>NW_028301046.1:0-366250 GCF_049000335.1 Polistes dominula
CCCTGACGCAACCCCGACGCAACCCTGACGCAACCCCGACGCAACCCTGACGCAACCCTGACGCAACCCTGACGCAACCCTGACGCAACCCTGACGCAACCCTGACGCAACCCCGACGCAACCCTGACGCAACCCTGACGCAACCCTGACGCAACCCTGACGCAACCCTGACGCAACCCTGACGCAACCCTGACGCAACCCTGACGCAACCCTGACGCAACCCCGACGCAACCCTGACGCAACCCTGACGCAACCCTGACGCAACCCTGACGCAACCCTGACGCAACCCCGACGCAACCCTGACGCAACCCTGACGCAACCCTGACGCAACCCTGACGCAACCCTGACGCAACCCTGACGCAACCCTGACGCAACCCTGACGCAACCCTGACGCAACCCTGACGCAACCCTGACGCAACCCTGACGCAACCCCGACGCAACCCTGACGCAACCCTGACGCAACCCTGACGCAACCCTGACGCAACCCTGACGCAACCCTGACGCAACCCTGACGCAACCCTGACGCAACCCTGACGCAACCCTGACGCAACCCTGACGCAACCCTGACGCAACCCTGACGCAACCCTGACGCAACCCTGACGCAACCCTGACGCAACCCTGACGCAACCCTGACGCAACCCTGACGCAACCCTGACGCAACCCCTGACGCAACCCTGACGCAACCCTGACGCAACCCTCGACGCAACCCTGACGCAACCCTGACGCAACCCTGACGCAACCCTGACGCAACCCTGACGCAACCCTGACGCAACCCTGACGCAACCCTGACGCAACCCTGACGCAACCCTGACGCAACCCTGACGCAACCCTGACGCAACCCTGACGCAACCCTGACGCAACCCTGACGCAACCCTGACGCAACCCTGACGCAACCCTGACGCAACCCTGACGCAACCCTGACGCAACCCTGACGCAACCCTGACGCAACCCTGACGCAACCCTGACGCAACCCTGACGCAACCCTGACGCAACCCTGACGCAACCCTGACGCAACCCTGACGCAACCCTGACGCAACCCTGACGCAACCCTGACGCAACCCTGACGCAACCCTGACGCAACCCTGACGCAACCCTGACGCAACCCTGACGCAACCCTGACGCAACCCTGACGCAACCCTGACGCAACCCTGACGCAACCCTGACGCAACCCTGACGCAACCCTGACGCAACCCTGACGCAACCCTGACGCAACCCTGACGCAACCCTGACGCAACCCTGACGCAACCCTGACGCAACCCTGACGCAACCCTGACGCAACCCTGACGCAACCCTGACGCAACCCCTGACGCAACCCTGACGCAACCCTGACGCAACCCTGACGCAACCCTGACGCAACCCTGACGCAACCCTGACGCAACCCTGACGCAACCCTGACGCAACCCTGACGCAACCCTGACGCAACCCTGACGCAACCCTGACGCAACCCTGACGCAACCCTGACGCAACCCTGACGCAACCCTGACGCAACCCTGACGCAACCCTGACGCAACCCCGACGCAACCCTGACGCAACCCTGACGCAACCCTGACGCAACCCTGACGCAACCCTGACGCAACCCTGACGCAACCCTGACGCAACCCTGACGCAACCCTGACGCAACCCTGACGCAACCCTGACGCAACCCTGACGCAACCCTGACGCAACCCTGACGCAACCCTGACGCAACCCTGACGCAACCCTGACGCAACCCTGACGCAACCCTGACGCAACCCTGACGCAACCCTGACGCAACCCTGACGCAACCCTGACGCAACCCTGACGCAACCCTGACGCAACCCTGACGCAACCCTGACGCAACCCTGACGCAACCCTGACGCAACCCTGACGCAACCCTGACGCAACCCTGACGCAACCCTGACGCAACCCTGACGCAACCCTGACGCAACCCTGACGCAACCCTGACGCAACCCTGACGCAACCCTGACGCAACCCTGACGCAACCCTGACGCAACCCTGACGCAACCCTGACGCAACCCTGACGCAACCCTGACGCAACCCTGACGCAACCCTGACGCAACCCTGACGCAACCCTGACGCAACCCTGACGCAACCCTGACGCAACCCTGACGCAACCCTGACGCAACCCTGACGCAACCCTGACGCAACCCTGACGCAACCCTGACGCAACCCTGACGCAACCCTGACGCAACCCTGACGCAACCCTGACGCAACCCTGACGCAACCCTGACGCAACCCTGACGCAACCCTGACGCAACCCTGACGCAACCCTGACGCAACCCTGACGCAACCCTGACGCAACCCTGACGCAACCCTGACGCAACCCTGACGCAACCCTGACGCAACCCTGACGCAACCCTGACGCAACCCCTGACGCAACCCTGACGCAACCCTGACGCAACCCTGACGCAACCCTGACGCAACCCTGACGCAACCCTGACGCAACCCTGACGCAACCCTGACGCAACCCTGACGCAACCCTGACGCAACCCTGACGCAACCCTGACGCAACCCTGACGCAACCCTGACGCAACCCTGACGCAACCCTGACGCAACCCTGACGCAACCCTGACGCAACCCTGACGCAACCCTGACGCAACCCTGACGCAACCCTGACGCAACCCTGACGCAACCCTGACGCAACCCTGACGCAACCCTGACGCAACCCTGACGCAACCCTGACGCAACCCTGACGCAACCCTGACGCAACCCTGACGCAACCCTGACGCAACCCTGACGCAACCCTGACGCAACCCTGACGCAACCCTGACGCAACCCTGACGCAACCCTGACGCAACCCTGACGCAACCCTGACGCAACCCTGACGCAACCCTGACGCAACCCTGACGCAACCCTGACGCAACCCTGACGCAACCCTGACGCAACCCTGACGCAACCCTGACGCAACCCTGACGCAACCCTGACGCAACCCTGACGCAACCCTGACGCAACCCTGACGCAACCCTGACGCAACCCTGACGCAACCCTGACGCAACCCTGACGCAACCCTGACGCAACCCTGACGCAACCCTGACGCAACCCTGACGCAACCCTGACGCAACCCTGACGCAACCCTGACGCAACCCTGACGCAACCCTGACGCAACCCTGACGCAACCCTGACGCAACCCTGACGCAACCCTGACGCAACCCTGACGCAACCCTGACGCAACCCTGACGCAACCCTGACGCAACCCTGACGCAACCCTGACGCAACCCTGACGCAACCCTGACGCAACCCTGACGCAACCCTGACGCAACCCTGACGCAACCCTGACGCAACCCTGACGCAACCCTGACGCAACCCTGACGCAACCCTGACGCAACCCTGACGCAACCCTGACGCAACCCTGACGCAACCCTGACGCAACCCTGACGCAACCCTGACGCAACCCTGACGCAACCCTGACGCAACCCTGACGCAACCCTGACGCAACCCTGACGCAACCCTGACGCAACCCTGACGCAACCCTGACGCAACCCTGACGCAACCCTGACGCAACCCTGACGCAACCCTGACGCAACCCTGACGCAACCCTGACGCAACCCTGACGCAACCCTGACGCAACCCTGACGCAACCCTGACGCAACCCTGACGCAACCCTGACGCAACCCTGACGCAACCCTGACGCAACCCTGACGCAACCCTGACGCAACCCTGACGCAACCCTGACGCAACCCTGACGCAACCCTGACGCAACCCTGACGCAACCCTGACGCAACCCTGACGCAACCCTGACGCAACCCTGACGCAACCCTGACGCAACCCTGACGCAACCCTGACGCAACCCTGACGCAACCCTGACGCAACCCTGACGCAACCCTGACGCAACCCTGACGCAACCCTGACGCAACCCTGACGCAACCCTGACGCAACCCTGACGCAACCCTGACGCAACCCTGACGCAACCCTGACGCAACCCTGACGCAACCCTGACGCAACCCTGACGCAACCCTGACGCAACCCTGACGCAACCCTGACGCAACCCTGACGCAACCCTGACGCAACCCTGACGCAACCCTGACGCAACCCTGACGCAACCCTGACGCAACCCTGACGCAACCCTGACGCAACCCTGACGCAACCCTGACGCAACCCTGACGCAACCCTGACGCAACCCTGACGCAACCCTGACGCAACCCTGACGCAACCCTGACGCAACCCTGACGCAACCCTGACGCAACCCTGACGCAACCCTGACGCAACCCTGACGCAACCCTGACGCAACCCTGACGCAACCCTGACGCAACCCTGACGCAACCCTGACGCAACCCTGACGCAACCCTGACGCAACCCTGACGCAACCCTGACGCAACCCTGACGCAACCCTGACGCAACCCTGACGCAACCCTGACGCAACCCTGACGCAACCCTGACGCAACCCTGACGCAACCCTGACGCAACCCTGACGCAACCCTGACGCAACCCTGACGCAACCCTGACGCAACCCTGACGCAACCCTGACGCAACCCTGACGCAACCCTGACGCAACCCTGACGCAACCCTGACGCAACCCTGACGCAACCCTGACGCAACCCTGACGCAACCCTGACGCAACCCTGACGCAACCCTGACGCAACCCTGACGCAACCCTGACGCAACCCTGACGCAACCCTGACGCAACCCTGACGCAACCCTGACGCAACCCTGACGCAACCCTGACGCAACCCTGACGCAACCCTGACGCAACCCTGACGCAACCCTGACGCAACCCTGACGCAACCCTGACGCAACCCTGACGCAACCCTGACGCAACCCTGACGCAACCCTGACGCAACCCTGACGCAACCCTGACGCAACCCTGACGCAACCCTGACGCAACCCTGACGCAACCCTGACGCAACCCTGACGCAACCCTGACGCAACCCTGACGCAACCCTGACGCAACCCTGACGCAACCCTGACGCAACCCTGACGCAACCCTGACGCAACCCTGACGCAACCCTGACGCAACCCTGACGCAACCCTGACGCAACCCTGACGCAACCCTGACGCAACCCTGACGCAACCCTGACGCAACCCTGACGCAACCCTGACGCAACCCTGACGCAACCCTGACGCAACCCTGACGCAACCCTGACGCAACCCTGACGCAACCCTGACGCAACCCTGACGCAACCCTGACGCAACCCTGACGCAACCCTGACGCAACCCTGACGCAACCCTGACGCAACCCTGACGCAACCCTGACGCAACCCTGACGCAACCCTGACGCAACCCTGACGCAACCCTGACGCAACCCTGACGCAACCCTGACGCAACCCTGACGCAACCCTGACGCAACCCTGACGCAACCCTGACGCAACCCTGACGCAACCCTGACGCAACCCTGACGCAACCCTGACGCAACCCTGACGCAACCCTGACGCAACCCTGACGCAACCCTGACGCAACCCTGACGCAACCCTGACGCAACCCTGACGCAACCCTGACGCAACCCTGACGCAACCCTGACGCAACCCTGACGCAACCCTGACGCAACCCTGACGCAACCCTGACGCAACCCTGACGCAACCCTGACGCAACCCTGACGCAACCCTGACGCAACCCTGACGCAACCCTGACGCAACCCTGACGCAACCCTGACGCAACCCTGACGCAACCCTGACGCAACCCTGACGCAACCCTGACGCAACCCTGACGCAACCCTGACGCAACCCTGACGCAACCCTGACGCAACCCTGACGCAACCCTGACGCAACCCTGACGCAACCCTGACGCAACCCTGACGCAACCCTGACGCAACCCTGACGCAACCCTGACGCAACCCTGACGCAACCCTGACGCAACCCTGACGCAACCCTGACGCAACCCTGACGCAACCCTGACGCAACCCTGACGCAACCCTGACGCAACCCTGACGCAACCCTGACGCAACCCTGACGCAACCCTGACGCAACCCTGACGCAACCCTGACGCAACCCTGACGCAACCCTGACGCAACCCTGACGCAACCCTGACGCAACCCTGACGCAACCCTGACGCAACCCTGACGCAACCCTGACGCAACCCTGACGCAACCCTGACGCAACCCTGACGCAACCCTGACGCAACCCTGACGCAACCCTGACGCAACCCTGACGCAACCCTGACGCAACCCTGACGCAACCCTGACGCAACCCTGACGCAACCCTGACGCAACCCTGACGCAACCCTGACGCAACCCTGACGCAACCCTGACGCAACCCTGACGCAACCCTGACGCAACCCTGACGCAACCCTGACGCAACCCTGACGCAACCCTGACGCAACCCTGACGCAACCCTGACGCAACCCTGACGCAACCCTGACGCAACCCTGACGCAACCCTGACGCAACCCTGACGCAACCCTGACGCAACCCTGACGCAACCCTGACGCAACCCTGACGCAACCCTGACGCAACCCTGACGCAACCCTGACGCAACCCTGACGCAACCCTGACGCAACCCTGACGCAACCCTGACGCAACCCTGACGCAACCCTGACGCAACCCTGACGCAACCCTGACGCAACCCTGACGCAACCCTGACGCAACCCTGACGCAACCCTGACGCAACCCTGACGCAACCCTGACGCAACCCTGACGCAACCCTGACGCAACCCTGACGCAACCCTGACGCAACCCTGACGCAACCCTGACGCAACCCTGACGCAACCCTGACGCAACCCTGACGCAACCCTGACGCAACCCTGACGCAACCCTGACGCAACCCTGACGCAACCCTGACGCAACCCTGACGCAACCCTGACGCAACCCTGACGCAACCCTGACGCAACCCTGACGCAACCCTGACGCAACCCTGACGCAACCCTGAAAAAAAAAAAAAAAAACATATACACAAACTTTTAAAATACCCAAAAAAACATATACACAAACTTTTAAAATACCCAAAAAAACATATACACAAACTCTTAAAAACAAACAAAAAAACATATACACAAACTCTGAAAAAACCCAAAAAAACATATACACAAACTCTCAAAAACAAACAAAAAAACATATACACAAACTCTTAAAATACCCAAAAAACATATACACAAACTCTTAAAAAACCCAAAAAAACATATACACAAACTCTTAAAAACAAACAAAAAAACATATACACAAACTCTGAAAAAACCCAAAAAAACATATACACAAACTCTTAAAAACAAACAAAAAAACATATACACAAACTCTGAAAAAACCCAAAAAAACATATACACAAACTCTCAAAAACAAACAAAAAAACATATACACAAACTCTGAAAAAACCCAAAAAAACATATACACAAACTCTTAAAAACAAACAAAAAAACATATACACAAACTTTTAAAATACCCAAAAAAACATATACACAAACTTTTAAAATACCCAAAAAAACATATACACAAACTCTTAAAAACAAACAAAAAAACATATACACAAACTCTGAAAAAACCCAAAAAAACATATACACAAACTCTCAAAAACAAACAAAAAAACATATACACAAACTCTTAAAATACCCAAAAAAACATATACACAAACTCTGAAAAAACCCAAAAAAACATATACACAAACTCTTAAAATACCCAAAAAAACATATACACAAACTCTGAAAAAACCCAAAAAGACATATACACAAACTTTTAAAATACCCAAAAAAACATATACACAAACTTTTAAAATTCCCAAAAAAACATATACACAAACTCTTAAAAAACCACAAAAAAACAAATACACAAACTCTTAAAAAACCCAAAAAAACATATACACAAACTCTTAAAAACCCACAAAAAAACATATACACAAACTCTGAAAAAACCCAAAAAGACATATACACAAACTTTTAAAATACCCAAAAAACATATACACAAACTTTTAAAATACCCAAAAAAACATATACACAAACTCTTAAAAACCCGCAAAAAAACATATACACAAACTTTTAAAATACCCAAAAAAACATAAACACAAACTTTTAAAATGCCCAAAAATACATAAACACAAACTTTTAAAATACCCAAAAAAACATAAACACAAACTTTTAAAATGCCCAAAAATACATAAACACAAACTTTTAAAATACCCAAAAAAACATAAACACAAATTCTAACTACACCCAAAAAAAAACATAAACACACAAACTCCTAATAAACCCAATAAAAAAAAAATAATAAATAAATTGATACACACATACTGACTTAACCCTCGTGCGCGTGAATATCAACACGCACACACACATAATGAACGAACCCCCGCGCGTGACCTTGACCCACATAATGAAAGAAACTCGCGCGCGACCTTGCCCTGGATGTCCTTGACCTTCGATGACCTTGACCTGTAAAATCGGCTACAGGCACGGCCTCACGATTGATTGCCACCCCATTAACTAGAGACCAGGCCCCCTCTAATACTAGAAGACCCCCAATTTTCTTATTCTAATTTTTTACTACTACTACTACTACTATTATTTCATGCTTCTACTATTTCATACTTCTACTACTACTACTATTTCATGCTTCTACTACTACTACTACTATTTCAAGCTACTACTACATGCAACTACTACTACTACTCCTCATCATTCCATTTTCCAAAGGCTGTCATTCTCAGGAGCAAGCTGAATACAACGCTCAGGCCTAAGCGTGTATTGCAACCTGCTCCTGAGCGCAGCCACAGGAGTACTCTGCTTCTGCAGAGTCGGGGTCGCACCCCGATGCGTTGAAATCCATGCGCTTTGCACCTCCCTTTATACTAAATCGGCTATCCCAACGCTACCGAGTTCAAGACGCCATCTCGTAATTATATATGCAAATGAACTGTACAGCTGACATACATCAAGTTGTAATGGCTTCTCCCTCTTGTCAATCTCGCATGACATCCATTACTTTACTTTAAAATAACATTGCCTTTTATTTTTTTTTTATTCTATCTTATTATATACACAAGTGCAAATATTCTTGTTGATGTTGTTGTTTAAAATCTTTTATAAACTAATGTGCTGTGGTCGTCTACTTATTATAATATAATAAAAATCTATTATCATGTGTAATGATTTATTTCTTCTTAAAGTAACATAACCACCAGACGTGACATTGCCTATTAAAAAAAAAATTAATAATTTTCATTATACGTTATTACACATATATGTCTACAAGTAAAGTGGTATTTTTCTTATGCTAACATATCCATACTTAGTGAAATGATTTGTGCTATTTTAATTACATATAACCTCTCTCTCAAGTGCAATGGTTTTCTATTTAACTTTTTACATAACCTTTAGTGCAATGGTTATTAAATTAACACGTTCCGTTCATTATATGTACAACTCACGTGGTTATTACATAATTATTTAATATGCTAAAAGGCTTGTGTTTATAATAAATTCAATTCTCTATTAAAATGTTCATGCATTAAAAAAAAATTCCTTATACGACAAAAAACACATAAATTTGTTTCATAATTAAATTTTACAATAATTAATAATGACATATAATGTTTGATTTCATTACAGGAAAATTTCAATGGCTTGGATGATAGGATAGGTTATAAAAAAGAAATAAAATTTGACACAAAACGTGGTAATCCAAAGTAACCTCAAGTGTGCAATGGTATACTTTGTAAGTCGACAAGTAACCTTTAAATTGCAATGGTATACTTTTCCTGTCGACCTGTCCACCTGTAGAGAGTGCAATAATATTCTTTTTACATTTACATAATAATAGTAAGTACAATGATATTCTTCTTAAGTTAACATAATAATACTAATAATAATAAGTACAATGGTTTTCTTTTGTAGATCACAAACACAAATCCAATGGTTTTCTTCTTAAGCAGATATCTAACATCAAGTTAAATGGATTTCTTCTTAAGGAAATATCAAACGTCAAGTCCAATGGTTTTTTTTTCTTCACAAGATATCAAACATCAAGTCCAATGGGTTTCTTCTTAAGGTGAATTGGTGATCACTGCAAAATAAGAGAAGAGAATAAGAAAAGAATTATTATAAATAAAAACAATATTATTCACTTAATTATGATTGCATCACTGTAAGAAATTTTGTTAATTAAATACTTTACACTTTACTACACAATACTTTACACAAAAGTACAATGTGACAGCAGGTAGCCATCTTGAATTTGTCCTAGAGATGTGTTTTCTTTCGTCGTCTAGATGGCGATACATATTCCCTCTACCAGTCGGTAACTAAAGTAAAAATTTATGTAAACTTATAAAAAATTAATTATATTATATTAATTTACGTTTTATATCACAAAAATAAATGTATTTTAAACAATATTATAATACTTACTTCTTTAAACAACATCCTATTTCCATTATAAAATACATGATGGTATTTCTACAAAAAAAAACACAAATGAATTCATACAAATATATACATTTTTATGCTCTTAGTCTATTCCCAATAAAATAAGTGTACATTAATAAATTTAGTACATATAGTAAGAACTGCAAACATTAGAATGTAATTAACCATTTCTTTTCTTAATTTGTGATAACTAGGAAACATTTTTTATATCTAATATTCTTTTCATAAAATATTACTACTCTATATATGGTTTGCTTCTAGTGCAAGTATAAACAGTAACATAACCTCAACTGCAATGATTTTCTATTTCAGTTAACATAACTTCAAATTCAATGCTATTCTAAACTTTCTATTTCAAAAATATTTCATTAATATGCTAAAATGTATATATGTTAATAATAAATTCAATTGTCTACTAAAATATTTCTATTAAAATGTTCATGCATTATAAATAAAAAAAAAAATACCTTATATGACCAAAAAAAAATATAAGTTTCTTAACTTGTAACATTTACAATAATTAATACTTACATGTAATGGTTGATTTTATTAAAGGAAAATTAAATGGCTTGGATGATAGGATAGGTGATAAAAAAGAAATAAAATTTGACACAAAACGTGGTAATCCAAAGTAACCTAAAGTGTGCAATGGTATACTTTGTAAGTCGACAAGTAACCTTTAAAGTGCAATGGTATACTTTTCCTGTCGACCTGTCCACCTGTACAGTGCAATAATATTCTTTTTACATTTACATAATAATAGTAAGTACAATGATATTCCTTTTAACTTAACATAATAATAATAATAATAAGTACAATGGTTTTCTATTTTAGATCACAAACACAAATCCAATGGTTTTCTTCTTAAACATTGTTATCTTACATCAAGTCCAATGGTTTTTTTTCTTCACAAGATATCACACATCAAGTCCAATGGTTTTTTTTTCTTCACAAGATATCACACATCAAGTCCAATGGTTTTTTTTCTTCACAAGATATCACACATCAAGTCCAATGGTTTTTTTTTCTTCACAAGATATCACACATCAAGTCCAATGGTTTTTTTTTCTTCACAAGATATCACACATCAAGTCCAATGGTTTTTTTTTCTTCACAAGATATCACACATCAAGTCCAATGGTTTTTTTTTCTTCACAAGATATCACACATCAAGTCCAATGGTTTTTTTTTTTCTTCACAAGATATCACACATCAAGTCCAATGGTTTTCTTCTTAAGCTGAATTGCCGAGCACTAATCACTAAAAAAAAAGAATAAAATATGAACACTGAATTATTATTGTAAATAAAAACAATATTATTCACTTAATTAAAGCATCACTATTGAATTTTTTGTAATTAAATACTTAACTTTATTGCACGTGGCAGTATACAATGGCAGGTGGCCATCTTGATTGTGTCCAAGCGCGATGTATTTTCTTTCGTCTAGATGAAGAAACATATTGTACTTGTCGGTAAGTGAATTAAATATTTCCATCATTTGATGATAACAGCATAATTTTACCAGTCGGTACAATGAAGTAATAGCTAGTACCGCTGCTAGATGGCAATACATATTCTCTTTACCAGTCGGTGATAAAAGACTAATTTCCTAATAAACATTTTTATTAATTGATTAAAAAGTTAATAAAATCCCAATCATTTATACTATATGATAACCAAAAATAAATGTATTTGAATAATTTTATAATATTTACCATTTTACATATTTTAGTCTACATTAGTTTTTAACAATATCAGCTGCATATTCTTTTTCCATAATAATAATGAAATGAAATTCCCTGCAAAAGAAGATATTTATTAACAAATACATCAATTTTTCTTATCAGCCATTTAAAAAAAAGTATTATCTTCTATTACCGTGTGTACGTAAAACTTGATAAAAAATTTTGACTTGAATTGAATGTCGGTAATATAATAATGTATTAGCCACGTGTGTTATCCATATATCTTGTGATGATAACTAAGATATACATTTCTTCTCGTATTCTTTTGATTAAACATTACAATATAAATATGATTTGCTCGCAGTGCAAGTATAATAGGAACACAGAGTGCATTAAACTGAAATTGCGTGCAGCAGAATTAAAGTGATGGTTAAAAAAAAAAACCCTCATGACTGTATGGGATATTTGGTTATGGATGGAGTCATAGGATTGCGTGGAAAGTTGAAGTGATGGTTTAAAAATCCCTCATGATCGTGTGGAGTCTCTCCTTTTGAATGGTGTCATTGCTGTGCGTGGAGAGTTGGTGTGATGGAATTGCATGTAAAGTTATTTTGCTAAGAAAAGGGACAGAAATGTTTAGATAATGCATAAAGTTAAGAGACAAACTAATCCACACATATATTTTAATAATTAGTAAAATTTCGTATAACAAAATACATATAGATGTACCTTAGTAGTAACTAATATTTGTTAAAATAAATTGATATAATGAGAACATCCTGAATTCATCTATATATACTCGGATTTAATAAAGAAAATTATTTTCCTTTGGTTATGACGTAATACTATTGTACCACACACACCAATACATCCCATTTGTAACTATTTTCATCCAGAATTGGCAATCACTAATCACTAAAAAGAGAAGAGAATATGAAAAGAATTATTCTAAATACAAAATATTATTCTTTTGATTATGATTGCATCACTATTGCATTTCTTTAATTAAATATTTAATAGTGCACGTGGTAGTACACGACACGGCAGCCATCTTGAATTTTTCCTCAGCAATGTGTTGCCCGCGAAAATTCAAATAATAAGAAATGTTTTTTTATCATTAATCCATAACCACAAAATTAATAATAATAATAATAATAATAATAATAATACTTTTATTATCTGAAACAATATTTATTTTGCAAGTGTGTTTATGTAATCTTTTAAAAATAATTCATAAGTATGTCACTTTTTTTGTTGTTCAGTTAATAAAAGTCGATTACTGTAACATGAATTACTACTACTACATATAATTGTACATGCATCGAAATATTTTGTTATATAATAATTAATTTTCCATGAAATTATACTCTTATGGTCACGCAAGAGAATTGAAATATGTATGTGTATATATAGAGTATATATTAATGATGATGCTGCTGCTGATGATGATGATGATCTAACATAAAAGACACAGTCGAGGCAAATTCCTTTCTGATTTTACATTTTCTTTGATCCAATTAATCACCCCGTTCATTTATATAAAATTATATGTCGATACAGTCAACGATGATAAGTCGCAGCACAACAGTTTATACAAGAAATCCTTTTTTGTGTATGTGCATGTGTATTATTGTGGGGTGCAAAATAGACATATAAGTGTTTAATATAATAATGTTAGTTGCAGTATTGTTGGATTCTTCTTATCAATCTTGATAATAATGATTAGGCATTTCTAGTCAAATTATTTACCTATCCTGTTAAATGAATCAGTTTATCAATCAGTTTGATATAGGTTTGTTTTTTACAAATACAAGATTGCAATGCTTACCTTTTGACACATTCTTGTCTTGATTATTCTTTGTTACTGCAGCTGCATTCTATTTACATAATATTATAAAATAAAACTCTTTTTCGGATTACATAATCAATGCAAATCTTCTAATCGTTAGCCGTAAGAAAATGAAATATATATCCATTGATCCAATGGTGTAACGGACTCCTCTTCTTTTGGGTATAACGTTCTTGGATTGGAATTTAAAATATAGATCTGCATACTGAATTGATCTAAAAATATTTTTAAAAGTAGTTTATATATATATATACCAAAATAAGTTTTAAGAGAGAAAATGTTTAGATAGTGCATAAAGTTAAAAGGCAAAATAATCCATATATTTTAATAATTAGTAGAATTTCGTATAACAAAATATATACTTTACTTACTAGTATTTGTTATAATAATTTGATAAAACGAACGTCTCGAATTCATCTGCATTCTCGGATTTAATTAAGAAAATTATTTTTCTTAGGTTATGACATAACACTGTCCCACAGCACTTTATCCAGTTTAATTATTTTCATCCAGAATTGGCGATCACTAAATAAAGAATATGAAACGAATTATTATAAATAAAAAATATTATTCACTTGATTATTGCATCACTAAAAGGATTTTTTTAATTAAATACTTTACACTGCACATAGCCTGTATTTACGGTATTCAAATTACATTGACAGGTAGCCATCTTGATTTTGTCCTAGTGGTGTTTTATCTTTTGTCTAGATGGCGAAACATATTCTACTAGTCGGTAAGACATAGTAACATTTACTTCCGCTAGATGGCAGCCTAAATTTACTAGTCGGTACAGTGAAGTAATATCTAGTACCGATAGATGGCGAAACATATGTTACCAGTCGGTAATAAAATACAGATAACTCACACACTATGTGTTTTTATTAATTGATTAAAAATAAATGCAACCCACAAATCAATTTTTACATGATATAAGTAAGTTTATTTTAATAGTATTATAATATTTACCTCTTCTTTTAACAAATCTATTATATTTGCCTCTAACATATTATTGTCTAGATTATTTTTAGTCAGAACAGCTGCATTCTATTCATATAATAATTCACATGGAATTCTTTGCAAGGAAGATATTAATTTATATAAATACATAAATTTTTCTTGGCAGTCGATGAACAATAATATCTTCCATCATCGTTTAGAAAACCTGGTAAAAGATTTTGTACAAGAACAGAATATCATAATATAATGTATTAGCCATTTGTTTTCCTAATTTGTGATAACTAGGATGCATTCCTTCTGCTAATCTTCTGATAGAATATAACTGCATATGATTTCTTCCCAATGTAAGTATAATAAGAACAGTGCATTCAAAAATCTTTCATAGTTGCAGTATTGTTAGATTCTTCTTATCATTCTTGATAGTAATGAATAAACACTTCCAGTTTATTTTCTCTGTTGTATGAATTAGTTTACAAATTAGTTGAATAAAGGTTTGTTTTTTACTACCTACGAACTTTTCAGAAATACTCTATCATACGAACTTTTCAGAAATACCCTACCCTACGAACATTTCAGAAATACAAACCCTACGAACTGTATTTCTGTATAGTATTTCTGAAAAGTTTGTAGGATAGGAGTATTTCTGAAAAGTTCGTGGGGTAGGGTATTTCTGAAAAGTCCATAGCGTGGGTATTCTTGGAAAGTTGGTAGGGTGGGTCCGGTTGCTTGACCCTTAAAGCAATATTGCACAATATTATACTATTTTCTGTCTTAGGTACGCAACCAAATTGAAGACAGTCATCTGAAAAACCAGAGAAATATATTCATATGAAAATTTTTGAAGTGAAAACTTTTTTTAGAATGGGTGTAATTTGGAAAAATGTAACGGTAATTGTAAAAAATGAAGCGGTAGGCCGCTGCGTAACGGAACGGTAGGAGGCTATGAAACGAAAGCGATACTAAATAAGAGCAGAGAAAGAGACAAACATATAGGATTGAGCCTGCGAGAGAATGAGACAGAATATAGCTCTACAGTTTTTCCTATTCTCTGGCTTTGATTCGTGGTCCTCACTCCTGGTTACTAAGTTGTGTGTATGTGTGTGTGTTGTGTGTCAAACAATGGCAAGCACTGTTAGTGGCGTAATGTTGCTACGTCAGAGCGTTGCTATGGTAACCATCAACGGTTTTTTACATACAACTAAACCGTACTAGTACTTTGCCCGTTACAAAAATGTGTGTGTGTGTGTTGTGTGGCGAAGGACAAGAGCAAGCTTGTTGTATGACGTCACGTTACTACGTAAGAGCGTTACGAGTGAGTGAAAACAAAGCAAGCTGGTTGCCGGGAGAGTTCTTGTTTACGAGAGAGAAAGAGAGAAAGGGAGAACGATACGTGCGATAAAGAAGTGTGATTAAACGATAGAATTAAGTTGAATTTGAGCGATATTAAACGATCGATTTTGAGAGTGAATAAGCGTGAAAGTGTGCAGTGAGTGACGATACAATACGAGCAGTTTAGCGTTTTAGTTTAATAGCGATTCGTTACGTGCGATTTAGTGTCTAAGAGTTTTCAAGAAGCAGCGGAGGGAGTTCATCTAATTATTGCGTGTGAATTGTTTTAAACGGATTGTAATTTATTAACTTGTTTAATAAAAAAAGGTGTTTTGTTTTCTATTTTTTTTTTTTTTTGAGTGGTACCGGCTACGCAAAGAATTCAGATATCCTTAGCCGGATACGTAATAAGTGTTTTCCCTACACTGTTGTCTGAATATACCAAGTATAAGATCGGAAAACAGTCTTCCTTTAAATTTAACTGTATACTGAGCATTGTTTTCTATGCAAATACTTTTATACTTTGTTTTATATATGATTTTCTGAGTGTGGAACAAGCATATATATGTGAGTGTTTGCGTGAAAGAAAGAGATAAGGAATGGTTGCTTTGTTAGGATGCGTGCGTCTAGCGTGAGGATGACGGAACGAGAGGCGACCACCGTTCGTTGTTTGTCGTCGAGCTACTGTGTTGTGTGTTATGTGTATGCGTGTGTGGTGAAGCAAGCATAAGCTTTGTGTATGACGCATAATAGCCGAGGGTGGGAGATGAAGCATCCGGTGTGCATTGTGAGTGTGTGCGTGTGTAGCGAAGAACAAGCATAAGCTTGTTATATGACGTCACGATAGCCGAGGGTGGGAGTAGAAGCATCCGGTTTGTTATAATTGTGTGAGTGCGTGAGTGTGTGATAAAGCGCTTGACAAAAGAAAGCTCGGCTCGTCGCAGAATGTTGCTTACATCAGAGCAAGGTTCGGCGCGTGGTAAGATGTTATCAGTTTCTACAAAGGCAAGCTCAGCGCGTGGCGTGATGTCGTTACGTCGGAGCGTTGCTAAGCAGCTCATACAAAGGCAACCTCGGCGCAGCGTTGCTAAGCAGTGAAAACGTATGCAAGCTTGACGTATAAGTTGAGGGAGCGCGAGCACGTGTGAGAGAGAAAGAGTGATAGAACGATACGTGCGATTTGTATTCCTTTTGATTATTTAACAATTATTTTAATATTATATTAAACATTTTTTACAATACAGGACAATTTAACTCTAAAAGTCATCACTGCTCAAGAGCTATATAATAATTACATTACAATGAAAAAAATATTAAAATAAAAATGATATTATAGATAATAAGTCTTATAATTTTAGATATTTCAATTTCATTTTTTTTTTAAAAAAAACCTTGTGATCTTTCCGATGTGTATATATTATATAAAGGTATCGGTTACTTAAAAGAAACATTAGCGATAACATTCAAGACAAAGCAATGCCGGCGATAAAAGACTGCCGTTTCCGAAAAGAGTCCGAACTTTTCCAATTTTCAGCCTCACCTCCAGTGATATTGATTATGAGGGTATTGAAGATTTATATGTTCCCTGTCCCTGTTCAAAAGAGCGTAGCGCTTACTTTTTAAACATTACTTTAAACAGAGGGTGTAGTGATATCTATGAACAGTCAACGTCTATGTGTTCAGGAGATCTTGAAACCGAGATGATACAAAACCTTTTTTGTTTTTGAATTTACATTTTCAAGGGAGATTTTCCGTATTTTATTATTTTTTGTCATTTTTATTTTGATTGATGCACAGCCTTAGTTTCAAAGAAATAAAAAATACACTTACCTATTTAAAAATTATAGATGCAGTATATATTACAGACAATGTACAATGTAATTTCAATCGTTATTTTTATTTTAAATATTTACTTTTTACATTTATTTTCATTTCTTTGATTAAATCAAATAATACTTGTACAGTGGATCGTTAAAAATAAATAGATAATCAAACACAAAATATCTTTTACTAGATTTTAGTGATTTCTTTAATATTGATTAGAAATTAAATAGTCAAAATATGTGTTGATTGTATTTAATCTTTTCTATTCTATTGATAATCAGTCATTCTTTACTGGAATGATACAATCACAATTAACATGATTATAAGACATTATGTGCAATAATAGAATAATGTATTTTTAAACTGTAAAATATTGAAAGGTTTTTGTTTGCTGAGAGTATAAAAAAGTACTCTCTTATTATTTTGAAGACTCATAGAATATAAATTTATAAGGATTATAGGAATTATAACATGTTATAAACTATATATTCTTTTTTGTGCAAAACGTAATATTCATTAAATTATTTTTGTCATGTTATTATTATAACATTATTAAAGAATCAATATAACGATTTTATGGTCAAGTTTTTGCCATTAGTTGATGAATTGCTATTTGGACACGCAATTCTACGCAAGCATCTTTTTCTTCAATAATACTACGTATTAAAGTTGTCATTTTTTTCTATTAAATAAAACATTAATTATACTTATTTGAAATTGAATAAGAAAAATAATTTGTAATTAGAAAAAGAGAAACAACATTATTAATATACCTCTAATAATTGATTTTCTTTGGCTAATTGTATCATTGCTGTTATCTCAGCTTCGTTTGGAGAGTGAACTCTTTCTTTTGGTTTTGGCTTCTTATCTGGTTCTCGTGTTGTTATCATAAGAAGCACTTCTTTTAGTCGTTTAATTTCACTTTTTTCTTGAGTAATACGAGATTTTAATATTGCTTGCATATCTAATAACTCTTCGTAAATTAAACTTTCTCTTAATTTAGCTACAGCATTCTCTGCTTCAATTTCTATATTCAAAATTTTTATTAGATATCTTATAAATAAAAAAAAAAAAAAAAAAAAATAATAATATAATTATATAAAATAATATATTTAATATACCAGCATTATCTCCTTTAGATGTTGTATTATTTTCTTGTTCTTTACTTTGAATCATAATAGATGATTCAACTGAGTCTACTACGTCTAATTCTTGCGAATTTAATTTTCGTTCATTTTTAATAATATTCGTATTCGATCCTGTACAAGTTGGACACTTATCCTTAATATCCTCTGCATTATGCTGTTGATTATTTTTTTTTACAGTTGTGTTAGATGATTTCAATCCCTCGATTTTTAAATGTCCAGTTTCCTTTTCTATAACTTTTGCTTTTTGTGAATTTGGATCTAAGGGATTCTCATCGCTAGACTTCACTTCTTCGTCTAAACTTTTTTGTGCAGTGCCTTCAAGTTTCTGAACTGTTTTGTACTTTCTCTAACGATATATTTGATAATAAGAAAAAATTAAATTCTTTTTTATTGCAATTCCATTTAATAAACAACTTATTAATTAGGAAAGCTTACCTTTAATTGTGTTATCATACGCTGAACTTCCCATAATTCTTCTTCTTTTGATTTAGTAACGAAGCCTGCATTCATTTGCATATGAATTTGTGATAATAATGATTCCTGTTTGATTAATTCAGCCGCTATACTTTCTACAGTTTCTGGTAAATTTGTACTACCAGATGCAAGTGGTGGAATGTACTTTTTCAATTGTACATCAGGGAAGAGCGCTTTACAATGAAAAAGTAAGGCGGATAATAATCTATGACTCATTTGTAAAACTGGACTTAATGTCATCGATATTGTTTGGGCATTCATTTTAGTAGTTTTTTCCTAAAACAGAATGAATTTTAGTCATTTTACAATTATTTTATATTTATATCAGATCTATTATATATTAACATAATGATTTTCAATAGTTATATAAATAACATACACGTGCTGCAACATGATCTAAATGTAAAGTGATCCATGCGAGGAGAGTTCTATTGCATTTTGGCAATTGTTGCGTTAATTGAAATAATTGTGATTCCCGTTGAGCAATTTCTTTCGTTGATGCAGCTTGTTCAAATCTTGATATCATTTCACTATTCTCTAAAACAGGTTCTGGCAATTCTCTGTATCGCCATTATGTGAATTTTGGAATATTGAAACTTGAAGCAATGTGTAAAATAAAATGTTTCAATACAAACCTAAGAAAAAGTATTAATAAGCTTGTAGCTACCGTGGGTTCAAATTCTGCTATATTTACAATCTCTCGTTGATTATAAAGTTTTTTTAAATTTTGTATTTTAGATTTAACCCCAGGGATTTTATACAGGCATTCTATATTCATGCCATGTTCTTCTACATAGTCAATACAATCGCGTACAACTAAGGGTAATTCAACACCATCATGACATCGACTTCTTTCAACCGCAAGACTTAAACAGATTCCAAATATTGGTTGCTCCTCTAAAACAGATGAATTATATACTCATTACTATTTTAATAATTATATTTTAAACAAGGATAACAAAAAATAATTAAGAAGATATACTTTACCACCAATATCTAAACCTTCTTCACCATGTTTTCCCTTCTTTCTATCTTTTAATTTTTGCTTAGATTTATCTTTTTCTTTGTCCTTACGTTTATCCTTCTCTGCGTCTTTATCATCTTTATCTTTCTTTTTCTTATCTTTATCTTTTTCGACATCCTTTTCCTTAGTTTCCTTTTCTCGAGATTTTTCCCGTTTTTCTTTTTTTGAAGGAAATTTAAAAGCTTTGGTTTTCTTTGATTTTGATGGGCTCCTACAAATGAAATATAGCATCGTAAAAGCAGAATTTCATTATATATGAAATTACATTTTATCCTTGTATGTAGAAAATGAAAAATAGTAAATAATAAATAAAGTAAAGAAGTATATCAGAAGAAGAAGAAGAAGAAGAAGAAGAAGAAGAAGAAGAAGAAAGATATAATATAAACTAATGCTAGGTTCCAATAATTGTTGAAATGATTGTTAAAATATTATTATAAACATGACAATAATAGTAAATGAATATACATAACGTGCAAGTATATTAAAGTAAAAAGCAAGCATATTATATTTACTAATAATAGACAAGAAATAATTAATAACAATGATTAAATTATATATACTTTGTTTCTTGATCCTCGTCTGGTGAACTTTCACCTTCTAAAGTGGCATATCCCCTATCTTTACGATCTTTCTTTTCTTTTCGTTTACCACCGAGAAGTTCCTTTTTTGAATGTTTCTCGTGACCACCTTCGTCGCTGACTAAAATCGAAAAGTAAATTAAGTAAGTAAATTATATCTATAATAAGATATTAATATAGATTTTGAATAAGAAATACATTTTGATAGAATGAGACGTAGAATGTTATATAAAATGATTATTTGCAATCGTTAATTGAATCAAATGACATGTACATAACCTCTTCGCAATCTTCGTACTACTAGTGTTACATTATTAATGTCATTATTATTGTTACTTACAATCACTCTCGTTACTCTTCTTGGCTGATTCCGATGCGTAAAGTCCTGGAAATTCTTTTTCAACATCCGGACTTTCGAAGTCCATCCTTTTTTGTCTGTTTGACACTTGGCTCGAAACATACACGCGATACTCGAGAATACTCGAGAATACTCGATAATACTCGATAATACTCGATAATACTCGAATCTTATTTGTTAGTGGGAATTCGATAGATTCGATTGATCGAATTAAAATATTCAAATTGATAATGTCTATTAAAAAAATATCTAGAGTGACTTGAAAAGTTTTGAGACTACGTTTTAAAGATAAAAGTGAGTATAAGACAAAATAATTTTTGTCCATGTATATTTTGTCTTATTACAAAACTGACAATATTTTATAGGTGCTTTTATAAGCTTTATTGTTAGTTAGGATCAACTTAAAATCATCAACTATAAAATCATATAGCAATATATCACAAATTTTTTCTGTTTTTTAATTTAACAAGTTTCCATTTAGTTTGTGCATCAGTCAGTCATTGGTAATTGACACTGACACTCTTTTGTTTTAATTTGTTTTTATTGTAAGTACTAAGCAGCTTTCCATTTGATATTTTTTAAATTTGTATTTGCAAGTTGATTCCAAGTTGTATAAATTCTTTTATAATTATGAACAACATTTCGGTTATAGAGAATTAAAAATTCTATAGCAATAATGTTTATTTTATTTGAAGCTGAATAAAAATTTGAAAATGACAATCGTGTTGAAAATCGAACTTTGTAAATGCTTGTTAGATTGTTACGAATGATTAGAAAATGAGAAAGAGTCTGAAAGAAAGATTGACCGAATAGGACCAATAAAAGTTAGCTATTGGAAAACTACGATTCGATTTTCTTTAACGAGCTCAACTTGCTTTGGTCATAAACGAAAAGTATTTTCTCCTCGTGTTTATGTCTAAAATAAAGAATAGGAGAATACACTGGTGGATAGAGTAGTATATAGTCGTTCTTGTCAGTGGATATCTAACTTATTATACACTACTAATGAAGCGATATATCACGATTATGGGACTGTTCCTTGCTAGAATTAATTTCCTCGGAAGGTCGTTTGTTTGGTGCAAATGTTTTTTAAAAATTAATTATAAGTTTTAGGCATAATTTTAAGCGATAATGTTCTCTACAAATTTCACATGTTATATGTAATAATTAAACTCGTTAAATAGTAGATTATATTTACAAGTTTTTCTTTAGATCAATCAAATTGTACAACAGGAAAAGTATAGTGTGAATCGTTATGAAAGAAGATACAATCAATCGATACAATCAAAAAGATTGTCCATTAATTATTACACGTGTTGAAGAAAAAAAAAAAAAAAAAAAAAAAGAAAGAAAAAAAGAAATAAGTAGAGGCGCTGTAAAGTTTCATTGTAAATTTAGTTGTAAGCTTCCTCGTGAAATTTAATTACATCTTAAATTCAGATACAGTCTGGACATGAGTCTAACGTCCGAGAAGAGTATCTTTAATATTGCGATAACGTTTCTACGTGTACGGCCTATGCAGTATATTTTTAAGAAACCGACCGACCATAAATTTTCCGAGTATCCGTAAAATGATTATAAATGGCCGAAGTTAGTTTTAACGGTATATTGACGTTGATTTAACGTAGACTTTTGTAGTGTAGTGTTTTGTCTTATAATGTTACACATATTTTTTTAATTTTCTTTCCTTTGTAAGCGACAAGCCTTATATCTGATTTTCTGTCCTTTTATATTATTTTCTTTCCTTTTACATGCCGGCGATAAAAGACTGTCACTTTCGAAAAGAGTCCCATCTTTTCCGATTTTCAGCCCCACCTCCAGTGATACCGGAGGCCAAAAAGATTCATGTGTTCCTTGTACCTCTCCAAAACGGCGTAGCTTATTTTAGATATAAATAAGTGAAAGTAAGTAAGAAAGGGGAGAGGTCCACGTCATTATTATATTATCATTATATATTCTATATTTGTGTGTGTTTGTCCATTCGCGTTTTTATTAGGAAATATCGCGAAGGTCGTTTGAGAACGCGCATGTACCGATTAACACGATTAGCCTTGCAACGATTAAAGTAAGCATATTCGTTCAAGAAGAGAATAATGCTAAAATCAATAAGTCATAAGAGGATTAAATAAGTATCGATGAAGACTTTCTCAAACTTTCGACGCACATAATCTCTTTATCCTTCTTATCTTACTTTCATTTAAATCTTCGATAAGTATATTAAAAATCAAGAAAAAAAGTATTTTACCTTTACCTTTGCATTTCTTTTTCTTCTCTGATTTTCTTTTTTGGAAAGTAACATAAAAATACGTTTTACGTTTTATTTACATGGGATTTAATTGAAAAATATCCGGTTCGAAATGTATACAAGAAATTTTATAAAATGTTCTCGTATATTCAAAATCCTTCAATATCTCGCCGCAAGAATGGTCGATCGGTTGGTTGGTTGGTTGGTTTTGTTGACATGCAATTTCAATTGACCTTAATAAATCTTACATAGAAATTCGTCGTATAATATGTTAGAAATAATTGACTAAAAATCTATTTATCTTTTCTTTGCAGCTCCGATTCTCTTTTTTTATCTTTTACGTCATCTTGTTTCCCAGAGAAATATGTAACTCATTCCAAATTTCGATTTGAACGCGAGCAACTGAGCGTAAAGAATTTATGTTTGTGTATCGTTTAGAACTGTATACAACGAAAAATAGTTATGTTCAGAGTGCCGAGAGAGAAAAAATGGGAGAATCAAAGAGGAAAGGGAAAATAGGAGGGAAAAGCCTTAAATCAAAAAGAAGTATCCTTTTTCCGATTGGTCACTATTTTTCTCTCCTTCTCTCATTCTCCGTTTCTCCCCTTTTCATCTCCATCCTCTATTCTGTTTCTTTTGTGTGTCCGATGCTGCAGAAGGAAGGAAGGAAGGAAGGAAGGAAGGAAGGAAGGAAGGAAGGAAGGAAGGAAGGAAGGAAGGAAGGAAGGAAGGAAGAAAGGAAGAAAGGAAGGAAGGAAGAAGAGAAGGAAAGGCTCCCGAACGATAAATTCAGGTTTAAAAGTAAGAAAAAGGGTGCTGCTGTTGATTCGTTGGTTGTTTCTTTTCGCAATACCTGGAAATTTGACGGTGCGCCGAAACACGAGAAGTTGATTTGCCTTCGCTGATGACCGATTGTTTTCACGTGCAAAAAGTGCAACCCATTTGTTATTCCGTTATTATTAAAAATATCTTTCCTAGTTTTATCGAAAACTTTCCTACTACTTTTCTTCAATATTTTCTAAAGTTAAGAAACTCTTTTGGAAACAACTTTGCGTTTTCCTTCTTCGCGTACGTAAGAAATAACAAATTATTTTATTACAAATTAATGCAGCAAAGCTTTAACATGTACAAACATCGTCCATGCAACAGGAGTACATCTGTGAGCCGTATTTACATACTTACATTTATACTTACGTATTGTATGGATTTTATTTAATAATTATATTTCGATTAAAAACAAGAAAAATGAAAAAAAAAAGAATAAAAAAGCGGATGTGCTATAAAATAAGTTTGAAATATTCGAAAGCACTGGTGTACCAAAATGAAATCCTTTCTCTTTTCGAGCATCGAGATTTTATTTCAATCTCCCCAAATGTAGCAAGACACTGTAACAGTATTTATAATAATTAACACGCTCACGCGTCGCTTCCGCGACAACAAAGATTGCGGTATAATATTCAATTATAATTCAGTCTGAGATTCGATTATTGCTATTTTATTCAACAACATATTTCTTCTCTTTTTTTTTCTTCTTTTTCTTTGTTAATGTTTACCATCATATTTTTTTTTCCTTTTCCAAATTGCAACTTTTCGTTTTTTTTCTCTAACTTTTTGGCGCTCTTTCGTTCGCTTTTTTTCTTTCACTCTCGCTCTCGCACTTTCTTCGCACACAAGTACGCTGAATGAAATTCTGAGAGGGGTTCCCTTTTTCTTTTTTCATTTTTGTTTTGTTTCAGAAGAGACGGCAACGATTATTTCGATTAGATTACCGTAAGAGTTATGTATATGTATGTATAGATATATATATATATATTTTTTTTTTTTTTATATGCTAACACATACAAGTTGTTTTTTTATTACTCCCCTTTTTTTCCTGTATATACATATATATATATACACATATACATATATAGTTTGTTACAAGGCACAGGTAGCTTACACACTTATACTCTCTACCATCATTTTCCATTTACTCGCGCTATTTCAGAATTACACTTTTTGTTGTATTGGACAACACATCGAGCATACATACTCATACACACATATGTAGCTTTTGTCGTTTGTTGAGACACTTTTTAAAAGAGAGATAAATGTACTTTCCTCTTATCTTGATCTTATCTTCCTTCTTGTCGGAAATGTCGTCGACGAAAAAAGAATCGAATTGAATGATATATATATATATATATATACACGTTATATTGAAGAAGGGAAAGAAAACAAATGCTCAGGAATGACATTATAAAAAGGAAATATGTAAAAAAAAAAAAACCATAGGAAGAAGAAAGAAAAGAAAAAGAAAAAGGAAACGATCGTTCGATATATCGATGATGATTGGTTCGTTTACAACATTCGCCGAAATAGCTCCTACCTTATACGCCATTACAAGTCCATTATTATTAACGTGCACGATCGAGGAGGAATCGATACTTAACGAGAATGCCGATACTCGGTACGACGGTTTAACGCAATTGCACAATTCGCGAGGCGCATTATGCAGCGAACGTTCGTGCTCGCGAGAACGATCATAATCGAAGTTCGTCGTTTTGAAACGCGGCCGATGGCTTTTATGGTCTAACGGTAAATCGAGCTGGTTGACAATGACGGTCTAGCGCTAATGGCTCTCGCTAAAATAGGAAAACGATCGAACCCGTTGAAAATCATGAGTCGAAAGTCGATCTATGTTCGTTCATTCTGGATCTTTTCTTTTTTTCTTTTTTTCTTCTTTTGTTTCATTCGTTCAATCGAAAACTCTTCATCGATCTCGTTTAAAATCATTTTTTTCATGTGACGAATTTGAGCATTGATAATTTAATTATAGCGATATTAAATTATATTATAACAATAGACTAATTAATATGAATCATATTGGTATAGAAAAAAAAGATTATTTCGATTCAGTATCCAGAAATCGTGTATCCCATAAAAAGTAGAAGGAAGTAATGTGTTTCATTATTTTCCTTAACTCTTTTCTCTTTCTCTCACGCGCGCATGACACACACACACACACACACACACACACTAGTACACATAAATTTGAATTCATTCTTTAATCGCTTTCTATACATCATTGCCCCACGGTCCTGTCGCGTGTTATATGCGTGATGCATTCCAATTGAATACTGTCACACGCGCATACGCAAGAATGCATGTATTTTTACTTACATCCGCCAAATATATCATGTATTATGTATATATGATATTAACATATATTCTATATACTGTATGTATGTATATATTTTATATTTATATTTATATGTATTTATTTATACTCGTATTTATTTATATTTATATGTATATATTTACAATTGTACGTAGTTATCAAATACGTACATACACTAATACGTTTCTTTCGAAATTTTTTTCGTTTTTTTTTTTTTTTCTTTCTTTCTTAATTATCGGGAAAAAGATGGGATTGGGTATGAGCATAGAGGAGAAGAGAAAAGATAGAAAAGTTTTACAAGTAACGCAATTGATTTTGTTCTCCTCTTTTCCTCTCGGATCATTTCGAAACATTTTGTCGTTCTATTATAGATATAGGACAAAAAATGACCAGGGATTGATATATGTATATATGTATTTGTGCGTGTGTATATACATATCGTTTGAAGTGAATAGGGCGTGGTGGGGTTAGGAAAAAGAGGGAAAACGGTGATGCACGTCTACGATGATTCGATAAAAAGGTTCGATTGCTCGTCGAGGGATGATTGTCCCTTGATTGAAAACATCCTCGATTCTGGTTGGAGGGTACGCAAAGGAGAAGCGAAGGGAGAACTTATTCCGTACATTTCGTCCCCATATGCCAGAGGATCGCTACGTATGTACGTATTACAGCTTCCCTCGTTTTTAATCTATCGATTATGGACTACCGTACGTAGGGTGCACGCTCTTACGATTGTTAAGGGTGCCTCGTTGATATCGTATTTGTACGTAGACACGCGCGTTAGGGGATGACAGACTTGTAGGGATAACTTTTCGACGGGAGAATGTGCCGATTATTTTAGGACCTTATTTTATTCCTTTTTTCTTTTTTCTTTTTTCTTTTTTCTTTTGAATAAGAGCAAGCGAAATGATTGTCATGGGATTTCTCTTGATCATTCTTTTTTTTCCTAGGGGTTCGATCGTATGATAGGTATGTCAAATTATTATAAACCCATAAATCTTTGATAAATTATTAAAAGATGTGTTGGCTGCAAGTACACAGTTTTATCTGTTCAATTTGTGTGAGTATGTTTCTTTATAGATTATATATGATTTATACGAAAAGAAAATGTATGAAACATTTGAAAACTGTGCAATAGATAGTATTGAATTTATTGTTGTTAAACTTAGTTGATTTTATTTGTGGATCTTAATGAGTTTGATATACCTGTTTATATTAGGATATTAAGTAGTAAAAGATTGTCGTTATTTAGTTTCGGATAAGAATGATTTAATGATTTGTGGCCTATATAAAATAGACGTTATTTAATAATGATGACTTTACGAATTATGGTTCCTTTTTTACGAAACTTTGAATGATTAATATCAATTTATAATAATATTTTCTTTCAAAATTTGTATCTCGATTTATATTAGCATTTTTCTTTTATCGAGAAGCTTTCTTTAGAAAATATAAGAAAGTATAAGATATAAAAGCGTCATAAAAAGACCATTAGAAGTGTTGTCTGAGGATGACGGAAGCTATGTCGGGTATTTGAATTTAACGCGGCCGTCACGTGGCTCAATTTTGATTGAACGTTCGATGAAAGAAACGCTCGACGTGATCGACTTTCGTTTCCGCGAACTTTGATTCGATTTATAAGCACTTTTCACGATTCATTCGTCCGCGAGTATCACGAATGGTGAGTTTTAAAGGTTCCCGGGAGAGTATTGCGGCTTTGTACGAGAAAGGAGATCACCAAGAATGAGCAGCATAATCCACCAACGTACGGTAGTAATAAATCGCGAGGGAGTACTCGTACGGACATGGAAGTAATCCGATAATCCCATTAGACGAGGTCCCATAAAATCGTTAACGCAGACAAGTCCGATTACGTAAGCCGTGCTTCATTCGTAACCGTCGTCGGGACTGGTTTCGCGTGGTTATATCCGCACTGCGGATAATTCTTTGATTGCCTTTCCGATCTAAATTTACGTGAACGAACCAACGAACGAACCAACGAACGAACCAACGAACGAACCAACGAACGAACCAACGAACGAACCAATGTGCATACAAAATATTCAACAATTATTTAAATTTATACTCGCATTATCGCGAATAATATTATAAAATGCGTCGGTGCTTTTCGCACCACGTAGGTACATTTTTGTAGCCTACATTTTTGATTGCTAAAACCGCGAGCGAATTTCAGGATTGTCATTAGGTTCATCAAGAATTAAGATGTCTTTTTCTTTCTTCTTTACACTACGTCTTCTGTACGATAAATATTTTATTTTGATTAATCATTAAAAATCTCGAGATCCCAATATTATATTCAAGAGCGACAAGATATTCTTCTAACAGATAATAATAATAATAATAATAATAATAATAATAATAATAATACTACTAATAATAATAAAGATAATAATCTTAATGATTTTCGAATCGCGTAATTACCCGTTACGTTTAATCGAATAACGATAAATAAACGAGTTTCTTTGGGAGTAAGGTAAACGAATTATCCCTGTTCGTTGAATTAAACGACTCGGTTATACGCAGCGTTAAAAATGGGTGTAAGAGAGAGAGAGAGAGAGAGAGAGGGAGAGAGAGAGGGAGAGAGAGACAAAGTGGGTGGATGGGTGGTTGAAAGGGTTGCTTCTGTTTCTCATTAGCGACTCCATTAGCGGAATGTCTGCGCGCGCGCGTGCACGATATTAGGGCCCAATGTAAATTGGTAGCATTAAACGCATCAGGCGATTGCATCAATCTCATTAAGCGGGGCGCGCATAATGTTTCATGAGAGTGCAGCCGACGCGAATTGAGGTGGTCGGTTAGTAACGATGTTTGTGGATGCTCTGGAAAATTATCGAATTTCTCGGTGCTGTTTGCACCAAGCAAATCGAAAACAACGAAGAGTGGTCGAAGCGGAACGCGTTCGTTCGGCCTGAGACCACCGGAACTGCGTCGAGTTTGCCAATCACGTATGTTTATATATATATATATATATATATATATGTGTGTGTGTGTGTGTGTGCTTGCGCGCGCGCATATATACGACTAATCTTTTTGATATATGTATAGGTATATGTATTTTTTGTCGAGCATTCGTTCATTAACGAATGCTTCCTTTGAAAAAATTATGAAAAACGCTTAAAAAATAACGTGTTTGAGAGTTGATTTTAAAATTAATTGTATAGATATAAATTGATTAGATAAATCTCGTAAAATATAAATTCCCATTAATGTTGGCTAGTTAATGTTGGCGATTTGATAGATTATGCTTTCTAATTCCTTTGCGTACATTCCAGGTTTTTTTTCTATCGTGCGACAGATCGATCGAGTGATCGATCCAGGAACGATAGTAATTATTCGAAATTAGGATTATATAAGCAATTTCGACCGCGGGGCAGCCACGTCTGATTGTTGTCACAATGAGCTTATTATCCCTACGAAGCTATGAGACGTTCTTATCGGCTAAATCCTTTTTTTTTTTTTTAAATTTATCCTTTATGTAATACTCTAAATATGCGCTGCATCGCATTTATTTTTAATTTTAGGTTTTTTTATTTCGTTTGGTACGAAATACGGCATTTCTACGGCATTGCTAATTCGCTAAGAATTACTAACGCCTAAGACCTACCTACCTGTTTCGTGAAAAATTAATAGATGCCTCGCGAGCTGAACCGATAAAGCATCGAGGTCTTTCCTTTTTTCTTTGCTTTTTTTTTTCTTTTATCTCTATCAAAACAATATGTTTTTAAAAATTGTTCGCCATTTGTACCGAGATACTCTAGGAAATAAAAAATGAATCTTTATTGATTCCCAGACTTCTTTCATTTAAAATTGAGAACAACGAAACTAAGCGGTTACGAATCAGAAACCATCGTCGTTTTGATTCACCTTCTTCATCCCTTATAAATAGATTATTCGTTAAAAATTTTCGATTGATGTCAAAGTAATGAGTGAGTCAAAGAAATGGACAAATCTCAAGAAGATCAATTCGTTGTAAATAAGACGTTAATATGCAAAGAACATAAATCGTAATTTTATTAAACCGTTAGAATTAATTTGTAGCGAGTCAACGATGGTTTCCGTTTACGTAATTAACTAATGATAAATTGACGAAAATTGTAATGGTATACAAACTACAATAACGCGATTGAAAAAGTGGTAAAATAGCAATTGGCTTTTTTCTTTCTCACATAAAATTGCACACACAACCCACATATCCACGCGCGCGCACACACACACACACACACACACACACACACACACACACACACACACACACACACACACACACACACACACACACACACACACACACTCACATCATACGTAACTCACGTTTTTCTTTTATCCTTTCTTCATTGTCAAATGTTCTCATTGCACGTCTCCTCTTCTCGTTTATCCTCTCGTCACTCGTTTTGGGTTAATTATTACAAAGATGGTTGTACAATAATATAATATATAGACTCTGTATTAGTTACAATAATATCGTACGCTTACGCCCGTTTCTAGCGTCGCCGTCTCCTTCGAAGCTTTCTTCATTTCGCTGAAAAGATCCGAATTCAATTTCTCCCTCTCTCCCTCCCTCTCTCTCTCCCTCTCTCTCTTTCTTGATTAATATATCTACGACGGTCGAATTAGCTCAAGTAAATACAATTTTAATTCTTTTTTACACTAATCGCCTCATTATTTTTATTTTATTTTGTTTTATTTTTTTTCTCTTTCTTTCTTTTTTCTATCGTTCGTTCAACCCCATTGCGCTTTTTTTATTGCTTATTTCTTACGCTAAAAAACAAACCAAAAATACAAGGGAGAGATCAAAGTGGTTTTGCAACGAAAACGCGAAATTTGCTTCCCTTGTGCTATTTCATGTTTTACCCTATCTTTCTCTTGACATAAAAACATATAAATGAACAAGATTTGCGATCGCATCAAGGTCGAATAGGAAGGATATCAGAGAAAGAGTTGAAAAGAGATTCGTAATGCGAATTAAAGATGCAAGAATAAATTCTTCTCTATTCTTTGTTTACATCATTTTATTTCTCACTCTCTCTCTCTCTTTCTCTTCTTATTTTAGGCGAACTAGTATTGGAAAGAAAAAAAAAAATAGTCGATCACAGTTATATACGACGATATTTAAATGTGCAGCGAAGTATAAAATTTTTCATATTTTCTTTCCCTCTTTTTTTACCATCACTTCAAACTACTTTTCACTCTTATCTCTTTCGCTTTTTTTTCCCCTGTCACCTCGAACCGTTCGTATCTCTTCTCTCTTTCTCTACCTCTCTTTTTCTTTCTCTTTCTATTTTTTTTTTTTTTTTTTTTTATCTTTCTTTCACTTCCCTTTTACATCCTGTTAGTCACATAAAATAGTCATTTTCCTATATGTATAAATCGAGTTGGTTGTATTGCGTTGAATCACTTGTTCTCCCATAGTCCTTGCTTTAATATTCTCTTTATACAAGCATAAATTTGAAAATTATCCTTGGCGTATTACGAGCATTCGCCGGGTTGTGTTTCATTCGTCATTCGTTCGATCGTCGTTGGGCGATTTACTCTTGAATTCGTTTCCACCATCAATATACGTACATATATAGACACATAAGCACAACATACACATGACGAAAGGTCATGGAATTTGATTTCGTGCCGATATACATATGCGCTCTCGATTCTCTATCGGTTTTGGCGGTCTTCTTCTGACATTATTTTTCCTATAGGCAACTCATGGATGGATAAATAAATTTCCTGGTATACATATACATATATATTTTCTTTTTATATGTACACATATATGTATATATGTATATACATATAATTATAAATTAAAGACGCTTATGTCGCCTGAAGTAGGTTTATATATAAAAGATAGAGAAGTCTGGCGAGCACTGTGATTTCAGGAGGGAAACGTTTGCAGAGTAAATTGCCCGGCGTCGTCTTTACCTTTATCAAGGATAGTCTCTCTCTCTCTCTCTGTCTCTCTCTCTCTGTCTCTCTCTCTCTGTCTCTCTCTCTCTCTCTCTGTCTCTCTCTCTGTCTCTCTCTCTGTCTCTGTCTCTGTGTGTCTACGTAGTTCTTACCTTAGAAGATAACGAGCCCGCCTCGTCGCTTGGCTTACTAGCTAGAACGAGATTACCGCGTTTATATTTCGTTTCACGATCGGTCCCTCATTCGCTCTCTCTACCTCTTCTTTTTTTTATTGCCCTTTTCTTTCTTTTCTTTCTCTTTCCTCGCGTAATCCCTCATGGCCAAAAAAGAAAGAAAGAAAGAAATCGAACGAAAGGAAACGAAACAAAACGAACCGAAATGAGACGACACGAACGATCAACCGATCCTCGTCTCGCTTTGATATGGTCCGATCACGATAAGCCGTTTGTTTGTTTGTTCATTCATCAAAGATTTTAATTATATAGCATCCGCGCCTTTACTACGAGAGCTAAACGTGTATACAATGTGTTGGTAAAAAAAGCTACTAGCCGTATGCGCGACAGGTGTCGAGAGACGAAGGAAAGCACGTGTTTTTTCATTTTTACATATATGGTCCGCTCTCTTTATTTTTTTATTTTTCATTCTTATTCTCGCCCTTGCTCTTACCCTTTCGTCAATCGTTCGTTCGTTCGTTCGTTCGTTCGTTCGTTCCTTTACTCGTTCCTTTACTCGTTCGTTTGACCGTAGTCAGGAAAAAGAGTCCGCACGTTCTCTGGGTGCATCCTTATCCTTTCGTTCACGGATCGAAGATCACCGGCTCGCCTCAAAGGGTCGACGGTCGACGATAGTGTGCGAAGTTTGTACCTTCTGGCGGTCGAGCTGATTTTCTTCCCTTTATCTTCTCCTCCTCCTTTTCCGTTTACTCCCAAAACGATGATCGTACGAGTACGAATTTCTCCCGACGGAGAATGAGTGAAAGCAAGAGGGAGTGAGTGAGAGAGAAGACTTGGCAAGACCTATCGACCGAAGCAGTCAAAGCCAGTGAATCGATTCTTTCTTCCTCTTTCTCTTTTTCTTCTTCATTCTCCTCCTTCCATCCTCCATCTTTTTCCATTGGCTTCGACGTTCGAACGATCGTAGCCGTTGCTTCATGCCAGAGGCGGTCTCTTTCTATCTCCTTCTGTCTTCTTTTTCTTTTTTTTCCCTTCGTCGCTCAGCGTCCTCGTCGATAAAACATTTTCCAACGAAGATCGTTCAACGCTTTTCTCGAAAATAGTCGCTTGTCGTCGTCGTCGTCGTCGTCGTCTTCGTCTTCGTCTTCGTCTTCGTCTTCGTCTTCTTCGTCGTCTTCGTCGTCTTCGTCTTCGTCTTCGTCTTCGTCTTCGTCTTCGTCTTCGTCTTCGTCTTCGTCTTTTCGATTAGAATCACCTAAATATTACGACTACCCCGGTCAGTAGAAGTATCGTCAGGTACGTCGCTTGATTCATCTGCCCCTTGTTCTCCTCCATACACTGACCTGTGACAACATCAATCGACACTTTCACTTTATGTACGTTAAATCGATTAGGTTCAAAATATTTAATGGAGGATTCAATTTTACGCTACTCGATGATTATGTATCAATCGGAAAAGGAATGTGAGCATCATAAACATCTTCGTTTTTTAAAGGGTGGATTAGGATCTTTAAGGTAGAGGCTCGCTTACCGGTGCTGGTAGCATTAAAGGCCAACATCGGTGCGGATGGAGGAATGCCTCTTTGACACGCTACCGAGCTGGCAGTCAAACTAACAACTCCACCGCTCTCTTTGTACATGAAACACAATCTTTGGGTGTTTCTGTAGGGCTGCGGCCTGTTATTATCGTTCGACCACGTTGTTTTCCGCGTAAGTCTGGTTGCGATCACGAACTGAGTACCCTCTGCGTCGATCCACCTTCCATGGCAGGAGTAAGCTTGAAAGCAGAAAAGACGATTGCTTTAGAACAGAGAGACAAGTGTCAAATCATAGAAAGAGGGGTACAGAAAGAGAGAGATAGAGTGAGAGAGAGAGAGAGAGAGAGAGAGAGAGAGAGAGAGAGAGAGAGAGTACGTTGGGAACTTTTGGGTTAATATAGGGTGACTTTTCGGGGACAGTCGTTACCCTTCGAACACCATTATCCCTTGATGAAACTTTACCAATTGCAGGGGTTCAACGAGCATAATACAGAGCTTTGGAAAATTAAGAGAGGACTCTACATAATTTTTAAGTACCTTCTCTCACTTTCCAAAATTCTACAACAATTGATCAATTTTATAGCAAAAAGGATGCTCCTTCTTTTTCCTTCCTTTTTTTTCTTTTTTCTTTTTTTTTTTTTCTTTTGGAGCCATCTATTACGTGTATGAAATTAATAGATAAATTATAAATGGATTATATATTTTGGAATAATAAGTAAGCAATAGTATTTACCGACAACTGCGACGTCATTCACGCAATCGCTTTGAAGCTCCATTCTGTCTGCGGTAGAACATCCAACGGTGAGAGTTGTGATCTCAGCGTTGCACTTTGATTCGACCTCTTCTCTTTTCTCTCGGGTTTCGCTCGTAACTTCCTCTTCGGTTACTAGATTCTCGAGGTCTCGTCGCATCCTCGTGAGATCCGTAAAGGACATGCTCTTGTAAGATCGAACGCCTTGGGATGATGATCTCTTCTTCGGTGCGTTCTTGGTATCAGGGTAATCCCCAAAGTATTCGTCGTCGTCCACTTCTAATATGGCGGACGTTCCCACGTCGTCAAAGTTCGGCATCCAGAATTGTTTCATGTCAGCAAATCCGGTAAAGTCTTCGGAGTTATCAACTATTTTGGAATTTCTTTTAGATCTGCTCCATCCATCAGCATTATTTTCATCTTTATTAAATTCGTCCGATATTTTCTCTCGTTTTTTCGCTTTCAAGTGCGAACCGTGTTCTCGATGGACCACACTCTCTTGTTGTTCCGGAATTAATTTCAAGGAAGATGACGACTCCTGTTGATCTCTGTGACTTCTGTTATTACGATTCGATCTAGCTCGTCTACCCATTCGCTCACGCACGAGATATTCATTGTTCGCTCGTCTCTTCTCAAGCTCAAAGTCGATCTTGCTTCGACCACGACGGTCCTCGACTATTCGTTCTTGAGCGTGTCTAACCTTTTCACCGTCGTGCCTGCTTGTCAGAGACTCTTGATGCTGAATCCTTCGACTTTCGCGAGTGTTCCTCTGATTATGGTTAACTCCGGTTACCGTGAATTTACCAAGATAAGGACACTGACGTAGTTCCGGTGAACTCGCTGAAACAGATAAAGTCCTTTTTTTAATCCTTTCAATCTACACATGCAAAGGTTTTCTTTTTTGTTTTTTTTTTTTTTTGTTTTAACTATGTAATACATGTACTATACATTACCTACGTATGTATGATCAGATTAACTAAATTGGGAGAATTCTCTTCTCTTGTCATACTCGGTGTACGAGTAGACGGTCTTTTGTAGAATAAAGAGAACTGACATTTTTTTAACGTATAACATTTACAATAACGTTGTAGAGATAAATGGTACGCTTGGGCATGTATATTCCATAGAATATACCTACTGAAGATAAGTTTGCATGAAAAAGCCAGAGAGAATAAGAGAGAATAAGAGAAAATATTATATATAATAGTTAACTCCTTTTGATTCTTGGAGTGGTCTACCCATCTTCTCAACATTGACAACAAAATTATTCGTTGTTGGTTTAACGGCTTGGACGAGATTTCGAGTTTATTTGACAGAACATGCGTACACATAAATACATATGTAACAAAGAGACGACGACGACGACGACGACGACGACGACGCGATGGGACATTTAACTATCAGATTATATGCAGCTCGTGTCGTCAAATGACACGACAATACTGCTCTGCCTGAGAGGGTAATGCGATAGATGCTACTAATTGCTGACAAATGCGGAAGACATATTGTTGGTCTTAATGGAGCCTCGTTAGGTACTAAGTAATACAAAAATGACTGAAGTAAGGGAAGAATGCGAATAGTTATAACGAGGGAGAGAGAGAGAGAGAGAGAGAGAGAGAGAGAGAGAGAGAGAGAGAGAGAGAGGGAGGGAGGGAGGGAGGAGAAAGCGTAAATCGGCCGTAGGCAGACACAATGTGAACTCTAACGAGACAAATCTGACGACGCACCCTCCGGTCAAATCATCACCTCATCCTTTTCCTTCCTATTGAGACGCGTTTCTGCAGGGTTACTAACTTGGAAAGTTTGCGGTGAAATTTTACATCCGCTATACTTCGTGATATTTCTCAAAGAAAGGGGCTGACTATCTACCGTCACACGATTACTATATATAAACCTTCGTTCTCCCTTGCCATTGACTGTTACTAGGATAAATGATAATTCCAAGGATTCCTATCTATCGCATAAAACACAGAATTGTTTGAGCGTGTTATACTGTGTGTGTGTGTGTGTGTGTGTGTGTGTGTGTGTACGTCGTTATATATACGTTTATGTACTTTGGTCTATGATCTACATCGGAAGGACGAATCAAAATTGTATACTTTGTTACGAATTAATGCAAAGGTAAACACTAGGATTAGGACTTTCTTGTTCTCTTCCTATTTTTGTCTCTTTCCTTCTCTTTCCTTCCCATTATGATTATGTATCGTGATTATGTACCGTGATTATGTACCGTGACTTTGTTTCGAAAAGGTCTTTTTAAAATACGCGACTTGTCTTTTCTTTCTTTCCTTCTTTCTTTCTCTTACCTACCATCTCTCGTTTTCTCTACAAATCGTAAATCGATTTGGACGTAGCTTCACGGGACGTGCCCGCAAAAATCTCGTTATTTTTATGGTTAATTAGACACGCATTACGATGGGCTAAAGGCGAGGCCGTGCTCGCCAAAGGAGACTTGATTTTTCCGACTCGTTAGGCGATTGCCAGTAGCACGAAGGTCCTGCCAAAGGGACCGAGGAATAAGGGTGAGTTTCCCGCTGAAGGGAGGCCACCCTTCTTCGATTGGCCCTTCTTTGTGTGCGATCGGGAGGACAAATCGGAGACTCGTCCCTTGAATCGTTAATTATATTCATCGCGAGAAAACTTTGAATAGCATTATTAGATAGACATTGAAAGTATCTTTCTTTTTAAATGTAACAAGCAAAATAAAATAGATGTATATCATCTTATTGACAAAATCCATCTCAATGTCATCTATGCAAGTCATTTTCATCAGTGTGTCTGGAGGGTTTCATCCATATAGATATAATAGTTTTATAAATAATGATCAAAATGAAAGTTTAATTTTGTAATTAATACGCTTCATAGTATGCAATCGCACACAAATCAGTAGTGGGGATTACGAAGCACTGCATAAAGAGGAAATCGAGAATAGGAAAAACTTGTCGCTTTTTCGTCAAATCAGTTTTCAAATCACCTCGATTCTAAAGAGTTTTCATTTGAAATGAAGGTAGCGTAAATAAAGGTAGCGCGTGCATATTTTCGTCTCATTCACGCACGAAAAAAGTAAGTCCTTTTTGCAGGTTGCATATTTTATATTTCTGACACTTTATCTTTGGAAAAGATATACCTACGCATGCATAAACACGAGTTGCACATAAAATGCGCAATTATTTTGCTCGCGAGTGTCGATATTGTCGTACGGTTAGTCGGCGACATTTTACTTTTTCTTCTTTGTTTGGGTCATCCGGAAATGACGTCTCGATTCTCGTCAGAGCGATAAATTTCCAACGGAAATAACTTTTGGCACGGAGATCGAGAGTGAGAGAAAGAGAGAGGGAGGGAGAGAGGGGGAGAGGTTTGTTGCCGAGGTGTTCGTTCGTTCGTTCGTTCGTTTGTTCGTTCGTTCGTTCGTTCGTTCGTTCGTTCAGCCGTATGTCGAAACAGGAACACGTTCGTTTCACGTTCACAAGCAATGACGAGAAATGCATTTTTATTTTGAATTATTTTTCTTTTAGAGAGGTAATTTTGATAGTTTGTTAAAAAGGATCGAGAAACATAGATAAATTAGAGAGAACGTTGGTCAAAAAATTGGTCATCTTTTTGCTGGATTGGGAAATAAAAGTGATTCAAGTCAATATTCTATCTGCAAATAGATTTATTTTTATTTAAAAGCCAATGAAAATAATCCAATATAAATTGTGTAATAATTTGATCAATGATGAAATGTGATATTAATGTGATAGTAATCTTTTTAGAAGCATTGACAGAATATAATTGGAGAGTAGAGTATTTTCCTTTGCTACATATATTACGATCGATAATTAGGAACACAGATTTGAGTGTATATCGGTAAAATTTGGTAATTTATAGTTCTCGTCAAAGAGAACCGCGCTTGGTCTTGATTAACGATCTACACCACAGGAAAATACAAACGAGAGATAGAGATAGAAAATGCTTGTCTATCTATAAGCGACGATGACAACTCGCGTAATTAAGCCTATAACGGATTGTTTATTATTGGCCGGACAATGTTCAACCCTGTTTTCGGCAAATATAGTTATCTATTTAATTTTCTACCGCGAATATCGACCCATTAGCTATAGTTCGATGTGTCGTGTACCACCGCCACGCGTGGTCCAAGAGCTAACAACCTCGAAAACGTAATCGGTTAATTAGTATGCGTTACTATTTGATTAGCTTTCTCTCCCTCTCCATTCAGCTCTCTTTTTCTCTCCAATTCGAATATTTTTGAATACATAATCAATTGTTATTCCAGCGATAATTCGCTATGTATGTTCATCGTACTCGTATCTACTTTGGGATTATTCGCATAACGTATGATCAAATTTATTTTGATGAATTAAAATGATAATTATGTTTTCCAATGATGACGATACTATATAGAATATAGAATATTCATTCTTTATATTACTATGGAACCTCCAATATCTATTCTACTATTCACATGTTTGAAACACTCTTTAGCATTCCTAAATTTATGCCCATATATATTTTGAAATATTTGGAAATATTTGGTTATCTATATAAATATGCGTGATAATAATAAAAAGAAATATGTAAAAGCTCTTTTAGAAGCCTCAACGGGGTTTAAAAGTGGAAGTGAGTAATGGATAGCGTGGGATTATCGGGGACGTTATCAGAGGGTGGCGAGAAGGTGGCGAGAAGGTGGCGAGAGGGTGGCGAGAGGGTGGCGAGTCAAGGAGCGAAAGGAGGGTCTCTCGACAAGGCGGACCGAGTCTAAAGGCCATGGAGTCAGGTGACCCGTGTCAAGTTCAAAGACGCGAACGTTCTAGCCCTACCACCAACGTTTAATCCACCTACGCGAGAAGATACCAAGGAAACTACTCTCCATGATCGATCGTCTATAAAACTCTGAGCTTGTATAACCTTTACATGGATTACATACTTTTTTCCTTTATTTCCATCATTTTTCCATTAAACGAATGAATTGACTTATATGTTGTATATGTATTAGGTCCTTGGATCATTTTTAATGTTCAAACATTGGAAATTATGCAAGGAAAATACCATACGATTTCATTCAAAACAAAACAGTTGATCATTCTTCAATGTGTGTTTCAATTGTCAACAAATTGAATTACACTTTTTTACGTGTCTCTTTAGAAATTTCAATGAAATGTTATAAGTATATATTATCATTTGATGCTTATATTTTTCTCAAAGTAATTTTCATCCTTTCGAGTTAATCGATGCTTGTTTATTTAAAGATAGCTCTGCTTTGAGTTTCATGCAAAAGTCGTCAAGTGTATCGTATCAATCGTTTGCGGGATGGCAAATTGATCGATAAAAAAAACTTTTTCTTGGACTATAAATTAAAAAGCGTTCTGGTATTGAATATATAGAGTTAGTTCTTCTTTCAAGTAGTAAAAGACAGATGAGTCGAGGAAAAAGGCAGGTAGTAAGTAGATACCTCGCGTGTTCGCGACCTAATAAAGAGAGAGAGAGAGAGGAGAGACTTTGCTTTTAACGAACTCTGTTCGCTCGGTTTCCTCGCAATCCATTGGGAACTCGAATCAATCATTTTCAAAAAGATCAAGAGGGTGAGAAAACACGCACAAAAAGAAAAAATAAAGCAAAATAGATAGAAAGAAAGAACAAGTGAATTAGAGAGACGAGGGAGGGAGAGAAAGGATAGTGCCTTCCGTATCCCCTTTGGAGAAGGAACGGCTGTTCCAAGGGACTAACAACGGAGATGGTTCGGTCAAAATGCTAAAACTTGTACATTAACGAATGCATTAAATATGAGAGGATGGTGAAAGGAGTTTTGGTGACAAGAAGAACGACGATAGCGAAGAAAGGAAAAGAGAAAACTCTCGAACGAGACGCATAATATTCCACGAGTCTCCGACGACTGCATTATAGATTACGGATTATGGATTATGGATTATGGATTATGGATTATGATTCGAGGCGACGCAGCACAATTGCGTTATCAAGTCCGAATTTTCCGCCCGCCTTTTTTTCATTTCGATTATTTATCTTTTTAATCTTACAACCAAACGAATATTCTCTCTCGAAACGCGTTTAACGTTTTCTCTTCACGCCCACCATAGCAGATACGAATTATCTTCGTCTTCCTTCTCGTTGGCATGTATAATGAAATGCTCCGTAGAGACGCGAAAACGTACAATTTAATGAGATTTAAACGTGAAAAACGAGGGGTCCTTTGCATATTTACGTAACGTCGCGAAAGCCCGTATATCCGTGGCTCTTCTTCTTCTTCTTCTTCTTCTTCTTCTTCTTCTTCTTCTTCTTCTTCTTCTTCTTCCTTTATCCATTCACCTCCTTTTCCTTCCTTTTCTTTCCTTCAATCCGTAGTTTAATATCTCACGAAAGATGAAAGTCGAGCGTCGTTTTTTGCAAAAACTATCATTCCCTTTCTCTTCATCTCTATCCTTTTTTATCTTTTATTTGTTCTTCCTTTTTTCCTTTTTTCGTTCGAGATTCGTCCCGTCCCGTCCCGTCCCGTCCCGTCCCTTGTCCTTTTGTAACAGTCTTTTCTTCTCCCCTTTTTTTCCTTTCCTTTCCTTTCCATTCCATTCCATTCCATTCCATTTCTTTATTTTCCTCAACGTGATTTTTGAAACAGTTTGAATATCTATTACGAATTATATGAATATGACTTTATGTACATATCGATATAATAATTGCTTATAACATAATATTGTCTTATCTTGTAATCAAGTATGTTTTTTTGAATAAGTGTTTTATGGGGAAAAGAAGAAAAATAGAAATTGAATGTAGTTCTGGTATTCCATGGTCGAGGGTAAATAAATGAAGCATATTACGAGAGCAGATAGATAGTATTTGAAAGCCTTTTATAAACATAATTTACTCGGTGTACTCACTACTCGCGATGTTTTGCGGTACAGGAATCCAAGAGAATATAATTGGCAAAGTTCGAAGCACGCTACTACGGTTTACTATAATAGTTTTACAAAATTATACTTTGGCCGGTGGAAAATCAGAGTCGAACAACGAATAAAGCGATTATCGTTGTATACAATTATTAATCGGTTACGTGAGAAACTTTTAAAGATACGCCGCGTAGTATTTGCGTAAAATCGATAAACACAGTATTATAAGTATATTAATTATAGTTATTATAATTTATAATTGCAAACAAATCTCTAACTATAATGAAACTCTTAATCATAGACAATTTTTTCTAGTTATAAAAAGAAACAAAGACAAAACGGAAACACTCGCGTTTTTCGGTCTTCCACTGTAGGATCGCGGACGTAACGAACGCAAAATGGCACGAAGGATGATGGAAGGAAGGGAGAGTATGGGGGAAAAAAAATCTCAGTCGAAGCAGCGAGCCAAAAATGATCACGCGACGCTTCGCTCTATGGAAAATCAATTCCCCGAAGGGAAAGGTATGCGCAAAAATGACGTGGCCAACGAGATGAAATTTTTGGCACGTGCATTTTTGCTTCATTGAACCATTCTTCCTTCCGCTTTTTGTTCGTTTCTGTCCGTTTTCCTCTTTCACGGGGGACGCGCGCTTCGTTATGCGCAGGTTTCCTGTCGGAGAGAAAGATCTTGCCTCTCTATTCGATTCGTTTTCTATCAGTAGTTGCCTTTTCCCTAAATTCAACTCTCTCCGCAGTCGGACGGAAAAATATTAATCCGCATATTTGTACGTAGCAGAGCCATTGTACAATGCCGAGAATCTCTTTCTTTCCGTCTACGTGCAACAATTCTTTTCTACTATTTTTATCGAAACCATTCGAATAAACGAATGAAAGGACGGAGAGAGAGAGAGAGGGAGAGACAGAGAGTTCATCAACCATGGAGAATCAACTAAGAGCTTGTTCATTTTCTAACATGATTTTATTTTCCTAAACGAGTCGTTTTTTCTCTCGCGTAATTAATATATCCCAATTTGAAAAGCGAAATCGGATGAAAAGATTGAGAAAAAGCGTTGAATACTTTCGAGAGAGCGTGCGTGAGTACGTGCGTGAGTGCGTGTATGGATAACGGATTGCAATGAATTGGGCTTTTGCTCGAGGGGATGAGAGAAAGGATATTTATTAGGAAGAATATATTAACGGCTTATACTTAAACTGGCGTTAACAAACGACGAATATAATTCATGCATTACTCGATTAATTTCAATGGAAATCGCTTTTCTATTTTTGGTATTACCCCAAGCTGCTAATTTGCCAAATATATGCATGATTTAATACGAACTCGGGGACAAATCTTCAATTTCTTCAACGTGACATTTACGGTTTTTTTTTTTTTTTTTTTTTTTTTTTTTTTTTTTTTTATAAATAACTTTCTATAATAGGAAGATCCGTTAATGCAAGAGATTATTGCATTAACTATATATTATTTATTATTCAATAAATTGAATCGCCCTAATGTTGCAAAATTCGAGCTTACTTTTGTCAATTTTGAAAGATATTTACGATACCCTTTCTTTCTCTTTCTCTATCATAGACGTTTCTATCCGTTGTAGGTGGAGATCGAGCTGAATTGATAGGTCAGATGGGGTGTGTAAACCGAGAGGGAGATATCGGATGGACGGTGAATGTTTTTAGTAGAGTTAGTATATTCGGCCGCTTATATAATCAATATACAGGGTTGAGAAGGACGGAAAAAGAAAAAAGGAGAAGCATGAGAAAGAGGAAGGTCGAAGAACGGTGAAATGTCAAGGTCTATTGGAAAGGATTGGAAGTAATAGAAGAACGTGAGAAAGCAAAGTGAATGTTTGGTAAAGTACAGGCTAAAAAAAAAGAAGAAATAGTGAAAGATAAACGAGTGATTCAGAGGAATGAGAAAAATGTGGATGGGAGGAGAAAGATTTGTTTCCTTGAAAAGAAAACACGCGAAGATCGGGGAGGGAGAAGGAGGGAATGATTATCGAAGAAGAAAAATCACGAAGGAGGAGGAGGAGGAGGAGGAGGAGGAGGAGGAGAAGGAAAAGGAGGAGTGTGAGAAAGAAAAGAAAAAAAGAAAGCGGGATAAGAGAAGTAATCGGATGAGAGGGAAGAAAGAAAAGCACGAAGGGTGGAAATGGTTGGATAGAAAGCTAATACTAGCAAGCAGTCTTGCTTGCTCCATGAAATGCGTTAGACGAAGAAAGCTAGCTGCAAAAAGCGAAACTGCAAGATGTGCAACTGCAATCTCAGTTAGGCGCCGCAGGGACTGCCAGCGACGTCAGCAGAAGGTTTCGCTTTTTCTTCGTGGATTCGCTTTTCTGCCGATGCTTCGAAAGGGCATACATTCTTTCCTCTTCTTCTTTCTCTACTTCCTCCCCCACCCCCCCTACTCTTTCCTATTCACCACATCTTTCAAGAATTACGAATGCTCGAGTGCATTGTCGAATTTCGAAATCGGTCTCGCATTGCAAATCAATTTCTACTTGTATTATTGCTATTTCCGTATCAATGTTGCCGACTCAAATAATAATGTATTTTTAACAAGAAATATCGTTAAATTCGAATTTTATCTTCTTTCTAAATTGAACATAGTGTGAATTCGTTTGTACGCATTGTGTGTTGTCGTCGTTGTTGAGAACTATAGTATTCTATGCAAGAAAATTGGCAATTTGTTTGCAAATTCGGTACACGACGTCCGGCCCGGCATGTGTGACGTCAGGCCCGCAGGCACATAGAAAATTTTATGGATTTTCTCGAAGAACGAGACCACCACCCATCGTAGTAGCAGCACCAAGGATGGACGAATACGGACACAATTTTTGCCATTGACTGACTATGTACGCGCAACTTGGAACGGAAAGAAAGAAAGAAAGAAAGAAAGGAAAGTGTGAAAATTGTAGGTAGATGGATAAAGAGACAGAGGGAGAGGGAGAGGGGGGGGAGAGAGAGAGAGAGAGAGTGCCCGCAACAAAGTTACCTTCTTCTTCTTCTTCTTCTTCTTCGTCTTCTTCTTCTTCTTCTTCTTCTTCTTCTTCTTCTTCTTCTTCTTCTTCTTCTTCTTCTATTTCGCGCATTTGATTGAAGTTTCGCTTGCAAAATTTCCTTTTCTCCTTGTGACTCGCCGCCTGAGGACATCGCCTTATATTCCTTAGAGAGATACTCCCTTCTTCTTAATGCTACCCCAGTTGACCACAAAGAGAAAGAAAGAAAGAAAGAAAGAGAGAGAGAGAGAAAGAAAGAGAGTAAAGTACTACTAACTTTTTGTACTTTTCTTTTTTTCTTCGCAACGTTAGAATGGTAGTACTTCAAGAAAGAAATTTTTTTTTTATTACAACTACAAAACAGAGAAAAAAAAGAACACTCTTGAGATGAACTGCGAAATGAAAATGTTTGCTTATGTTTGCTTATATACTTGCACGTACTATCAACAAGTATTGCATACAATCGATGTTTATGAAACGAATTTTTCCTAGAAATAGTCATCTCGTATAAGACATATTTTAGGTATTCAAGATAAAAAGGTTTGTCCGTTTTGTATGGTTTCTCAAAGCCCCCCATATGACGAAACAATAAGGTACCTACATGGAAACGCTTGAATTATTCTCAGGAGACGTAAAGCGTGTAAACCCACCACCATAACGCGTCAACCAGTTTCTATTTATAAAGGTACGCAAACGACCTGTCGGCTAGCTTATTTCATTGAAATCCTGCTTACGGGATTATTCTGAAGGGCTAACGCGAAAGTCTATGATTATAATAGTATACGTTGTTGGATACTAGATGTAGTCTAATAGAGTTGTTAGTGGTAGTCAGATTGCTACAAATAGGATTGTTACTATAGCTAATAGTAAGTTATTAATTAGACGCTCTATTAATGTCAGAACAAGCCGAATTCGAGTTTACACGTGCAGAGGAAAAGGTTAAAGGCAAAAAAAAGAAGAGTTTATGGAAAGGCTATCTTATGTATCTTTCTCATTCCTCGTTAAATGATTTATCTCTCATGCTGCTTACCATAGTTAAATGCAGGAAGCCTACAATATACAATATTTCATATTTCATAAATATACAATACGTATTTTCAGAAACATCTGAAATCTTCTTTGCTATTTATTAATCAACCAACGTACACATAAAGGAGATCCTTTTCACCTTCTGTTAAATTACTTAACGGACGAGATGTCGTTCGCGAATGGTGGACATGATAATTGTTTTTCTTAACTTTATCCTATATACTCTAAGCGTTGACAGAATCGGTCATCAACTATGTTGGTCACGTTTCTTATGTCCAACTAAGAAATCGTTTAGTTTGTTTTTTTTCTTTTCTATTGTTCTACCTCTGTCTCCTTGGTACATGCACTTTCTTGATTTTTTTTCTTTCAAAATAAGATATAAAGGCTGATAGATAGATGGATAGATGGATAGACACAATTATCCAATGTTTTGAAGTCTCCTTCTGATAAGAATGAGTATTCTTTTAATTAAAAAAAAAAAAAAATTAATATAAAATCCTTCCACAAAGTTTTTTGTTCAAGTTTTTTTTCCGAATGACGAATATATTATATGAAAAGGCAAGAGAAAAAGTGTGTCTGTGGGAGATAAAGACAGAGAGAGAGAGAGAGAGAAAGAGTGTTCGAGTTCACGAGATGTAACTTTGTTCGGGGCATAGTCGACGTCTGAATCGTATGGTTCCTTTCTCTGACGTCGACATCGTCACGACTCATACGTCATGTTATTTCCGGTTGCCGATCGCCACAGGCGTTTCTCTCCGACGTTCTATGCCGTTTCTACACGGACGCGCAACTTTGTCCAATCGAATCATCTTTCTCTAACTTAATGTGTATTTTTAAACCTATCAATGTTTCGTTATAGAGAATAGAACAAAATAATAATAATGGAAATTAACAGTTCATCGATGAATGTATCTTTTCTTTTTGATCGTAACATGATTTTTTTCTCCTTAGTAAACAAAATAGAAACAAATAATTTTTGATATGAAAATAAATGGTTTGGCGTTCTATTCTGTTTTATCGAAAACGAACAGAAGAAAGAAATTGAAGACGAAAAAGAAGACATTTCAATTGGTCAAATTTCACGTGAATCGTAGAAATGATTAAAATTCAAATTAGAAGAAGGACGATAAATCGAAAAGACGTTTAATTGTAGAATATTTAAGTATCAAGAATATTAGGAATAGCTGGGGTATATATTACTAGAAAAGAAAAAGAAAAAATAAATGTTTCAAGCTCTCTGTTTGAGTACTGTTCGATATCGACTTTTGCATTTCCCGTTGCGATTTCACGACCCGACAAACCACAATCGGATTAACGCTGGAAACTCTCATGGATACGCGAATATTATAATGAAAGCTTACGGTGAAAGAACCATTGGAAACAAATCGTATCTAGTGGCATCGTTCGTTCGTTCGTTCGTTCGTTCGATGGGACGACGGACAAAGGGAATCGTTTTCGTAGTCAGTGTTCCTGTATACCTGCCTGTCTATTTGTCTGTCTGTCTGTCTGTCTGTCTGTCTGTCTCTTTGTGTGCGTGTGCGTGTGCGTGTGCATGTGCGTGTGTATTCAAATCATCGTGTTTCATCATTGTGGTATTTAATTATTCGAGAGCCGTTTTGCTAATGCCTCGTTCACCGATAAGACCATATTGCACGTGAAAAGCCGCTTAAAAATAATTCTACATAATATATATTACTAGCAAATATTTCTGCGCCCGCCAAACGTCCAATAATTTTGTAACGACTGTGCGATCCATTACCGAGCATCGTCGATAATTAAATTTTAATCCTCCTACCTACTCTTCTTCAATGTCTATACCTTTTAGGAGTTTATTTTCCTGCGAATACACAACGGTTTACTTTCATTTTCGATATAACCTATATATTAAAAAAAAAAAAATGCAGAGCTACAATCGTAATAAGAATAGTAACAATGATACATTGTAAATAAATGACAACCCTCCATTTTCGTGATTTATCATTAAATTAACGTTATGAATTGTTACCGAGTTGTTGCTTCTTTTAATCTCCTTCTAAAAGAATGTGTCTTAAATATTGCGTAGTATAATTACAGTAAATTCTTTTTTTCGAACTCTGAATTCACATAAATTTAATATAATTAATATGAATTTCATTTAATCATGATAAATATTAAATAGATATTCATTACATATTATAAAAAGTACTGGCATCAAAAAAAGAAAGCAAAGGCTAAAATTGAATGACGGCATGAAAGGTTTAAAATTTGCCGGAATTTATTCATCTTATTGCTCGTTTCAGATTTTTCCGCATCGGACAAGTAACCCTGATATATTTTACGATTGGAACTTTCCGAGTAAGGTCTAAGGTCAACTTCGAGCTAAGCTTTCGTCGTCGTTCTAGTCTTCGTCTCGTGTCTCGCGAATGAAATGGTTGAACGGATGAAAGGAGTCGTCGTCGTCGTCGTCGTCGTCGTCGTCGTCGTCGTCGTCGTCGTCGTCAAATGAAAGGGTTGCTATCTCGAAAGAGGAAGAGAGAGAGAAAAGTAGGAGAAGAAGGTGAGATGGGAGGAAGGGAAGAAGGGGATGGCATAAGTGACAAGTTGAGGGATTGCCGCGCCTACGAGCGTGCATTGTACGCAATCGTCCTTCGTGAATACCTCGAGGCCCTTACTCCGCCTGCGATTTTCACCATTTTCGACTACATACATACATACATACATACATACATACGTACAACATACATACATACATACATACATACATACATACATACATACATACATACATACATACATACATACATACATACATACATACATACATACATACATACATACATACATACATACATACATACATACATACATACATAGGTACATGTAACTCGTACGTAAAAGAAGCACACGTCGCTCGTAGTAGACGAAATTTCTCAACTGTAAAGTCCTTTCCTGGGAAAATAATTCTGAGAAAAGGTCTGCTATTCGATTTCAATGTGATTTCGAGCTTATCAAGAGTATCTGTGATCGATATCTTCTCACGTTTCTACGTTATATTATGAATTTGATATATTATATGTATTTTTTTATCTTTGCCTTTGATCGCGCGTAAGTAAGTTTCAAATATGATGGTTTTTTGTTCGTAGAAACTCGTAGAAACTTTAGTTAATGAGCATTAACTACAAATTATTATTCGTGTAAAATATACTATATATATTAAGAAAGAGCGACAAACTTTTGGGACACAATCTAATATAAAAGATAAGAGTAGATTCTAAAAAAGATTAAAACAAATGAATATCACGCATAACGAGGAAATTCATTGAATAATAAAATATATCCTGTCATTTTTCTCGACAGTGAATAAATATAGATGGATAGAAAATAAAATTGACGATCTCGAGCATGAGTCCTCCGAGAGACTACGGTCGATTACTTTGGAAAGGTTACGAGTTTTATTTCGAGCTAGGGGTAAAAACTTTGAGATAAAAAGATAGAAAAAAAAACAAAAAAAAAATAAAAAGAATAAGAAAAATGCGTCTCTTTCTTTTTGTCGTTATTTCCAGCCGTTATCTACTTTTTTCTAACGTTCTCTTTCGGCATATAACAGAGACACACGTGCGCTGTGCTATCTTTTCGTGGTTTTGTTGATGCATCCTGAAATGCGAAAGCGACGTCGTTTGTACGTTTTTCAAAATGCCAGACCGCGGATTCGATTAGGGAAGCCTTGTCGACCTGGCCTCTTTCGGGAATTGCGGAGTTTGACAGTGGCAGCAGTGGCAGCAGTAGCAGCAGTAGCAGCAGCAGCAGCAGTGCACACCACGATCGCGGTTCCACCACGCGGTAAAACAATGACGAATGTGTTCTGTCGCGCCCAATACGGATCCCCGTCGGCGTCGGCGTCGGCGTCGGCGTCGAGGTCGGCGTTGGCGTCGACGTCGGTGTTGGCGTCGACGTCGAAGAGATAGAAACAGGGCGAGGGACAATGGAGGGACAGAACGAAACTGCGAAGGGGTTGCAAGAGAAATACGGGCTAACACGGGACCCTCTCAACGATTCGACTGTGAGATGTCGCTGTGGTATTATCGAGCGGATTTCCTCTACGTGTTACTTTACACAGAAAGACGCGTACTTTACAGACTAGACGAATTCTAAAGTGTCTCGGAACAAGAGAAGACAAAATTACTATCAAATTATTGTTTCATGCACTATCATTTATTATTTAAATGCAAAAACATTTAGCTATAGTTTTTGACGTTCAATATTTGAATATAAATTTTTTCCTCGTTCGTTTACTTTTTTCTAATCAAATTTTAACTCCGCCTAGTTATTATCTAGATACCTAGATAATACCTAGCTGGTCCCAAGCCCAGATAAAGGAGGAGGGTTCAAGGGCGAGGCTAGCAACCTGCCCTCGGTAAAAAAAAATAATCGCTCTCAGAAGTTTAGAAGTTAGGGATAACAGGACAAAGTCCTAATAATAATAATAATAATAATAATAATAAGAAAAAGAAAAAGAAAAAGAAAAAGAAAAAGAAAAAGAAGAAGAAGAAGAAGAAATTCCAATTACCGTCTCGATAATTTGCCACGAGAAAACGAGATCTTTATGGTTTACGATTACACACTCACGAATTATCTTAAATAAATCGATTTTATAAAGGAACTTTAGGGAGAATTCGTGTTTTGTAAAAGCACATTTGGAAAACTATAATACAAATTTCCAACTGGAATTTGCATTGTTCGTGATATTGCGTTGGATATACTCGTGGTATACTAGAGAACATATTAGAAGAATAAATAAAAAACATCTGTTCTTTATCTCTTGCATTTATAAGTTCTTTTACTTTGGCCGGAAAAAAGAACGAAATTTCTTGTTTTTAACGTAATTTTTCGACAACAAATCAACATAAACTTGAAAATATAAAATAAGATTAAGAAGTTGAACTACAAGTTTATTTGCTTGTGTATATACGCGTGTATGAACGATGCACTAATGCGCTAGAGATTTATGCACGATCAAATGGATTTTGGACACGTATCGCGGTACATGGTTTACGGTTCGCTTCCTATTCCGGTTGAAGAACAAACATTGGAGAATATTGTCAGGACTATTTCGAAATTAAGATTCCGCATATTAACTAACGCTAATGGATTTGTTATCAAGCTTATGTATTTTTACAAATGATTTCAATTTCTAGTTTATTTAAGAATTCTATACAAGTATCATTGGATTCTGAAATTTGTAGCAAATATTTATTACATCACCGTGCAACTGTTGTATTATGTATATACGTATGCGCATGTATGTAAGTAAGTACTTGGAAACAATAGCAAACTGCGAGCGAACATGATTCTACCACAACATGTTCTGACCTTAGTAGTAGTTGTGTGAGGCGAGGAAATAAAAGAAAGAGAAAAACGTCGTTTGAAATTCCGCGCCATATGCTCAATGGCTCTTCTATTACATTTCTTTACTCTCCTTGTTCTTTCTCTAGGCTTCTCTTTCTCTCTTATCCATCCATGGCCAATACTCCTTTAGCTTGCAGCTGTGGTGAAATTCAAATTTACGCACCAACTACCTCCGCTGTGTTTTTCGAACTTATGAAAAATGAGTCTAGTCGAGGGTCCGTACCACCCTCGACTAGATCACTCCTTCTGCACTACTCTATTCTTTGCACTCTCGCGACTTTCTCTTTATTTCTTGCTTTGTGAACATCACCTTTTTGGCTCTTATACTTTCTCCTCTTCGTTTTACAACTCGCCGATAGTTTTACTTTATTTTCCTTACGAACTTTCAAAGCTCGTGGAATTCAAATTTCAAATGACTTTTCCTACGATCGATCGATTTCAATACGAAATAGATATGTAATTTTGGATATAAAGTATAGTAGTATTTTCATTCTGAAAATAATGATGTTGCGTTCAAATGTTAACATTTTTTTATCAATTAATTTCAGATGAGGTAAAACGGAAAATAGCGTGAAGCGAAAAAACTTGGTTCATCATTTTGTTCCCTCGAGTGGATCGAGTTACTACTCGCGTTGGAAACTACTACCATTCGCGATGGTGGTTCACATTTTCCGGTAAGAACGTGAACTGTGTGGGTTTATACGTATCGTGTCTCCTGAGGTTATGCGACATAATTTACACAGTGCCGAGCTCGTCCGAACGTGTAAAAAGCGTAAGCGAAAGCTAGGCTGAAACAGCTTCGGGTGTAACGGCTATGGGTTAGCTATCTTGATTTTCGAGATATACCACGAGTTTAAATTATTACCTACCTATCTTCTGGGGATTATATTCTAACGAGTAGGTAGCCATGGAAATCACTGCTTTTGATATACATCTACTAATCTACGTTTCTGTGTAATTTTTTTCCTCTTACTGAAATAATATCTAACTAAAATGAACTTTCTCCAAATTATACGAATATCTAGATGAAATGACGACATTAACATATTGTATCGGTTACGCGATTCTCTAAACTTTAGGAGAACATTTATCTCGTTGACTCGATTATACGAAGAATAAATAACACCTGGAGAATTTAATGAAAGTGATTCGACTCAATTCCGAGTTCTTTAGCTTCTTCTTCTTCTTCTTCTTCTTCTTCTTCTTCTTCTTCTTCTTCTTCTTTCTTTCTTTCTACCGATTCAATAGGGAAGGTTTCTTTCAGTTCGGGTAAAACTTCCACGACCGTGGCTATTACCGTCCGAGATTAGAAGCTTCTTCTTTTTCTTCTTCTTCTTCTTCTTCTTCTGCTTCTGCTTCTGCTTCTGCTTCTTTTTCCGCTTTTCTTTTTTTTTTATCTGCTTCCATTTTCCTCTCTTTCTCGACTACACACTCGACTCTTGTTCTTCTTTTACTTCAGGTCGAAAACACGAGAGAAGGATGGACTTGTGAAGTCTTTTGAGAACATGCGCGAGAGAAGGGGAGAGGATTCTCCGTTTGGCTCGACGTTTACAATCGCTTCGAGTTTGAACGAGGCTAATCGTGCAGCAGGAAATGAGTCTCATTCTCGAGATCTTGGACACCCATTTCTAAAGAAAAAGAAAATAAAGCGTGTCGCAGTTTTTATCTTTCTTTTTTTTTTTTTTAACTTTCATCTTGAGGGTATTCTATTTTTTTTTAAATTTTTTTCTGTGGATTTATCAAATAAATATTTCACGTTTGCATTCGTATAATCAGCCTTAAACCAAATGAGCATATAATTATTGATTATTGAATTATTATCGTAATGAAAGAAGTTGATTGAAACGGTAACAACAAGATGGATTTTGAAATTCGTAGAGAGATAAAATTTGGCGGTTTCACGGATGCATTTGTTTTGTTTTTTTTTCTCGTAATATACGCACGCATTACAAAATATGTTTTGCGTTTGCCGTTTGCCGTTTGCCGTTTGCTCGTTGATGCTGGCTGCTGGTGGTGCTGTTACTACCGTGGAGAAAAAAAGGGCGGACGTGCGCGCGCGCGCGCGCGCGTAAACGCAGCCTTCGTAAATTTACGAGCGTCATTATTAAACGCGAGCCAAGGATGGTCCACGGGTTGTGCGGTCCCTTTTTTAAAAACGGTAGCTTTAGATATTAATTCCTTCCTCCTGCTAGCCAGCCCTCTTATACTTTTTCTCGTTCAGTGGGCGCATTTCAGCTGTGCATCGTTGCTCCTATAGGACCGATGCTGGAATCAAAATTATTTGTCTTCCACAAATTCCTCTCTCTTTCTTTTTCTTACTATTTTTCTTTCTTTCTCTTTCCCTCTCCTTTCCTCTCCTTTCCTCTCTTTTCCTTTTTACTAAAGTGACGACGTTGACCGTAGCATTCTTAATATCGATGAAATATATCGAATATTTTGTCGTCTATTCAATTTTCCGCTCCTTCTTGTAAGGGCAATATCGAGCGGTGCAATTTCAATCGATAGCAGTGTATCCGAGCTTGCGTCATATGTGCACATAACATGCACCCATAGGTGTATGTTATACGTATGCACGCACACGTACATACCTATGTATCGGTTCATCGATAAATGGATACATTCCAGTTCTCGATCTATTTGAAAATAGTAAAAAACATACACGCGTAAATGCCCGGGATATTCGCAGACCGTTGACGGATAAAACACACAAGCATTTTCATCCTGGAAGTTTTTAGATTGCATTTTTTATGGAACGTTATAGGGAAGGAAGGAAGGAAGGAAGGAAGGAAGGAAGGAGGGAGGGAGTATCACGTTTGCCATAAACATATGTACGTAGTACATCGTTCGTATTTGATTGATTAAACTCTCCGATCGCTCGCTCGGTGCATATTTTTCCAAAATATTAACAAAGTCTTATCCCCATTTTTTTCGAATCTTTCGGTTTCTTCGTTATTTGCAATATACGATAAAGATAATGCAGGATAAAATGGACGAAAGTAATTTTACTCGTGTTGTTCTACTCAAAGTACGATCACCGTCGCAAATTGCTATTAAGAGAATTGCACTTAAATTAGAGACGAATTTGTTCTTCTTATTAGAAGATGAAAACGAAGCAGTTATTGAGCCAGGCTGTACAACGCGAAACGATCCTGTAATTCTCTACTTGCATGCGCCTGGTTTGATACCAGCAGCACGGTGCTTACGCGCATATTTTAGGTGTCGTAGTCATAGCACGACCATGCTCTAAGCATATACACACTGTATGCTGAGAGAGAAAGAGAGAGAGAGAGAGAGAGAGAGAGAAAATAGGCTCATGTCGTGTACGTTTGCTATGTACCGATGCAAGTTCTTATAGGAAGTTTACACGAGCATAGAGAAAGCACGAGAAAGACATATGAACGCGTAAGGGCGCGCACGCACACACAGGAATCGTGAGATCCTGTATAAAGGTACTTGAGCAAACATATGCGTGATTTAAAAATATAATATATTCAACGCTTGACCGCCATTGTGCTGTTTAACTAGCCAGCCATGTTAACTACCAAGCTTTTCTCTATTTTCTCTCGAGCTTTTTCATCGCTTCTCTTCGATCGAGTTTTCCTTCGCTTCTTTCTCTCTTCCATTCTTCTTCATTCGTGTGAGGTTACAAGAGCTTACACAAGATCCAACAAATATACATACGACGTATGTAAATATACATATATATCTACTTTATTTTTACATCGTTATTTTTTCCCATAGGTACTTTCCTGTTAAACGAGTTCAACGATTTTTTTTTCTTCTTCGTAAACCATATGGTGTAATAACGATCGATCAAGAGATAAAGTATTTTTACATTTTATTTTAACGTCGTCCTCTCTCTTCGTCCTCTCTTTGTCCTCTCTTCGTCCTCTTTCGTCGTCGGCGATGATCATCGCCTTTGACAAAAAAAGGCCAAGGTATCTGTCGCGTTCCATTTTGCTTGGACAATAACACGACCACTTTTTATTTCATTTTTCTTTGACCTGTTAGTCAAGTTATAATAATTAATATTGCTTTCTTATCAACTCAATAATAGATTTCAAAGTTGTTAGTAACTACTATTTTATTCTTCATTTTTTCTCCTCTATTAAATTACAGGTAAAGAGAATATTTAATCGAAACGTCTTCTTTTTACAAAAATTAAATACATACTTATATACATGCATATGTATTAGTAGTATGTACCTATATATATACATATACATATCTCTATATACTTTAATAATGATATTCAAGGTTGTATTTAATTTATCATTTTTATCATGTTTTAATTATGCTTTTTTTTTAATGAAAAACAGGGTCTTTGATAATAAGTTACTCGAGCGTTGTAATACGTTGTAAAACCTTTAGGTTTTAGCGATTCTCATTCGCTTCTCACGTTCAATATAATAATCAAGCGGATTACATTAAATTTGAGAAAAGATCGTAAGATTTAATCTTACATACAATCGGTCAATGTTTGTCCTGAAAATAACGAAATATTTCTACGTCATTGGAACATTAGCCGTAATAACGAATCCATTTCGTTCATGTAGTATCTTAATATCTAGTATTTAGTAAAAATACGCTTTAGTAAAAAGCGTCTCTTTAATCTTCCTTCGACGGTTAATTAAAATTTTTATGATAAACCGCTCGTTTCACTAACGACGGAATTTCACGTTTGAAAAAGTACGGATGAAAACTTTAATGATGATTCCAGAAGATAGAGATATTTGAAAAGATTTGACGTACACTCCATCGATTAATTAAAAGAAATAATACGAATAAACGAAGAAAAGAAGAGAGAGAGAGAGAGAGGAAAAAAAGGAATTAAAAGGAATAAAAAGGAATAAAAAGGAATAAAATTGTATCTCATTCCGTTTTTATTTACGAGCGCATAAATATTTAATATTAAATTTGTACGCTAGGTAGGAAACGTGTTTTGCGAGAAACTAAAGTATTACTGTTTTATTCGCGAAATTATATTATATTTACAAATGAATAAAAGGAGATTCGTCAAAAAAAAAAAAACAATATGTTTTCGGAAAACCCAATTTCATTTGTATTTCATTTGTATCCTTTATAAGAAAAAGAAACATTTTCACTGTACGCATTATTGCGATGAGCTTACGTTATCGTACGCTTTCGTAAATGAGAGGTAGTAAATAAGTATAAATACAATGTGTACTGTAGTAGAAAATGAGTAGAATAACGAAAAGAAAAAGGAGTAATTTGAAATCGGATATATTTTGACTATTTGGCATTAAAATATGTTTAAACATGTTAGCAAACATGTAGAGAGATTATATATGCGTAGCATTTAATTTGGATCAATTAAGAAACCCTAACGCGTTTCGACGTTTCGCGCGACGGCCGATGCTCGGCTAGAATTTTAGCAGAGACGAAGCATAACGTAATTTAATTAGATTTTCCCCTTACTTCGTTCGTTCTAATTTAATCTCGTTCCACTAGGTTCTACATTCATTGCAATAAGGGCCCCACGGCACTCGTCCGCGTTCTCCTCCGCGTTCTCCTCCGCGTTCTTTGTTTTCATATCGTCGAACGGATAAGCATGAGCCGCGATAGATCTCGACGGACGTTCCACGTGCCAGTAGCTTAATTGCTCAGGGATTCGTGCTCTTTATACCTGTTAAACCGCGAATCTGCTCACACAAAGCAGTATTTTAGCTTATAACCTAATTTAGAAGTAAGTTTCTAAGACAAGATCGAGCCAATAAAATATAACATTTCATAAAGCTTCGCGCCGTTTCTGTAGTCGTAGAGGCAATTCCGCGACACCGTGTTGTATAATTAATTCGCGCGTAAATCGAATTTATGAATTGGACGATCCACGCGAATTATCGTCGGCTGTGGTATCTCTGTTATTGCTTTATCGTGTATTATAGATAGGCAGCGGGAACTTTCTATTTCCTCCTCGTTTGAAATTCGAAGTACGTTCTCCCGGAGATTTGTGCGAGTCGATCGAAGGGGGTGAACAGACAGACTATAGTTTCTCTCTCTCTCTCTCTCTCTTTTGCACTCGCAGAGAATCACTAGATTGAGCTCGCTTCGTACAAACTTGTTTTACAAAGAGAAAGAAGAAAGGAAATGAAGAGGGAGAGGAGGATTATAAAGGAGAACAAAGGGGGATGAAGAGGGTGGAAAAGGAGGAAGTGCAAGTGGTGGTGGAGGAGGAGGAGGAGGAGGAGGAGGAGGAGGAGGAGGAGGAGGAGGACTACAAAGAGAATCCAATAACTTTCATGATCATAAAAGAACTGCGTTATTACATCAAATCAAGGTTAAAACGATGTCTCCTTCGATATCGCCGGATGTAGATTGTTCATCGTGCGATTCAAAAGAATTTTCTCTCCTATTATTGTGTCTACGATGGAATCGTAGTCGATAATTACGGATTCGCGAGTAACAAAAAAAGAAAGTAAAGAAAGAAAGAAAGAGAAAATAAAAGAAAACGAAAGGAAAGAAAATAACACGGTAACAACGTTTGCGGATCGCTAATCATTAATCAATACTCTCTTCTTACGGATGAGTTGGTCCCTTAGAATTTCGAGTATCTGACGAATAATTTATATTTGATCGACGTACATAAATTATTATTACGATCTTATTATTCATCGGAGATATTCCTAAAGCTTCCAAATTCGAGGTTGACCCTCTGGAGAATTTCTACGTGACCCGAAGGAAAATTCAGTTTCTTTCCATAAATCGGTAGATCAATCTTGCCGGTTTCTCCAAGTTCGTTCGACAGAATAAGAGGAAAGAGAAAAACTAGAAGATGAAGAAGAAGAAGAAGAGAGAGAGAGAGAAGGATCGTACGAACGAACGAACGAACGATGTATCAAATCGGATTCAATATCTCTCTTGACATTACGTAAAGATGCTATTTCTCGATTCGAGTTTGTCCTCTGTTTATCTCTCTCTTTCTTTCTTTCTTTCTCTCTCTCTCTCTCTCTCTCTCTCTCTCTCTCTTTCCTTTCTTATTCTTCTTTCGTTTTCTAGTAAATCCTATGACAACCGTTCGACCAAAGCTTCTTGCAAACGGTAAATTGAATAGCATAGCTATATTCGAGAAATATCCGTTATCGTTCGTTTCTCAATTTGGATTATCGTTGATTATACTTTAGAAAAGCTTCCAAACAGTTGTATCGCGCGACTATTTTCTAGCGAAAACTAACGCCTGATTTCTTCCTCGCCTCGTTCTTCCCTTATCATCATATCTTCAATTTTATCTCGCGTCTCTCTTTTCTCTCAGCAGGCAGGTGTATTAAGCGTGAAATTAAAACGAATAGGATCGTCAACGTCGCGTGTAAAGTTTAATTTAAAAAAGTAGGCCACGATAAACTGCTTCGTGTATGGCATCATAAACTTGGCATTATCTTAAAAAACGGGCCTCAAAGAAGTATAAATCCGATGTACGTTATTCCAACCAGACGACAGTCTCTTTTCCCTTCGGACCAGCGAGATGATTTTAAGCCCTCGATGAATAACGACCTTCAATTTTGCATAAATTTCTACTCTCTTTCTTAGCTGAAATCTATATTTTCGTCAACCTGTGACATCTTACGACAACAACAAGTCTTACCATTATCAAATTGAACAAGAAAAAATCATAATAATAGGATAGATAAAAGTTTACGTTTGAAATGAAAACCTTGGGAAAGATTTTCGTATTCGATTGGATCGATGAGACGATTTTCTTGTCGCGAATCGGCTTCCAGGATATAAAGCGCTTCTTTTCGCGAAACTGGGAATCAAAGAAAAAAAAAAAAAAAGAAAAAGTCGAGAGAGGAAAGGAAAGTAGGAAAAAAGAATGAACGACCAGTGGATCAAACCGAATCCAATAACTCCCGTGGGATTACAACTCTGACCCGCGGGAGTCGATCGAGTTAGAAGACGAGAGGGATGAGGGATAAGGGCTGCCATTGATGTTGCTGGCGTTGTTGGCGTTGCTGGCGTCGCTGGTGGTCGAAGAAGTACGGAGTAAAGGAAGGAGAAACCCAACTCGTGGGGTTAACTCATTTCTAAGCTTCGGTGGTCGACGAGACTTGGCAGCCTTTACTATTTTGCGACGCAATAAACTACAATAACTCATAACGATTAATATTTCCTTTCGTTGCAATATTTCATTGTAAGAACATTATAATTTGATATAAAATGTTTTTCAATAGTATCAATTATTTATAATTTACACTAACGTGACTCATTATATGCAGAGAAGATATGTTCTAAGATTTGAATAGGCATTCCTTGATCTTCCATTAATAGATATCTATTTCGGTTCACATATGATATATGTATATATACACTATATATGTATATATATATATATATATATATATATATATATATATATATATATATATATATATATATATAGTATATATTATATATTATAATATGGTTGATGTTCAATTCACGTTCCACTTGCTATGGAATATCGAAATTAATAATATAATTAATTCAGTATTGATCGGAAATAATATAGCAATGGAAAATAGCTGAAACATTTGTATCGACTTTTCGTTGTCATTGCATGATTCGATTATGGTAGTATTTCTAAAGGTATTTTGAAAATTCGCCTTCTGTACTGTACTGTCCTATCGATTTTCCATTTTTGATGAAACACGCTTGGATAAATCTACGGGTGGTCTTGTTCAGGACGACACGGCGGAAGTATTTTCGAAGGAAAAGCTTGGAAAATCGGGAGGCGAGATATCAAAAGTACCAATGGCCATGGGCAAAGGTAAGAGCTAGCGGGCAAATGACGAAACACAAACGGTCGGTATTCAATCACGTCCGAGATAGGTACAACGATTTTCACGACGCGCTGCGTGAATTCTCCGCAAATTGAATTTTTACGAATGTGGTAGTCTTGTTCGCGAACAAATAGCACATATGTATCCACCTTTACTTACGTAACATATAAACACAAAGATATTTGAGCCCCTATTCGTATTTATCTATATATTTGAGAAGAAGGCGAAAAGTTTTCGTGAAGCGCGCACGCGCACACACACACACACACATATATATATATTTTTGTATGGTACAGAAAGAGAGATAGACGCTTCGGCAAGCAACGATAGGTATATAACTTATAAGCCTTTCGTAGGATTTTGACAAATCGTCCAAAACCTGTTTTCATTTCTCCCTCTTGTTCTCTCTTTCTCTTCCATTTTCTTTTTACCCTTTTCCTTTTGTCTTCTTTTTATATTCCTTCGTGATCCTCTTTTCTAGCCGAGGAAGAATTACCTCGGTGACCAGTGGCGTGCCACTAAATTCTCATAGCTTGTATCGGTAGAACTTTCCCAACGGTGCTAGTTCTCCTCTTTTCTACAGAATTCTTCATGTTTCTACTCATACTATATTTCTTGTTTTCTCTCTATCTCTTTACTTCTATACGAGTTTCCTTTGTTTCGAGCAGATCGTTTGTAAAATTCACTGACCTAGACCAAATACTAGTTCATAGTAAATTTGTATCAAGTTACAGAACATTTTCTTGTTCACTTAAATCTATAAGTTAAAAAACGAACGAAATCCTTTTAATAATCTTTCATCTCTTTTCTCATTACACTATTTTTGAATGAATAATAAAGAAACTTTGTTGTGAAAGTTCAGTCGTATTTACAATGTAAACCTTATAAATGTCTAAGCACCAATCCACGCTCGTTATCCATTATTTATGTATGAAATGTTCGGTGGAAATGCAGAAAGGCTTTTTCATCGATCGATTCTCATTACATGGTGTTTCGGTCCATATGTGTAAAATTGCGTTTTCATGTGTTTGTAAGCGTGTTTTTGTAAGTATAATACGTTCATGTTCAACATTATATGTACAAAAGTTAAGCGCGAACGTAAGTATTAATTTATGCATAGTTCAGCGAACATTTGTCACGAATATGCAATATACCCAAGGAGATGCACATTTAGGTCATGTACGCTATCGCTCATGAATTATCGACCGTTTACGTATGTGTACGTATCTATCTGTGTGTGCATATATATAAAGATATATATATATATATATACTGTCTATATAGGTTTAGTCTAATCATCAATCCACACACAGGTATTAATCGTCAACTGTTGTGATCAATGTTTCAAGATTTCTACTTTTCTTTTACTTGACGTAATTATTTAATTTAGTGCATAATTTTATATTTAAAAATGATGGAATAGAAATAACCGTTCTAACATTGTAAAACAGGATTTAATTGAAAATCGAACAGACGTATGTTAAAAAACTTGATCTTCTATTTTGGTATCATCTTCTTTTTATTCAAATAAAACTATAAAAAATAAAATGAAAAATAATAAAACATTTATAGCGATATATAAATCGAAAGTTACTTACTAACTAACGTGAGGTAAGGTATACTGTGTTGAAAATGGGGTGAGCTGCAAGCTTCTTCCGGTCTTGAGATGGCACTTCCTGTTTGCACTTCTATCACGTGACCGTCTCTTCGATAAAACGCCATGCACATGTAACCGCTTCGACTGTGAAGAGTTTCAATCAATTGAGATATAAAAAGTACGTGTATATAAAAATATACATTAAGGTTTCAAATAGTTTCGTTCGAATGAAAAATATCGAATCGAATCGTATTTGAAGACATATAAAATGATGACGTATAAAATAACAAGAATTTAGTAATTAGAATGTCATGAAAATTACCATCCAACAGTGAAGTGGGCAACCAGCATGGTCATAATCATACCGGGAGCAGTATTCGTCTGTTTGATAGTATTGCAGAGAATTTTAACGTCTTGATCCTCTTGTCCAGGAATATACTGTCCATCCAAAGAGCCACTATCAAACCTGGAGGAACTACCGTTTGATCGAGCTACGTGAAGGGAAGCGTTTCTAGGATGAAAGGTATAGGATCTTCCGAGATCTAGTGTATGCCATGTGAGTCCTCCGCTACTATGACCAGTCAACCAGTTCGGGAAACGGCATTCGCCTGGTGATGAGACTGTAACACAAACGGATCAAAGTCAAACTCTAGTATAGTAATAGAACCTTCATTAACGTTCTACTATCTGAACAGTGTAATTAATTATAGAACGTTCTGTCATTTCTATCGATTCTACTTTATCCAAATTTGTTTTGAATCGAACCCTCTTCGATCGAATGTATTATAATAATTACATATAATAAGAAAGTATAGAATATGAAACATGATAGGATAAAGATATATTATTTCGTACGTTCGATATTTGAAATGGAATCGTTAATGTCACTTTCTTTTTCTTTTTCTTTTTTTCAAATGTATAAAATGTAGAGGAAGAAAAGAGTTATTTCGGCCTTTCCGGACCGAGAAATGAGAGAAAAGGGTTAAGAAGGTCTAACGAAGGAAGGGGAGATGAAGGAACAGAGTAAAAGAAAGGAAAAGGAATTGAATAGAAAGGGTAGATGGAAGGGTAGATGGAAGGGTAGATGGAAGGGTAGATGGAAGGGTAGAGGGAAGGGTTGACAGAGTGCACGTTCGTTCGGCGGGTGCTTTTATGGCGCGTAAAAGCATTGTTGCACGACGTGGAAAAGAATGGAAATAATTCAGGCGCTCCTTCGATAAGTCCGTCGACGCGAGCGGCCGAAACACAAATTCCTCGATCGTAAAAATCGAATGGTGCTTTTTTGTCTCTATCTCTTTTTCTCTGTAGGTAAGTTGGTAGGTACCTTAGTAGATAGGTAGGTAGGTATAGCTAATTCGAATTTTAACGACGACGATAAAATTGTTCGAGGACATAGAAATGGCGGTATGAACTTTGCTGCTTTTCTTTATTACCGAGTTACGCCATAGTGTGCGTGGTGTCTCTAACGTACTATCTCTTTCTATCTATTTTTTCTTCTTATTTTCTTTCCACGATGGCAATTTCTATGGAGTTCATATTTAATGCACCGATTGATTATCTAGCAGCTAGAAGCGTGTCCATTTCACCGTCGGTCCATCACCGAACCATCTCTCTCTTTTGGTTCGTTGGTTCGTTCTTTTGGACGCGAAAGGTAGGCACTCTATATGCATTCGGTTGATATAATCGTTTAAGCGATCTTCGAACAACTCTGTCAGTTAGACTCTGCTGAATTATGTGAGGAAAAGGAAAATATGAGGGTACACCGCCGGCCGAGGCTCGATATTGAATTTTTCCAAAGAAAAATAAAATGCACGTATCGTCGAGTAGGATATACATGCAGCAGCAGCAGCAGCAGCAGCACGTGTACGTGAATAACAATAATAACATGCATGCGAATTTTGTTTTGAAATGATACTTTTTACGGTACGATAATACGAATTTATTATTGATTTTAATTTCTTCCCCTGACCTTTTTCGTTTTTGCTTTTTAACAAAGAAGAAGAAGAAGAAGAAGAAGAAGAAGAAGAAGAAGAAGAAAAGAGAAGGCCCATCTTCTGTAAAACGTTTCTTATCCGTGGAAAAGCGGCATCCTTCTGTCTTTTTTTCTGTGTGGCTTTTCATTCGCTTCATAAACCTAATGTCTAGGAAGGAGAAACTCGCGATGCACCCGCAAAACTCGATATCTCGAGACGTGGCAATTTCTGTAACACCACTTTTTGCTAGGAAGAAAACGCTTCTTGGGTTCTGGTTACTCATCTACGAGATGACTTTCTCGCTTCCTGGCGCCCGACTTCTTCTTACAACCCACCTCCTCGAGCTTTTACGCTACCTTTCCTTTCTACTACGGAAGACAAGAGATTCCTGGCAGAGTTTCTGTGTTACAAGATCTCCTCCTGTCCACCCTTTTCCCTTTTCTTTTTTTCTCACCTTTTTTAATCCTCTTTTTGTTCCTTCATTTCCATCGTCGAGCATATTTTCTACGTTCGTAATAATGCATATTTTACAAATTGATTTTAACAGTGAAAGATAATACAATATATTTTGTTATTTTATTTAGACTTGATATATATCTAAAAAGCTCCTTGAATGAGTTTCCCTTTTTCTTTCTCATGCTCGTCCACTCGCAAGTTTTATCCGCGTGTCGTTGACTACTACGCATTCGACTTAAAACGATTCGTGAAAGAAAGTGGCAATTGTAGAGGACAGTGAGGAGAGAGAGAGAGAGAGAGAGAGAGAGAAAAACCACCGAAGTGGAATCCGTTAACGAAGTTTGCCTCGAGACAGTACGTATATATACTAAAATACGGGTTTGTAAACTGAAAATGAGGAGCTCGAGAGTAAGTAAAAATGAAGAAGATCGAAAGAAAGAAAGTAGAAAGAAGTTGAGTTTAGAACCGTGTAAATATTTCGTCTTTTTATATCGACGATATTTAGTTGCAATACGAGATCAGTTCGCATACTCGACGTGCGATCGTTTTATATATATCCAACCAACCATTCGGTTGGACCGATTAATCTGTCTAACGTTTAATTGAATGTATCGAGGTCACCTTTTTTCAAGGTCATCGTCCTGGAACCCTCCATAGCACTGAAAAGGCCATTGCAAGTAGCGTCGCCGCTTTGAGCCACCTGGTATATTTCCGCCGCGCCCTCGGATGATATCGGTCCTCCATTCGGTCCTCCATTCGGTCCTCCATTCGGTCCTCCATTCGATCCTCCATTCGGTCCTACATTCGGTCCCCCATTCGGTCCTCCATTCGGTCCTCCATTCGGTAGGGTGACGTCGTGATCCATGCCGCCCATGCCCATGCCACCAGCTCTGTTTAGATTGGCCTGGACCGTCTGACTGGCCTTCTCGTAGACGAAGCATCGGTATCGATCTTCGTTGCTCGACGCGTGGTTGTGATGTAAACGGCCGACGAGGTACCGGCTGCTACCCTCCTTCCATGTGGCCAAGCACTCGAGCTCTTCCACTGGAAACGCAATGATTTACCTTATAACATAAGCCATCAAAGAAATTTCAATCTTCCTTCATTTATCACTAATTCAATATTTATCCAAACTATAACAAAATAAACGATTGATAACAATTCCAATGTTATGTATGCCCTTCGGTTAATACCACAACTTTGTTAATATTTACCCCCGACTCGTATTTATTTTATATAATTCATTTGTGCAAATAAAAACGAAACATTACATTTTCCAAACTTTGTTAACAAATGAAATATTTATTTATCATATATATTTTATAGTCATATTTTGATAAAATAAATATGTAAACGTTTGAAACGAATGAACAAACCGATAAGATACATACATGCAAACTTTCATCACTCTTTTATCGATTCATGATGATCGTTACGCAGACATATTGGTGTGAATAATTTTTATTGCTATATGAAAACCAATTCAAATTCCTTTCAATCGAATTCTAAATTAATTGTTATCTTTTATTGAAACTTATATCGCGCGAATAAATGTGGAAGAAGAATTTAATGTCACGTACAGAAAGAGAGGTGTATGTATGATTGATGCTAGAAAATATTTCACGACAATTTTTTTTTCCTCGTCGTCTAGAGCAAAAGCCGACGACGATTTTCCGTTAATGACAAGATTTTCACATCTTGGCAAGACAAGAACGACGCACAAAAGATATTTCCTTCATGTACCATCGAGAATCATAAACCCTGTGACTGAGAGTCTCTGTAACCGATCGCGAAAGAACTTTTACGGAAGTGTAAACGAATGGCTGGAACTATCTGTAAAAGAAAAAAGAAAGAAAAATAGAGTGGAAAAACGAAATGGAACTAGACGAATGAGAGAATGGGTGAGAGATGAAAAGAGAGAAAGTAACAAGAAAGAAAGGGAAGTTGAAAGTCCGAGGAGTCGAAAGGAGAAATCGAGTCGAGAGGAGTGACCAGAGAAAGAAAGAAAGAAAGAAAGAAAGAAAGAAAGAGAAAAATTTCCGGCTAAAAAACGATACCCCGATTTGAAGCTGTCGCCGCAGGATCGTTCGGGATCGTACTTTTCTGGAACGGTGAAAGATCCTTTGTAGAAAAGAGACGACGAAAGAAACCAACAATTATCGGTTCGGTAACGAAGTCGCCTCGAGGCTTCGACCGATGAGAACGAGAAGAAGAGAGTGCAAAGAGCGAGATCTTATCATCCTCTATCGCCACCTCTACCATCATCATTGGCACGACTACCTTTTCCTTTTCCTTTTCCTTTTCCTTTTCTTCTTTCATTCATCTCTTTCTCTCTCTCTCTCTCTCTCTTTCTCCCTCTTTCTCCCTCTTTCTCCCTCTTTTATTTCCTTCCGCTCGTTCTTCGAAATCCAGGCTATCCCGAAGAGCCGCGTATCTAAATCACATCTTCTACTTCTTTCTTTTCCTTTCTTTACCCTCTTGCCCCTTTAGCCTCCCTTTTTGATCCTACCGAATGACGTCGCGAGCAATTTGCGAAGAGCCAAACGAAAAAACCGTCATCTCGTACCCTTTTTACATCGAGGAGGAGATTTTCTCTCGTACTCTATAAGGATATGTTTGTTCCTGGCACGTAAAGGATCGTGTCGCGTGTTAAAAAGAGAGAGAGAGAGAAAGAGAGAGAGAGAGGTCTTTTAGATTCCAGCAAGAGAATTACGGTCGGTAGCACTTCATCGAAAACGGCACGTTATTACCTTTCTAAATGAGATTCGTCAGTTGGTAACTTGGAGGTTATAACAAATTGGTACATAGCTCTGTACTCGTATATTATATCGTACGTTTGTATCAATTTCTAAGTATCACGTTAGCTGTATATTTTTGTCGTTTTTGTCGTTTTCGTCGTTTTCGTCGTTTTCGTCGTTTTTGTCGTTTTTGTCGTTTTTTTGTTGGTCCAATTTTATATTTGGCTATGGTGCAATTAGAGTGCACGCATTTGAACGAATCGACGCGTGTAAAGAGATCGAGCGGGTGTTTGGGTGATCGCGAGGGTCACATCGAAGCGTAGAGGCAATTTGATTTTTGAAAATTCGTCGTCCAACCGTAGCAAGCGTCGAGCTTCGCCACAAAGCGCTGGTTAAAAGTACGTTTCAGGCCGGTTACATTTCGCATCAAATTGTTTTCATTTTGGCTGGACGTTCGGTCGAAAACGCGCGGTTAAAGCGTATCGACGTTAAATCGAATCACCACCGAGGAAAAATGCAAATGCGAAAGATCTCTCTCTTTCTCTTTCTCTTTCTCTCTTTTTCTCTCTCGATTGCCCGTTCGTCGTTTCGCTCTCGCGTATTCCGTATTCGCCTCTTCATTGATCTGTTCGTGTTTATACTCGTGGTATTTACACGTTATATATTGCTTTATTTATTCTACTTCTATGTCGGAATTTTACTTAAATAATATCGATTCGAATTTCTAACGGAAACGAAATAAAATATTATTGTAATGCGTCTTTTGTAGAAATTAATTTAAAGATAAAATTATCGATAAAATTCTCTTTGATCCCGTCCAGTTATTTTATTCACCGTATCATTCTATCGTAAAAGATGCACGTCTATTTACTATTTTTTAAAGAAAGATAAAACGAACAAAATGTTGGCTTCGTTCCAATGTATAAATCTCTGTACCTTTCAAATCGAGTGGGTGGGATGTTCGTTAACAGGACAAAAGCGATGGGGTTGATCTTCTTCGTCTTACGTTCTTCGAGACATTTAGCTCGGTAACCGCCCTCGATTTCTCGATCTATAGGATGCGACACGAAATCGTTAATCTCGAGGTCGTCGAGTCCTTACCAAGTCATTCCCGATAAGAGAATCTGTAGAGAAGCCTTCTACGAGATGCGATTTATCTTCTATACCCCTCTCTTTCTCTCTCTCTCTCTCTCTCTCTCTCTCTCTCTCTCGCAGTTCTGCTAACCCTTCGACGGTTACTTTTCGCTTAACTCGCTTTTGAGAATATCCTGATGGTGTAGTACGAAAATATTTGATCAAAGCTACGAACGTAGCGAACGTAGACGTTTTTTTTTCGTCTCTATTTTTATTCTATTGTTCTAATTGTTTATTACTTACCAGCACTTTCAGAGGCGGAGACATCCGGACAAGCTTGATACCTGAAAAGGAGTCGACTATCGTCCGTGCACGTGTCAACGTTGCTTTGCGGAATGGAACAAGTACCATGACCCCGATTATACGAGAAAGTCATTGGTCCTCGAAAGGGACATGGTACCGGGAGTGCCTCCTCGCGAAACATGGAGTACAGAAGTGCATCGCCAGTGATGTACGAGCATAAAGACGACAAGGAGTTTCTAGTGTGGCAGTAAGCTGCGAACAGAAATTAATCTTCCATTTATCTTACAGTTTGTATATGCATGCTTAGTATTGTACAACTAACTTAATATTTCTAACAAATACTCTAATAGAATTATTCAAATAGTATTATTATCTATCTCTCTTGGAAAATAACGAATGAAACTTTGAGTTTTTTTTATCGTCGAGTTAAACCTGTGCTTGGGTTTTAAACCTGTCCGACAATGATTAGAATGAAATATCTCTTCTTCATACGTCTGCCATCAAAATGGTAAAGAATTTTAATCGCGAGACCGAGCGAAAGGTAAAAAATTCTTCTATCGTTTATGCCGCGAGCAAAAAGCGTCTCGCTTTTGAATATTTTCTCTGGAAAGTACATATGGTCCATATATATATATATATACATGGAAACGTAGATACGAGCGCGTAAATGAAAAGTTGCCGAGGTGTCTTTTCACGGTCGGAACGATTTTACGATACGATGATATCGATCGTCGTTTGGAGAGAACATTAACCAGGGCGTTCGACAAACTTTCAAAGAAGGCACGTTCGATTTTCATGGCTTTAAAAGGTAGGATGATGATATTATATTAGGACACGATTCGAGAAAACATTAACCTATATTTTCAAACTTTCCTCTCTAGATTTGTTTCTTTTTCCTTCGACCGTGAAAACTTCATTAAATCGCTATAAATACTTTTTCAAATGACGATTATTTAAATGTTGTCTGCCATTTATAGAACTTTCGAGCTTTTTAATAGCGCCGGCGACTAGTTTGCTTTGTTTCGTTATTTTGTTTCGAATGAAATGAGAATTATCGAAGGATCTCGTAGCTCTCTAACTCATTTAGATTTACATATATAAACGTCGGATTTCGTAGCATACGCGTAATAAAGCTGGTTAATTAAGATTAATGTTTTGGAGTAAAAGTCGAGATGGTCGCGCGCTAAACCATAGCTACGCTCGCATACATAAATGTTGCGTGTAATAACGGCACAAGTGCGCTAATTACCGCACTAATGTAAGCTCGTTTAGATCGTGACCAAAAAAAGAATTCTGGCAAAGAGTAGGGAAAAACGAGCAGAAACATATTTTTTTTTTTTTTTTTTTCTAAAATACGTACTTGCACAAATTCCTATAATAAATGAAAGGAAATTGTTATTATAGAAGGAAACTTACCTTAAATAGGTAAAACGAATAAGGTAAAGCACGGTTAGATATATTCGGTGTAAGAAATAAAAAGCCAAGACAAAAGTTACTCGAGAAGAAAATAAGAAAAAAGTGTTGGGATGACGAATTTTGTCAAAGTAGCAAGTTCATATGGACGAGTAGAAGTAACTCCGGCGTAGAAAAGGTTCCTCCTCGCGATCTCTTTTCTTCGAGTTCGGAAAAGTGGCGTGACGAGTCGGCAAAGACTTCGTCGTTGCGAATGAACTTAACTTTTCTCGTGCGCAGGTGTTACTCTAAGCGAAGAAAAATGTACGAAAGCTCGACTATTAGTTTCTTTCGTGCATAAACTCGAGTGCATAGAGCATCGTCGAGTTTCTTCTATTGAAATTTTCCTCTTTTACTTTTACATATTCACGCAGACGCATTTTAAGAGAGAATTATTAAGTATACGCTGGAAATGGGAAAATGAAGAGAAGTAAGTTAGAGAAGAAAGAGTGAAACAAGCGGAAGGTGAAACAATTTCGTTGACGTTAAGAACAGCCATACGCGGATATTTTTTATCTCTTCATTTTTTCTTTCCATCCGCCAACACCGAAAGCACGAAGCAATAATATTGTGGCGCCCGAGGCGATGGGTGGGAAAACGGGACCTAATTTTAAAACTATTAAAGCGTTGCAAAAAGTGCAATATTGTGTTTCTCTTCGTCCTCTTTTTCCTCGCAATCTCTTCCTCTTCTCTTTTCTCTCTTTAGTTATACAACTACTACACAACCACCACCCTGTACCTTTTTATTTTTTTATTTTTTATTTTTTATTTTTTATTTTTTATTTTTTATTATTATTAAACGTTCGCCGTTACCTACTTGCGCTTTCGTCGACGTTCAATTTTCCAAATGGGAAATAGAATATGACGGCGAGACTAGAACGCCGTTTTAACAGGACGTTGCTCCAGCATTAATTGGTCTTTGTCTTTATTTTGTCCTTTTAATTCGGAGACAAGAAGTTTTTCCGATGTAAACAGACAGCAAATAGTAGTAGTAAAGTGGGATTTTGCCCGTCTGGTTGTAGTCCGGTCTAGTCATCATCGCCATTGTCATCCAATTTTCATTTTTTCTAGCTACTTGAACTCAAGTTAGAGCACTGCATTTTTTCGTCCCATCTATACTTTGTATATACCTAGGTATCTATGTACTACAATTTTTCCAAGGTATCAACATCTCGGTACGACCCATATTTTTTCGCGGCCAGCAGGACGACGATTTGAAACCGCGAAAAGCAGAGAAACGCAAGCTGCGGGCGACAGTGTATTCTCTTCCTGTTTGTCTGTCTACTACTAGCCTGCTGCTGCTGCTGCTGCCGCTGCTGCCGCTGCTGCTGGTTGCGGTATAACGCTAGGTAGATTAAAAATCCGTTTTCAAGAAAAAAAGTCGAAACAAAAGAAAGAGGAGACTTTGACAAATCGTTGAAAAATATGGGCGAAGAGGCAACATCCATTGCCGGCAGTCCTGGCGCTGCTCTCTGTACGTCGTCCTTTTCTCTTATCCTTTTTTGCACGACCCACTGCTTTCTGGTTTTTTTCCTTTTTTTTCCTTTTTTTCCTTTCTTTTTCCTTTCTTTTTCCTTTCTTTTTCATTTCTGATCTACTGCCAAACTGTAGATCTTCGCGATATCCTTTCTATCCTACAATACTAGGGATTTTGTTCTTTTACGAGAGAGATACTTTGAAAAGTTCGATCTTTTTTCTCACTCTCGTTACGTTTAATAATAAATTGTCTTCTTCTACTGTGTCGGAACGATGCCATTCTCGTTCCCTTTCTGTCGATATTTTGACGGTGTTTCGCGTGAATAAAAAATCGAGTTTGCATCGAAGAATCGTATTGCGATAATTCATAGCTTTTCCAGTCGTTTGACCTATTTCTATTTTTTTCTTCAATCCTTTTCCTATGATTTTGATGATTATCTTTTTTTATTTTTCGCTCGATCATTTTTGGCACGATCGATAAAACTATTGAAGCAATAAGTGTTACGTGTCAAACCCAGTAGTTTTTACTCTTCCAATCAATAACCTACTTCTCATCCCAACTCATATTTACCTACACTACTCTATAACGCTCCCACATATATACTTTCACCGATATATAATCTTTCCCGAGTATTCATTTGGTCCTTTAGTCGGAGCGTTATCACTTTAGATTACGGTTGACCGATCAAAGTGTTCTTAACGCTATGATAAAAGCAAAAAGCTACGATATTGTCTATATATTACATTCAACTGTCCGAACATTCCACTCAAGCATCCTATCGAATGAAAAGACCAACGTATAATATATAATTCATTAAAATGGAATGACTTTGTATAAGTTACAACTCGTCATCGTCGAGCTTTTAATTAATAATCGACATTATAATTAACGAGTGGATTTTGGATCGAGCGGCAAAATGCGCACAACTGGGAAATCGTTATCGATCGAAAATAAAAGAAGAGAAACAATGTTGCGAAGAAAAAGACCGAGGAGAACAGCAGCGAATCTACCCATCTTTTCCATGGAGCTTCTTCTACTTTACTTCCCCTCGTCCTTCTCGCAGATTGTACTTACTCTCTTTGTATTGGAGAACATTGGAGTGCTTCTCGTGAATGACGACGCAGCGGTAGCAGGATTTCCTGGAACGAAGAGAAAGACGATGTTCCTTTAGTTTAAAGTCCCGCAGTGTCTCAGTATCTCCTTCTCCTTCATCCTTCTTCCAAGAAGGATCAAGGAATGGTAAGGGAAAGAGAGAGAGAGAGAGAGAGAGAGAGAGAGAAAATAAAAAAGCGCACAATCATGATTATGAAATTTTTCTCGTTCATTTGCGCTTGCCGTACTTTACAATCTCGCGTATTTTAAATTCTTTTCAAGATTATTTGAAAAGTACGTGTACACTGAGTGTTTTATATATATAATTTTTCTAAATATAATATATATTAGTAAAATAGTTTTTTTATCTCTCTCTCTCTCTCTCTCTCTCTCTCTCTCTTTCTGTTTTTCTCACAAAATAAAGGGTACGTATAGTAGACGATTAATTTATTATAACAAAGGTAGGAGAAACGAGCCACTCTCGGTTATATACATTTTCTTTCGACCATGGCGCGTATCGTGAGCCCGTTTTCTCGGATATTTTTTTATCTCGCTCACCGGGCCGTATCGATCGCACTCGCCCCCACGGTGAAAAAGCTGGAGAGAAGGGTAGGTAGAAGGAGAGCGAGCAGGAGGAGGAGAGAGAGAAGGGCGAAAGCCGATAGAAATCTCCACGAAAACTTGAGGCAACTCGTGTGACACGAGCATTACGCGGAGAAACAACGTCGACTTTCTCTCTCTCTCTCTCTCTCTCTCTCTAACACAAGGTTCTTCATCTAGCACGTACTCGCGTGTAACACCTCCCCACGTAACCCCATTGTACCTTTCTTTCCTTATGTGTATATCGTGGGTATTAGAGGAGAAGGACGTAACTCTACACGTAACACTAGTACTCTCTCTCTCTCTCTCTCTTTTTCTTTGACGATGGATCCCAAGCTTTCTCTCTACTCTTGGAAGCTTTTAATCCTTTTCAGCCCCGAGGCCAAACTCTACGTGGAGAAAGGAGCCAAGGAACCGTCGGGCGAGGCGCCAGCAAGGCTGCGATATGACACGACGAGAGATCGAACCGATACGAATTGCGAAACAAACACGACGAGCTCGTCATTTAACTCAACGCCGATAAATTGAAAAATAACGATATCGGTATCGATATCGATATTTGTATGTATATATATATATATATGTATACGTATGTCATTGCTAAAGTTATCCTCGCAAAAGGGACAAGATTGAACGAACGATATATCGCGGCTTTAGAATTGATGAAATTTCCAAATTTGCCGTCACACGTTGATGGGCAAAAACGATCACAAATTTGAAAAAAGAAATGATATTCGTTTTGCTACTGTTGTTGTACTCATTCGATAGTATTATATTAGATATTATTGATTGAACCCTTGATCTCGTAAATATTCGATGAAATCGTATCATGGAAATCAAATCGTATAGATGGAAAAATAATAATTACTCACATGTCGACTAAAAGGAACTTGTCGCCCTCATTGTGGAGACACCTGCCTTTACTGGAAAGCTCATTCCTGGATATTACAATCGATTGCCTCACGCCACTTTGAAACCAGGTGCCTTCCCAACGTGGTGGAAACGAACATTCTGAAACAATTGATTGAATAGTAACATTAATGTCTTATAACATTTAACTGAAGTATTTGGAATATTTGGTTATTTGATTTGTGAAAGATTGCAAAGAAATATATTCCATTTGGGAGATTCGATTATCCCTGTCGCGAAGCCAAAACGGAAGCGCGTTTATAGGGAACTTACGTTCTTGGAAGAAGGCTCACATCAGAAGGAGGAAGATATAGATAGTGGTGACTTAGATGGAATAGAAGCGGCAAGACGAAGGATCGGCGTAGGATCGGCGTAGGATCGGCGTAGGATCGGCGTAGGATCGGCGTAGGATCGACGAAGGATCGACGAGATAATAATCGAACAGATCCTGTAATATCCAGGATGAAGTAATTTGGGACAAATCGGTACGCGGAACGAAGACAAAGCTCGTTGGTAGGAGATAGACTATATATACATGTGTGTGTGTGTGTGTGTGTGTGTGTGCGCGCATGTAAGAGAGGGAAAGATAGAGAGTCGCGGTACCGAGATGAGAATTCCCAAGGTGGGATAATCCCAAAGGCGAAGCGAATTTCCGGAAACTACCATCGCAGTGGAAGGGATACATCCAGCCGAGTTATCGACGATAATCGAAATCCAGGGTAGTCCCTGGTGCCTCGTTCGTTTCCCTATGTTCGCATTCACGAGTCCAAAAGACCAAAATGCGACATGGCTAACGTCCCGCGCATGCAACTACGTTGTATCTTTGTTTTTGTCGAGTCAACAAATCTTACAACAAATGTATGTTAAATGTATGTAATTTTGTTAATTGCTTTTTGTATAATTTCTTTCTTTTCTATATCTTTCACTCCTGGGTGTAAAATCACATGAAAGTATAAGCAAAAACGCTTATTCGCGGAGGGCGTCCTTCGACAAGCTTAAGTGCCTTCCTTTTTCTCGTAAAGACGTTTGTACAAACGAAATGGTTTGCTCATTTTTCAACCGCAAGTAGAAAGATGTAAATGGAACAAAGTGGTCATTTACTCTGGGACGTTTTCACGTGTAAAGTTGTATAAGACTGTGCCATGGAAAGTGGATGATTTACTGAATGAGTTCAAGGTAGATCAAATAAAAAGGGAAAAGGGAGATATAATAAGAGAACGAAGACTAAAGATCGAGTTTACTTGTGTTACCGAATTTCAAGAGCTTTTTTCTTTCAAAATTGCATTTAAGTAAGCATTTAAACAGACTTTATCAAAATCATTTTTATCAATTATATTTCTTTTTTCAACTTTTTTTTTAACAAGCTAAAACGATATCACATAAATGAACATTATTGTACTTCGAGGACTTTCTCAAGATATTTCAGTGGAAAGAAAAATCGTATAATTATTTTTAGAATATGTACATACGCATACAATTTTTTCGTGGTTTTTTTCTTTTTTTTTTTTAGAAAGATAAACGCTTCTTTATTGGCTAACGTTATATAAAGTAGCTTTATATTTAACATGCCTTTAATGGATCTCTCTTATGTATATACACAAGGAAGAAATATCAAAGGCTATGTGTTCCCATCTTGTTCTTTTTTCTTTTTCTTTTTCTTTTTCTTTTTCTTTTTCTTTTTCTTTTTCTTTTAAACGCGAGAAGACGTCGTCGCACCTTTTAATATCGTTACTTTTTCTTCGTTAAAGCGGATCCTTACAGATGATTGCTTACAACTCTTGCGAGAAGAGTCTTGGGTGAAAGAGCTTTCGGTGTTCTTTCTCAAGAGATTCACAGAGTTTGTTATCGTTTCTTGCGGTAAACTAACAAATAATATTGACTCGTATAATTGCCGATAGCTTTTATCTCCACGGATTACAGGCCTCAAAGTTGCCGTTTCTTCCCCATTACTAACTAAAGCTTTTGACGTTCTCAAACTGCAGTTGTTAAAATGAAAGTCCGTTCGACTAGTTTTTTGTTCGTCGTTCGGATGTTTATTAAAACAAACGATTACAACAATTTGAAAAATAATATTTTGTCGAAAAACGTAAGCGTACGCGAATGCCCAAAGCTATCTGTGTATTCTCTTTACCGTTTATATACGATTTTCTGCTTACAAAAATATGTATTTCCTATTTGTATATTTCCATATTTTGCAATTCTAGTTTTGCTTTTATAACGATATCGATTCTATTAACGATTGATTTTGACAGTATAATGAAGAAAACAGACGACAGGATGGATATTTCTTTAAAGAAACATTTACAATTTGTACATTTGATACATATTGACAGGCAACATCGGATAGATGATTAGTGATTGTTTTAGTGAGAAGAAGAAACAGTGAGAAGACAAAGAAATATGTAGATATTTGAAGAAAGCAATGTCGAACGTGCGATTCGATTAGTCGTGCGATTTATTATACGTCGATTTTTAACAGCTGCATTCAGTACATCGAGTTTTGATTTGCTCGAACGATCTCTATTCGAGCTGTTTATAGTATTATAGTTTATAGTATTATAGTTTATAGTTTGACGTTGCTAATATTCTTTGATTAGAGAATTTCCTCTTTTTTTACTCGTAATTATGTTCTACACGGCCATTGAAATTAGACCGTAGGCCATCAACAAGCATCCCAGGTTGCGTCAGAGTTGCCATCCTAGTACCAATCATTTCTTTCTCTCTTTGGGTTTTTGCTTCTCCCCATTTTTCAAGAGAGAACGTCGAAGGGGTGAGTCGCCGCGATTCGTGGCAAAGTCGTCAAATCCGTAATCACAGTTCGCACCAGCCACCGACCGTGATGGAGGATCTTGCGAGAGGGAGAAACACTGGCAGGGGGTAGAGCACTCCAAGTAGGGCGAGGCAAAAGGAAGAGTTAGTTCGACACCCTCGTAGAATTTCCCTACCAGCAGTAGTGTTCGATAAAACAAAACTACGATGTACATTTTTCTTTTTTTTTCTTTCTCTCTTTCTCTCTGATTATCCTTTTAACCCTTTGACGTTGAAGCGACCGACAGGTGTGACAGGTGACGGCTTAAAGGCGGCTTTATTTTAAATCTTTTTTTCCCTGGATCGATCGTACGAGGTACGACTTTGTTATGCGAAATTTCTCAATGCAGAATATTTGAAAGGTAGCACGAGAAATATCGATATACGTACATACCCTATACACGTGTATGCACTTTGATTCTTTTTCCTAACGATATTACGGCTGATAATTAATTTATTTAACATTTTCACCTATCATAATTATCGTTATTATCATTTTGTCGATCGAATTTTAAATTCAAGCTGCAGTCAACCGAACGATTTCAATGGAGAAAAGACACGCCGATGCATAATTACGGTGTTTTTATTCTCACGGATGTTACATTACTTTACTCGTCTTTTTATTCGTCTTCGTTTCCCACCTCTTACTCCTTTCTCTGCTAGTCTAACGACCCCCGCGAGGATATAATTCACCCCTCGAAACGGTCTACAACGAACACCAGTCCGATAATAATAACACGAACGATAATGATAATAATAATGCGAGCGCTCGTCCCGAAGGGAAAATAAGAAGAAGCTTAGTCCGAACTCCCTTCGAGCGTGTACGAATGCAAAGTATACCAATACATTAAACGACAAAAAAGCAAAAAAGCAAAAAAGCAAAAAAGCAAAAAAGCAAAAGAGAAAAAAAATGTAGAAAGAATTTTCGCGTTGAGAGAGAGAGAGAGAGAGAGAGAGAGAGAGAGAGAGAGAGAGAGAGAGAGAGAGAGAGATATGATGCTTCATTCGAGTTTACTGGTCTAGATATTTTGTGTACTTTTCAAAATAGAACAGCCGAGGAGTATTCTTAAAAGATGGAAAGATGGTCATTTAAATCCACAAGCCGTGTGATAGATCATTAGGAAAGTCGGCCATGTACTAAGTACTAAGAGTCAAGCTTCGAATCGGTACACGAATTTCTAGTACATCTTACCCTAAGAGTACTTTTCCCTTGAAGCCGTTGATACTAATTGTTCTCACGAACGAGACATTATTTTTCCTAGTCTCCTTATAAAGCAGCTCTTCTTGCTTTCTCTAGGGAGTTAACGATCCCTAAGAGACCGTAATTCAGCCCTCCAAATGGCGGGTGACATCGTTCCCGTCTCTCCTCTCTCTCTCTCTCTCTCTCTCTCACAAATCCCCTTTAGTTGGTTGAGTTGTTTCGTGCGAGTCACGTGACCGGAGCCAAAATTTCTTGATTAAGACGATGGCACGCGATCAACCTTGATTATTACACATATGTTTATATAATATATGTATAATATACTATGTATACGCGCGTGGTTCCCCATGTCAGGGTTTCTTTTTTTCTGCTTTTATATATTTTTTCTTTTGTCGAACAAAGTACACAAATAAGTAGCACTCGTGCCAGCCACCAACTCCTTCGTCTGTTATTGGTAACTACACACTACAATCCTACGTTGAATTTTGTATGGAAATTCTTGTGAATAGAATTAGACGATCTTTAACTTTGTATTAGAATTTGTATCTTTCATTTATAAACAATTTTATTTGAGAATGTATTTTTGGAAATGTAATTAAATGTACGATCGATGTATATCGTTTTTGATGATTTAGTTCATACCTACAGATACACCACCTATGCTTTGTTCGTTCTACCTTCTATTGCATATGTACGTGCACGCTTTGATAGTCAATTTTCCGTGATCCGAACGTTGCAGTTGGTTACCGCAGTATTGTGGAATCTTTGACGTCATTGCAGTTATCGCTGGCTATATCGGGCTGTCGTTTCTCTATAAATTAGACCGCACAATAGCACTCGTCGAGAGCCTCAGGGGAGGTAACGGAACGTAACGTTACGGTGTGCCAAAATGAGTCGAACTGATCAGAGGGAAACTGCCTCGTTAGACATCCTACGTTTAAATAATTTCAACCACAGAGTGATATAAATTAGCAAATTTGCGATTATCATTAATTTATTTCATAAATGAAGGATAAGGGCAAATTTCTGATGAAAGAAAGGGCTTTCCAAGTGACATCACAAAGACGTAAAATTCGTGGAATGTAGTTGACAAAAAAGCCCTTTTAAAGAATCGAAAAACGACACGACCGGAGATACCAAGTTCGAAATCCTACCCGCCAAAATACTCACCGGACTAACTATTACCCGGCGTCACGACACGTCTCGTCGCCACTTTTAATTCCAACGTTGAGCTGTGTGATAAAAGAGAGAGAGAGAGAGAGAGAGAGAGAAGGATAGAAAAACAAGGAAAACGAGAGATACAACGACACCGTGTAAATCTGCAACGTTCTAGCTAGGGTGTCGTATCTCTTTACCTCTTGTAGCTCTCTCTCTCTCTCTCTCTCTCTCTCTCTCTCCATCTATTCGTGTCGAACGATCGCTTTGAAAAGGGTTAACGAATTCGGCAATCAACGGGTATCGCTTTCGATCGCGCCTCGATGTTACACGCATTTTTTAAAACCTTTTTTTTCCACACCCAGGTTTCATCTCTTTTTTCCTCCGTAGATCAATGTCCTTCCTTCATTGATTCGCACAAAATCGCTGATTCTATCAAATTGGTCAAGAAGAAACTACAACTATAGTCGCCTCATGAAAAGCAAAATAAGAGTAAAGGGAGTAATGGAGTAGGAGTAAGGATAAGAGGACATTCTAAATTCACGAGGGATTTTAATCCTCGGAGAAGCTTTTAAAGCTACTTAGGAAGGAAAAACACTTGTTCGCAACGCTTATGAAACGTACAATTGGTGCGATAATACTATCGTGGAAAAAAATACAAGAGTAATTGAAAAACGAGAGAAAAGGAAAATGAATAGAATTAATAAGTGACTGGTGGGTGGCCTAGCTCAGTTAGATGGAGTCGGAAAAAGATGTTTTAAGTGGTAAGGAGTTTTCGTTGAACGTTCCATCGAATGGTAGCGCGTATCCCTGACAATTCGACCGACAGTCGTCGGTGTAGGTTGGGATAAGAGGGTGAAGTCGGGGACGAGCTGGGAAAACCGCGACTGCTCTCGCCCGTCATTGACAGCTGTCAGCCGTCGGCGCGCGCCGAAACTTTTACGAGAACGAAAGTTCATATTGCTGTGCTCGCAGTTCTATCTCCCCCCCACCCACCCCACCCTGTTCACCCTTTCTCTAATCCCCAATGACCGCGGATAACCTACCTTTACCTTTCGATCGTGCATACTTCGTCGGCAATGGTAACGCGTTCCATTGAAAATCGTGTGAATAAATTGAGAAAATGGAACGGTATGTATACATGGATAAAAGTGAGGTAGAACCTAACGAATGAACCTCAGTTATCCGTCGAGACGTGGATCGATCGACGCTTCTCTCTCAACTATCGAAAGTCACCTAAAATTTCTTTCAAAGTAGACAGTCGAGGATGGAGGATGGAGGAACGAACCTTGTACGACGTTCAAACTCGTTCCATGTAAACGAGAGTTCGAGGGAACATAGAGAAGAATTTGTCGGTGACCTTATTGCACCGAATAAGAGTCAGGAAGGGAGAAAGTAAGTTCATTTTCGATGACGACGTCGAGGATTGAAATGGGCCGTAAAATGGGCCGTAAAATGGGCAGTACTCCCAAGAGCAAAATATTCGACAGTCCTTGTTCTACCGAATCGAGTCTCTCAAATTGCTCTCCTTTTCTCTTTTTCTTTGCTCTTTGCCGATATTCTCAAATTTTGCTCCAATCCTACACACGTTTGGCTTTACACACAACGAGTCTTTCAATTGCTATACATAATTGATTAACGCCAGAGAGGGAAAGAAGAGAGATAGAAGTGGACAATTTCGAACGTGATTCTACATTGATACGGCACTTTGTCATTCGCCGCACGCTGCTTCGTTCGATTCGTTCACGGTTCGTTCACGATTCATACACGGTTCGTTCACGGTTCGTTCAAAAACTTTCTCACGAAAACTCTTCCCATAGATCCGGATCATCGTATCGACGGTGCGCACCAGCTGTCCCTGCGAGTTTCCATTCTCAAGTGCAAAAATTGCACGATTCGTTGCGCACGATGGAACGAATCTTTCTCTTTCTCTCTCTCTCACGAATACTTTCCATCGATTTTACGACTAAGCTGGAATGGAAGTCGAGGATATTCCATTAAAAGTTGAAAGTGAGATCTCGCGCTTGGTGAGAAACAAAAATTCCGAGGACGATTCGAGTCTCCCTTTTTTGTTTTTTCGTCAGGAAAAGTACACAGAGGAAAATATCGATCGAAAGATACGAAAGAAACAATTTAAAGTGCAACAATGCAATTGATAAGAACAAATAACAACAAGATTTTTTATTAGCATATTCAACGTATGTGTATTTATAATAAAATAATCGAGAGATTTTGAGAAATAATACCAGTCCATTTTAACCAGGTTGGAAAATTATTTGAGATTAAAATTTCTTCTAATTTTTATGTCAAATATTACTAGGGAAGTGGAAATAAATTCGAGTAACGAATTTTAATCATCACCGATCAAAGAAACGAGTCGTCGCAGTTCGAGCGTAAAGCCAAGAGTCTCTTTATTTTCTCCTAAAGTTTAATTCTATCATTTTTCTTCCTGCCAGTCTCTTTTTCTCTTTCTATTTCCTTCGCTTTTCACATCGAGAATGTCGGTGAAGCCGAAAAGCCTTTACTTCTTTCTTTCTTTTTCTTCTTCTTCTTCTTCTTCTTCTTCTTCTTCTTCTTCTTCTTCTTCTTCTTCTTCTTCTTCTTCCTCCTCCTCCTCCTCTTCTGCTCCTTCTTCTCTTCCTTCGAATGAACATTTTCCTTTTCTCGGCACGAAAAGGCAACGTACAATTGCTGAAAAGTTCAACTCGGTGTTACTTGGATTCTAGCGTTTCGCAAAGGTGGCAAACGCGAATTCGCAATTTATCCTTTCACTCTTAACTTTTCCCTTGTATTAAGAATTTATAAAGTTTGTTTTAAAAATGTATGTTTGGAAAAAATCAGCGGTATTAGATGGAACGCATAGGTTCGTAGCAAGTTTTTCATCGTAGATACTATTTAAACTGTAATCCTTGGCACACACAAGTGTGTGTGTGCCATTGTACGATTTCCCTACTATCCCATTCTACGATTTCTAATCGGCTATCGCGGATTATCGAGAATTTTAAGTCGACGTCTACTACCACGAGCAAGCTTTCAATCATCACTGGAACGGGACACCCGATGGAAACCGAACCGGATTTCGGGTGGAATGAATAACTCATGACTCGCAGTCTGAGTCCCGATACTCTCGGATCAAACGCGTCAGTGTCGTCGCAATTAAAGCTCGGAACTCTCTCTCTCTCTCTCTCTCTCTCTCTCTCTCTCACCCCCTAATCGTCAATCGCATCGTCAATCGCATCGTCAATCGCATCGTCAATGTAGAAGACGCGGACTCGCATAATTTTCCGTCCCATTTGACTGTTTCAAGCAGTATCTCTGGTAATGGTGATCATTCTGACTATCGTTCGACAAATTGTCACCGATGACAACGACGACTACGATCAATTTTCTTTTTTATCGATGCGGTAGAGACGATGGAACCCTATAATAAAAGGGTTGTTTGAAAAATAATAAGAAAAGAAAGAAAAGATCAGAAAGCTCGCTTCTCGCTAAGGGTAGGTATTATACGTTAGCATACATTTTATGCAAACACTTGTGAATATTCATAAGTCTATTATAGTCTTCGAATGGAGTACAAGAGAACGTTCAAGCTAAAGGTGAAAGGACTTATCTTAGGTCAAGAGTCGTAATCGAGTCAGATCCCTTTCTTATGATATTTAAGAGACAATGCAAGAACATCAGATATATGAGATATGACATACAATATATTTATATATATATATATATATATATATTATAGAAAAAGTGACAAAATCATTTGATAAAGTTTCGTTTATGAAACAACATCACCAGAAGAATTTTCATTGTGTGCCCAACTATGTATGTGCCCGATATTGTATGTCCATTAAAACTTCTTTCGAGGGTCAATAGGGCTTTAAATATAATTGCTGGATTGTGCAATTAGTACAACGAAAGGTCTCATTTTTGCGTCTACCTTACATCAGACGCCTAGATATTTTCCAATGGAGTTTAATTCCAATAATGTTTTATAACAAGATACCTACTGTTTCCCTTATCGGCTTTTGATTTTTAAAATAAGAGAAGCAGCAGAAGAAGAAGAAGAAGAAGAAGAAGAAGAAGAAGAAGAAGAAGAAGAAGAAGAAGAAGAAGGAGAAGAAAAAGATATCTATAAAATCGTTGAAAACGGGAAAGGTGGAACGAAGCTAATATCGCATTCATGAAGTGACGATCGGTCCGAACCCTTCTGAATAAATAAATAAATATAAATAACTAAGTAGAGAGAAAGATAGCTCGATGTTGCATTATTGACGTGCACCTTAATGCCCTATTGTTTGCATCATAAAATACAAATTTATAATACAATAAATAAATATATACATATATACATGCTGACAATTTCATGTAATTTAATACATGGACTTTATTATAAATTGCTAATAAAAAAAGAAATAAGATGAATTTGTAAGTAAATCATGTGCGAGTATTATGAGTTTTTATATAAATCATCCATACGATCGAAATATATTTATTTGTGTATACGTGTAACTATGGTTAGACGCATCGTATGTATATTCACAGGGTGGAAAATAGGAGAAAATTGTTCGCTGTCGGAGAAGGTTGACAACGTGGAGAGCTCTTCAATTTATCTCACCCCTCGGAACGTCCATTCTTCCTTCGTCGTTCCGTTTCGTTCCATTTTCGTTTCGTTCTTTCTTCTTACTTCTACATCCGTTTCTTCGCCTTACTTCCGACTTACTTCTTTCTATTCCTGTTTCCTTCTTTAGCCTTGGGATGATATTTATTAGATTTCTGTCACGTCCCGTTTTCGTGCGAAAAGGAGAGCAATGTGTTCTAGAGAGAGAGAGATAAGGAGGAGGAGGAGGAGGAGGAGTAGGAAATCCGGCATATTCAAAACGATATATACCTACTCACTAAACAAAAACGAATAGAAATATCGATGGAATTATAATTGCAAGGATTTGTCGATACAACACACGATAAGTAGAAAAGCATCCTACTAATCGGAGTGTGAGGATGGATGGATGGATGGATGGACGGACAGTCCTCAAGTTCTTCCTTGCTTCGTAAAATTCATCATGCGCCCGACCTCGAGAACGGCCCTTTTATCTGAAATTCCAAGATAGTCGGGACTACGGATTAGTGTTGTTCAAACAGAGGTTAAGGGCACTTCGAAATGGGCGTGCACGGGCTTACCATCTTGTTCTCTCTTTCTTTCTTTCTTTCTTTCGTCTTTCCCTACTATTCTCCGTCTCTTTCTTTTTGCTTCGAGCTAATAAAATACCACGACGACCGGCCCTTCTCGAACTATATTGCCCTTTGCTCAACTTAGACCGAAAGGAATGCTCGCATTACGTACCTTTTATCTCTTTCTATCAAGTTCTATCACGTATTTTCCACTCTCTTTCTCATTCTGTTATGCGATAATAGTTCAAAGGGGACTCGAGTAAAAGACTCTGCGTTCATCAATTCGAGGAAAATCGATTAACAATTATTTACCTCTGTATTTTTTCTTTTATTTTCGCGGTGGATCTACAATATTATAATAAATAAATCCTACAATTATCTTACTCTTGATACTGTGCACTCGTTTCATTCTCTCAAAAATTTGTTTGTTCAAGGTTTTATTTCTAATGATCTGATGTGATCTGTACATATAGTATTTCTTTTTTTTTGTACATTTTGTATATCTTTTCTTATATACTCTATATCTGTGCTATTTGTTTTCACGATTAACATGCTGTTTAATCTGATAAATTTATCATCCAAGTAATGTTTACCTTCTTTTTATTCGTAGATAAGATAGGGTTGATTTAATAGCAAATTTAACCATTGAAAGGTTCCTTTCTTCTTGTCGTACCATCGAACGATAGGTTTCACAGAGTTCTCGTAAATTTTACTCAACACTGCTTGTAACCGCACGTTCTCATTCTCTTTGAGAGCCACTATCTGTCTCTATTTCTATTTGTCTCCCTTTATCTACGTCCGGATAATAAAATTGCGTCGGTCTTTCTCTCGTTATATCGGCCATTCGTAGTTCTTGAAAGGACGCGTATATCTCCGCTTCCTATGGAGGAATCTACGGAGGAAGCTATGGAGGGTTAGTAAGAATTTTCTCTCCAATGTGTTACACACATGTAATTACGCAAACAAGATATATACGTCTTCTAACAAATGCCGAATCGTAATACACGATAGAAAGGGACGTTAATCGTTTGTCTCGAGGACTTAATCTCGATTTATTCCTTCACGACCATCCCCAAACTATTTAATACCGTTATCTGTATCTGTTCGTACCTATTGTATATACGTTTATATATATATATATATAATGATTTAAATATATATGTTACGGTCGATGCAGATATCTATCTATAGATCAATCTATAGAATGTAATATAAATATATTCAGTTGGTCGAGTTTGATCGGTTTTATTTTTCTTTTTTCGTTTTTCGGTGATACGGTAAAACGCAGATGATATTCTTTTCCGATGCTATATATATATATATATATATATGTATATTTTCTCTATTGTCTCTTTTTAACTTGGCAAAGAGGAAGAGCAAGAGAGAACCGGGAAATGACAGTATCGCGAACGCTCGACTACAAACGACCGAATGAAATACGAAGGAGGAAGTAGAAAGGAGATCTATGAAATATGTATTACGAATCGCTATTCGGTGATTTCGATGCAATAAAAGAAGTTTAATGTATCAATGGGAATATATCATCTCGAACGAATGCAGCAGCCTTTCTTCTTCCTCTTCTTCTTCCTCTTCTTCATCTTATTCTCCATTATCTTTTATCTATCAACGATATATCGTTCGTGATGATTGTATAAGTTTCGATTTTACTAGCATCGTAAATTAGTATTATTGAAGAAAAACTAACGAAAAGAACAAAATATAAAGTAAAAGAGAGATATATCTTTTTATTGTTTTCTTTTTGAAAAGGTTGAAAAATAAAGTGGTATCCTCGATCCTATCTACTGTGACTTGTGCTGATAAAAAAATGGAGTAAAATTATCAGGAAGTAAAAGAAACAAAAAGATGGGACAACGATTTCGGAATAATTAAAGGTCTTAATGTAGATACCAGTGTCGATAGGCAATTTTACGGGCCGTGAAAATGGGCTTAAAGTCTCTTTTTCTTGAAATAAAGTGAGAAAGAGAGAAAAAGGATGAGAACGACAAGAGCAAGGCATCCTGATGGTGAAAGGTGAAAGTCAATAAGGCTTTATCTGGTCGACATACGGTTGACAAATTGCACAGGAAAATTGGCGTTTCCACTTTTCGTATCCCTATTCTAGCAGTGATTTTTGAAAAGAGATTTTTATCGAGTCAATCCACTTGGACTAAATGTTTGCTTTGGTCAAGAACGCGATTGTACATTTTCAAATGACCCTCGCGTATTTGAATAAAAATTCGATTCGATTATCATTTTGGTTTTGTTTCATTGTTTCTCTTTATTTGACAGCGTCGTTCGCCTTTGTAATTAGTCGCAACGCTCGTTCCAATTACGAGACGCGACGCGACACGGTATCGGCCCTAATGAGGCACTTGTAAGTAAGCTGGCGAGGGCTTTGACTAATTAAGTCCCAGTAGGGCTCGCCATCGGCAATACTCGTTGTCCTTAGTTTCTCTCTTTTTCTCTCTTTTTGTGTCCGCTCATGTTCCTTCTGTTTTCTCTTTGAACCTCCTGGTGCCCTACTCTGGGCTGCCCCTTTTTGCTAAAGTTTTGTTCGCGATCCTTGAGTATTGATATATCGATTGGTAAGAGAAGAGCTAGAGGCACGCATTGTTTAACGATAGAATAGCTGGAGCGTGGAGCGTGGAGTGTGCAGTGTCGATCAATAATGTCAACGATCTCAACGTCGGACCGGAAAAGACGTTACTGCGATAGTAAAACCTATCCGCCTATCTCCAAAGCGAGAATGATAGAGTTCCAAGCGTTTGCTCGAATTTGCACGAACTTGCCCGATTATTGGATTTCCTTCCTTTACGTCTATACTATATATAAATTCATCTATGTATATGTACAAGCAGTATTATAGTGCTTTTGTTATCGAATAATATAGAGCTAGGTTCGATTGTTCACGAATACACAATTCGTGATTGTTCCGCAATAGGTATGCGAGTTGGTACAGCTTCCTCGTTAGTAATTAATTAATTAGTTTACGATCGAACCTAACACATGTACATATTGAATATAGAAAAATGCAGATGATATTTATAATACGATACTTCGAAATCGAGTTCGATCTATTGGTAGAAAAGGAGCGAGAGGAAATATTCGAATCCGGTGAAAGTACTTTTCCGTATTCTTTCGATCACCTTATCTCCCTTTTGGCCACCGGAATTTTCCCATAAGAGTTCGCAGACAGTTTCCTCGAACCGATAGAGCGAAACGCGAAAGTCGGCTTAGTGCCCGGTATAATCTCATTTCGATCCTTCCGTAATCCTCATCCTCCCACCATCACCACCACTACCACCACCACCTATTTCATCCTCCTTATTCTCTCCTCTTTCTTCTGTACATTTGAAGACTCCATATATAGTACTCATACATATAATCTCCGAACGATTGGGTAAAAGGGTGACAGTATAGTCGAACGACACGAGATCACACGAATTCCTGATAGCCTTTTTTCTCCTTTTGCATACCGAACTCCTCTTATCCTCCTTCGTATTCCTCTTTTACTACGGAGAGAAGCTCTCAATTTCTTCGAACTCGCTTACTTCAAATCCTTTTGTAGTTTCTATACAATGACACCAGACATTTCGACTTTTGGTCGATGCACTAAATTTTCTTAGGTACTACCGAAAAAGAGATCAGAACCTTTGAATGCTTGGCAGCCATCGGAGAGATGCGTTTAGAAAAGTACAAAGTTCTAAAGTAAGAAACTTTTTCTCTAACTTTGAATCAAATCCAATGTTTTTCATCAACGAAGATCACTAGCAGGAAACGCTAAGAGCTAATATGAAAGATACAGAGAAAAAGATTTTATTTTGTATCATCTTCTTAATGCTTTTGATGTAGAGAGAGTGAGAGAGAGAGAGAGAGAGAGAGAGAGAGAGAAAAGTATTTTATATTCGCATGAATTCGGGAAAACGGATGAAAACGTGGTAGGAAACATGGTGGCCAGTATGCACGATAAAAATCCCTTTTTTTCCGTCGTTGGATTAACTTATCCTCGAAACATTTTGCCGTTTTTTTTTTTCTTTTATTTTTTTTTTTTTTTATTTTTTTTTTTTTTTTCATACTTCCCTCTTATTCAACGCGCATTGTATTGTCCGTATAGAATTCTCTGCGTTCTCGGTACTGAACTTTCCAAACTTTTGTTGTTACAGTATCATACGTACGTGAATTTGAAATGTATTTTTGGCGAATTGTTTAAACATTTATTTTATACATTTGAATATCAGTTTGTTGATATACTACGTTAATTATATACGATTAGGAATGAATTTAGATATTGTAATAAGACGATGAGGGATTTATAAACGTTCAAATGAAATTGTTGAGAAGTTTGGTCGGGTTCGCGCGCGTATTTATGTGTCTATGAGTGTGTTTAATTCTGTGTATCTCGACGAGTGGTACTCCCCCTTTTTTGAACTGGTTGAACGATCGTAAATTAACAGCTATCGCAAAGAGATTTTAGGATTATAAAGAGTCGTCGAAACAATAGGAATAAATTTTAATTACCAAACATATTATCCGTTTAAAGAGACACTCGAATAAATTGTGACAAATAATCCCGGTTTCGTCGCTCTCTTCCGTCCTTCCGACATTTATTCGACCGTTATGGAACATCCATTTGTTCCTCGCGTGGGTCATTTTTTTGTATTTTTTACACTCTGGACAATATTTCGACGACGTTACAACGGCGAACGTAATGACACGTCGCTCCAAACGAATTGCTTTCATTGTATTCCACTAAATTTCATTAATCACGAATAGCAATTTTTTCCCTTTTTCTTCTAGTTTTTTTTTTTTTTTTTTTTTTTTTTTTCCCCACGAAGAGGAAGTTCTCGTTAACGAATCCTCTTTCTCTCTGTGAATTTTTTCCTTCTTTTTTTTTTTATCTTGTTTTACTCTCGAAGGAGAATACAAATGTAAAAGATATCGTTCTCTCTCTCTCTCTCTCTCTCTCTCTCTCTCTCTCGTTTGGTCGTCGTGCAATTTGGCGAGCGTTGGTATCATACAACTGGAAGATGTCGCGAACGTGGAAAGAGCCGTTCAGCCAAAAGGGCAAGCATTCGTCGACGAATTTCAGCGGGAAATAAAAATCCTCGTGGTACGCGTACGGAGGACGACGTCGTTACCTAAAAAAGGGTCCAAGTTATACCTCCGAGAGAACGTTCGAAAGTGCTGAGAGAGAGAGAGAGAGAGAGAGAGAGAGAGGAGAAAGAAAGAGGAAAAAGAGGAACTCGGTTGGTTATGGAAACAAATCACGTTGCTCTTGGAAAGAAATGCAAATACTATGCAGGAGAGGGTAAGAGTAAGAGACGGAGATAAAAAGAGAGAGATAGTCAAGGAAAGCGGAGCGAATTCCAAAGTAGAATTTGCCCTCGTCTCTCTTTCGTTGGAAACTCGTAAACTGCGGAAACTGACCTCCGGTCAGAGAAGACGAGCCACGCACGCATGCACGCTCCGAAACTGCAGCCACTTTTGGAGTTATTCGTATGCGCCGAGAGCAAATTCGCGTTTTGGCATTTCCGCGCTTTCCCTCTGCGACGTGCTGCCGTGGGGCTGCATGGGGGCATGCGATTCTCCGCATGACCGAACTACCCTTCCTTCTTTACCCTTTTAGAAAGCATATTCGAGGAAAGAGATATACGAGTGACGCCTTCATTTTCAAAGTGCAAGCCGAATCGTCCTTGAGATATCGCCTAGTTTCACCTTATTCCACCGTAAAACGCTACTTCGCGGACCGCCGGAATAACCCCTCATCCTCGCCGTCTCTCTCTCTCTCTCTCTCTCCCCAGTTCTTCCTATTCTCGAGAATGACGTTGACCTCTTTCTCGAAGCGTTTTGATATTCCGGAAATTTCTTCCTCGACATTTACGATATTCATGTATATGTACACGTAAATAGGTACATATATATATATATATATATAGATCACGTTCCTGTTTCCTGTCGTCGTTTTGACGTGAATTTATTTACGACGAATATTTTCACCGAACAATGATGTTGCCTCTCTATAAAAGCCAACTTCAATGTTTCTTTTATTTTATTTTATTTTATTTTCTTTTATTTTTTATTTTCTTTTTTCTTTCCTTCTGCACCTTTCTTATATTTATTTAATATCGAATTGAGAAAAGAGCATTATTTTGTCATATTTACGCAAACTTTGTTTGTTTCATTATTTGACAAGAAAATAGGGTAGAATAATATTACATTTTTAATCAATTGTGCAAAATTCGATCTATATTCTATCGGAACGTTTTCCATATTTTGTTCTTTTCGAACAACTGTCAGTTACCGGATGACGTATTTTCCGGTTTTGCAAAAGCAAGAATATAAGAGGAATGTTTTTAGCTCGTATTTGGTATTCCAGATTTTTCTCGAAAGAAATTCGCTTTAAATCAGTACAGAACTAACGTGAAAAATTCGTGAAACGATGATAAGAGAGGGTGGGTTTCTTCGAGAAGAAGCAAAAAGAGAAAAAGGGATAAAGAGAGGGCATGGACAAAAGTAAAAAAAGGGAAAGACGAATGGACGTGAAGTAGGGGGAGCGTAGGGGGAGAAATCGGAGATAGAGAGCGCATTGCGGAATCAGTTTTTGTTTCGTGGCTTAAAAGCAGGGAAAAATGGAAAGCGCTGCGTCGACAATGCGCGAAAGGACGACCTTTTCGCCGAGGTCCCTCGGGGAACGTCAACCGGCACGTGTGTGGACTTAATCGGACGGGAGAGAAAGACCGAGTGGATCGACCTTGCCCATAGCCCTTTTCAACGGTCTACGGATGTGGGCGGACGATAATCGATATCGCGTGTAACGCCACTTTTCAATCAATGCAGGCTGGTGCTATAGTCGTCCTCCGACCAAAGAAAATACAAAAGAACGAACTAGGACCTTTCAAAAGAAAAAAAAAAAAAAAAAAAAAAGAAAAGCTTTTACTGTTCTCCGATTTCGTCTATTTTATTCTACAATGCAATCATTTTCGACAAAATGATAAGTAGCTAATAGCTTAATAAGTAGCTAACTATCAATGTAAAACGTTCGATGACTTGAACTGACTTCATATTTATTTTGTCTTTTTTCGTTGCAATTCGTCCGATATCATGGGATAACGATACCAAAGTATGAAAGGAATCGCGGTCTATCTGCGTATACACTACTACCAACCAAAACTTTAGATACACGTTAATTATAATATTGTTTATTTCTTACTGTGTCATTTATACACCATCTTAAACTAACTCCACTAGTTTAGTTCGTAGAAGACCAAATAATTGAGAAGAAAAACGAAACTTGACAAAGTAATATCATAAACGATATCGGTTGTTCCAAAAGCTTTTTACTCACAATTTGATAAATCTGACGAATTTGGATAACAGTAAAAGTTAACAAAATGGTATCACAAAAGTGTAATGTATATGTCGTAGATGTTGATACATGCGTAGATGCGTAAAGTTCGTAGGAAATATTGACGTAGATCTTGAATCTGCTCGGACGTTCCTCTTTAAAGTGTTTTCTGCGTGTATCTGCGCATTCGCATACAACTAAAGTAATCAGCTAGTCAAGCAGGTTGCCAGCCAACAGTCTACGAGCGAATATAGCTGCACTGATAGGTCTTTGACTATATGGAATTAATTATGCAGAGCTCGTACGATCGTACCAATAACGTCGCGTTATTGCCGCTTTTAGTGAAAGCTGCAAAAGGGGAGAGGAAGAGAGAGGGAGAAATGTTCGTTCAAAACGAAATCGATTCTGCTCTTGGATTTCGTTTCTTCGCGTTATTCCTTGCCCCCTTTTTCGCAGCATCGTCGTCGATGAGGCTTTCGATTAAGAAAAAAAAACAAGCAACTGCTTTGAAAAACTGATGTGATTGACCTAAAACGAGCTACGCTTAATTACCGCGAGTTAACGCGTCATTGTTACACAGTAAAATTAAGATTAAAATAAAGAAAGATCGATTAATAAGATCGATAAATAAGCCTATTAGAGATAGACAAAAAGGCGAGTTACTTTTTCATCTCGTTTCTGTTTATTCCTTTTCGCAAGTTGAATCGAAATTGGCTCCCTCCTGGGTGTACACGTTGATTGAGTTATTAGTACCCTCGCGTCCGTACCTTTAGTCCGTTCCATAGCAGGGATATAACGGTAATTTTAGTCGGCACGTACCGCCTGCAGCACCGCCGGCAGCACCGCCGGCAGCTCCGCCAGTAGCACCGCCAGCAGCACCGCCATTCCACTTACAACGCGACACGCTTCGACGGGGGTCGCGTGGGCTGATTATTATCGTGATTATCATAATTACGATAATTATGTTACTTTAGCGTTCGTAATATAGACTCGAGAGTTGCCAGTGGAAGCTGCCGAGGATTGTATTGGTTGGAAGGGGCTCACGTGCGCCACAGAGATATATGTATAAATGAAGGGGTGAGTTATAAGAGAGACGCGTTGTCTCCGCGCATAACGCACTCAACTCGACTCAACTCAACTCAACTCAACTCAACTCAAGCCATCGTGTCTTTCCTATTTTCTACGTTCTACTTATGCTTTATCTCCCATAGGCGACGACTTCCCATAAATCCAAGACGTGAGCGGACTACGGATGGTGTTGCGCCTGTCGAGGAAATAGAATAAAATTCTATAATGTACCCGTTGGTAACTCCTTCGGTGTTACTTCGTTATACCGAAGCACGAAAAATGCACTCTACCTACTCGAGAGGCCGAATAAGAAAGACGGACAGAATTGGAACGTGTTGAGCTTCTTTCTTGTGCCAATGTTACATTCTCTATTCGGGATATGAGAGAATAGATATAAAGTAATTTAATTTAACAAGTTTTAGCAAAATTTCCAGTTACAAACTGATCACTTTGCGAGAACAACAAAAAGTTGCGTCGTTAACGGAAAGGGGAATATAAGTTGGGGAATATAAATTATAAGTTGGGAATATTCGGTAGCAATGAAGACGACATTAAGAAAAGCTCTACTTGTATTTCGCGCGTATGTTGAAATTAAATCCCTATACGCGCAAAGTTATAGAGGATAGAAAGAATGGTTATAGCTGGTTACTAGCCGGAGGCTAACACTCGCTAGCAACTCGTACTCGATTCGGCTAACGAGCGTCCAGATAAAACTACGAAAACGTCGTCAGGATTAATTAAATAATTAAAGCGCGTAATTATCTTTGAGAACGGCCTACGTGGCTGGACGTCAAATCGTAGGAAGCTTGGAATGTATGAGTGCTAGATTAGATGCTTTCGTAAAATTTAGTGCAACGCAGATATAATCGCCTTTCTCTTTTCTCCTATTCTTTTTTCTCTCCAAACAGAGAGAAGAGATACACAATATAATTATTCGATATTCATTTTCGCTCAGCGAAAAGTAATTCGCTGTTGTATCTCTCCCTTTTATAATAATAACTTTTTAGCCGTATCCGCGATCCGTATTTTACGAAAATAAATCGGACGTCGTCGGTTGGGCGCGAAATTCGTTAATTTCGAGTACGTAGCTACCTACCACTACTACATACTGCGATTATTGCGCACGAATTACATGGACGTCGCGTCGCGTACGATTTTCCGCGTACGATTTTCCGCGTACGCGTTGATCAATCGGAAAATAAACGATCGCTTTGAACGATTAAACAGCAAAAAATTTGACTTGTCTTCTTGTAGAAGAGGCTATTTCGTTAACTCATTGTCCTTATACGCTTGATTTTACGATTTAATAAAAGATTGTAATGAGCATCCAACAACCGACAAAGATTTATTATACGCATGAATATGGAACTCTTAAAGCTTATTTCTCTTTCTCTACCTTTTTCTCTTATTCTAGTTGTACTTACCTATTATACATGTACAGCTTAAATAAGATTCAAGTCGTTTTCCTTGAAACGCAACGCGAACCCACTTAGCATCAAATTTAATGCGGTTAGAACTCATTTTGAATTACAAAGCGTACGCTGCGCAGACCTCTGTCGCAATTTTAAATTCTTACTTGGAGATTAATCGAGATTAAGTCTCTGCAAAGCCTTTTTTATTAGTCGCATTTTGTCTCTTTTCTTATTGGAAACCTCCTCCTGCAATGGTATATTAAGCAATATATACATTGATCAAAATCCAAAGAGAGTTTCTCATCTCTAATCATCTCTTGTCATAAAAGAAGACAAATAAAGGGAGAGATAGCGAGTGTAATCGATACGGGTAATAATCTCATTAACGTTCATCCAGTCTCGATGGTCGTTTCTTCTTCGACATGTTCCTTTTCACTTACCGACTTTCTCGACTTTCGAATCCCAAGAGACTAAAAAGAAAAAGAAGGAGAGAACAAGAAGGAGAGAACAAGAAGGAGAGAGACGGCAAAGACTGCTAGTTAACGTTCATAGGGGATTGATGTATTTAAGTGAAAAGAGGAGAACGTCGCGCATCCATATTCCCATAGGACATTGTCGTGACTACTTTTTCTTCTGGATATCGAGACAAATCTAGGGAGCAAGAAGAAAAATAAAGAATAAAAATTGCCATCGCCAATGCGCACTCACTACAATCACGAAGCGCATATATCGATTTGCAAGGATGAGGGTGAAAACTACAAGAGAAAAACAGAAATAGAAATTGAAAGACGATAGAAGAAGGGTATAGAAGGGGGTGATGAGGTTACAAGCATAGGGACGGGAAAAGGGAAAAGAGAAAAGGGAAAAGGGAAAAGGTCCAGATTGTGAAAGTCCCGTGGGAAGAAAAAGGGGGAGGCCATGAGTGCTAAGTGATAGATCTCGACGACTAACGCGAATTTCTCTCTAACGCGAAAGATCTCCATATCTCGATCACCTTCTTCCTTGATTTATCGACCTTTCAAAGACACTTACACTTTATTACCAAACGGAGTGAGAAAGGGATAAATTAAGACGCATCGCTTTCCGTTCAACTTTTACCATCTTTCCAGCGTATTTTTATTTTCGAGTTGGTTGCCTTCTTTTACCGTTGGTTTCTTTTACCAATATCGAATCAATCTTGAACGAGCCAATATCTCTCTTTTCCTTTTTCACGTGCGATCGAGTGTATGAACGAAGCCAAATCGTGAGTAGAGACCTCCAAAGGAGCTATCGATTTTTCTACCAATCGTAGATACATGCGAAAAATTGTTCCAGACAAAACAATTTATGTATCTTTATTATTTACAAAATTGTCGAATCTGTCGAGTGATTTCTCAATCATAGAACGATGTATAGACGTGATGTATAGATATAGACGAGCGTTTTATTAGTAAAAGTGCGACACTAGGGGTTGAGACTAAGTAAGTGAAGAACGAGCTTAGGGTACCCTCGACCCTCGCCAGACCCGTGGGTTTATTTTCACTCAAGAGTTTCCTTAAATAATTTACGATACGGTGAAGGTGTATCGCCACCTAATTGCCCTGAAATATTGAGGAGGAGGTCGACCGCCCGTTTGGGCGGAGCTTAACGAAATTTAACGTGAATTTAAGGTCTGTATAGGAAAGCAGTCGGTGGGTTACAGACAGGAAGATATTGGAATGAGAAGCGATAAATCTTTGGAAAAATGACGCTGATAGCGCTTATAATGAAATTTAACTAAAATATAAGATGCACGACGCACGCAAGTGTACGTACATATGCACGAACTCGTTGACATGTTTATATATCATCCATTTAAAAATCAAAAAGTAATAAAGACCGATGATCCTTTTTACTAAAATATTCATTTGTACGGAATAAGAAATGGCAAATGAATGGAGAAGAACGTCCAAATGGCTAATAAAGTTTCGAAAATGCTTGAAAGAAGCTTTTAGATTTCTTTTGATGTCTACTCTCGATGGAATAGCTGAAAAAACGATTTAAAGGATGGAGTAAAGCGTGGAGTTTGGAAAAGAGTTCATCATTTCATTCGAGATGATGAAACGGATATTCGATTGGCACTGCCAATGCCATGACAATGAAATTAGTTTAATTGAACAATTTATTTGTCAAATATTCTAGGCGGCTTTATAGGAATCTTCCATCGTTGTAAAAAAGAATGAAATAAAAATTCACGTGCGCGTAAACCGATTAATAAGACGATTAAAAGAGAAATATATAAATAAATAAATAATTACTCTAAAGTAGCCTTCTCTAATCCTTGATAAATTGTAAAAGCTCTTTCAGACGCAATAAAAAAGAAGAAGAAGAAGAAGAAAAAAAGAAAAGCGAGGAAACGTAACGTTAATAATATAAATCCTTTGAAGGAAAAAAAGTAAGCCAGTCTCTCTATTTCCTTTTATATTTCCGTTCAAAATTTCTTAAAGACTTTAACAGTTTGTGAACGTTTTCCTGTTTTATAGATCTTTATAGTCCTCCTGGGCCCTGTAGTGGTTTCGTAATACTCGAACGCGCAACGCTCTTAATGTTAACATCGACGATAAAAGTGATTTACTCTTACGTATCCTTAACTGCGTACTTTCGAGTAACGAGAAAGAAAAGAGAGAGAAGGCAAGCTTATTAAAACTCTTCAAACTTGAGACATTTTCGATGAAATTTTATGCAGCAAATATATGAACGGCGTTGAACCATGGCCCACATGTTATCGTTATTATACATGTTATATCACTTTAATCGAACGAAAATACAATAAATACAATATATATATAATATATATTGTCGATGTCAAATGATTCCATTTTTCAATACATTTTTCTAACTTACTTAACGTACCATTTTGCTGTCGCGGAATTCATGATTAAGGTTGATAAATTGTAGATACAAGACCTTTACCGGGTTCTTTATACCGTGATATATGCGGGAATGTTATTATTAATCCCTTCCGACTACAGTGCTAATGTCAAAAGCGTGAGCGAACCCTTTGACTACTTTAGGTGATTACGGTTGTTCTTAGTTTCTAAAGCGTCGCGTAACCACGTCAATTTTTCTACGTATTTACATACGTGCCACGTATACAAGTATGCATACATAGCAGTAGACAGAGTAAAGAGAGACAGAGAGAGAGAGAGTGAGTGAGGGAGGGAGGGAGGCAAGGAGGGTAGGAGCGTAATATGCGTGAGGCAAATCATCACGCAGCGCGGCTTTTTCTGCGAAATCAAAGGAACGAGAAGTTTTCCAATATTTTAGAGACAGACAGTGTTGCGAAACTCGCTGTTTTTCCTTTTCAATCCTGCAGAAGGATCCTAGAGTGGCATGATTAACATTCATATTTCGTTTGCGAGCAAAATTTACAAACAAAATCACGGCCGCATATCCATTTTTCTTCCTATCCTCGTGCGTTAACAACCTACGCGATATTTATTATTCAAATATATTTTCATATTATTACGTATATTAAACGTTGGTATTATTGATACGTTTCTTATTACCGACGTAAATTCATGAAATATATTTCTATATATTTTTCATTAATCTGATTATTTATCGACTGTCGGATTCGTTTGTTCGTTGCGTCGTAGGATCGTGCTGCCTCTCGGTAGAAACGAATAACAAGAGAGGGAAAGCAGAATAAAAGGGGAAGGAAAGAAAAAGATAGAAAACGAAATGGAAGGCGAATTTATTCGGCAAAGCTTGCTTAAATGCATCTTCTTCGTGGATCTCTTTGTATGTATGTACGTGTGTGTGTGTATATATATATGTAGTGTATTTTTCCCCAACGCATTTCTGGGTGGTCGTAATAAATTTCAACGAAAGGAGATGCGAACGGTGAAATACAGTCGCGGAATTCGTAAATCATGATGCGATAATGCCGGATGTCAAGCACGCTGTTGCGTTTACGATGGGCGACATTTAAAACGCACACCACCCTTCCTCCCTACTTGTTTACACGTGCTTCTCGCCAATCTCCGAGCACCACCCCTTTAAGTGCCTTTCCTTTCTACTCCTTCTTACTATTCCTACAACGACTAGATTATTTTCGTGGTATTTATCGTTGCTCGCCTTTCTGATCTTACAAACGTCTCTCCCGTTTTTGCGCAACAAAGATAGTCACCAAATTCCGTTTTCATGCGCAAACATAGATATTTCTAAATCTAATTTCAATTAGATTTTCGATTGATTTTGTTTTTATAAATAACAATCAATATATACATAGTTGATATTTATTAAAAACATCTACTTCATCTACGATTAGAAACTATTATCGTGCACGTTGTACTTTGATATATAACGACAAGTTGCGTTTTCTATGCTTCGCTAACGAACACGATCGCGAGAAAGCCACGGAATTACTGTAATCCGTGAAAGATTTCGATGATGAATCGCCGTAGGGAGGAAGAACGAGAGTAAGGTTGTTATACGCAAGAACGGGAGGGGAAGAGAGAGAGAGAGAGAGAGAGAGACGATCCAAGATTTAGTACGGATATCTGGATTCCGTGATGTCGCCGTTGGGATTAATAATTAGCGTGTTTTGTCGAACGAGATTCGGTCACGTCGGGAGAACGAAATACGTGCAACTAATTGTGCTACGTGAGATATTGTAGTCCGGTTACGGTTTCGCCTTTGCGTTATCGTCTTTGTGTTATCGTCTTTGTGTTATCGTCTTTGCTCTCAGACTTTAGCCTGAAAAACATACAACCTCCAAAACGATGAACACGTATGTGTCATGATAGCGATAATGCTACTTATACATATAACATTGTCTCTACCGAATCTATCGATTTATTCATTATTTCGTCGTTAGGCTTTATCCAATCTCGATAAAAATAGACTATCATCATTTTCATAGGAAAATAATATGAATGAATGAAGGCTACAAGTATATCATAGAATATATATTTGAATAAAGTATTACGGTTATATAATAAACCTCAATGTAATTATTTTATGAATACTTTCTATAAGTCATCGTTAGTGTCTCTACGTGTAATATCGTTACGGTTGGAACATACGATAATTAGGTGGACTGAAAAGTTTTGGAGAATTTTCCGAGGTAAGAGAGGGAGAGAGGGAGAGAGAGAGAGAGAGAGAGAGAGAGAGAGAGTGAGAGAGAGAGAGTGAGAGATAGATAGATAGAGAGTCTCCTTCCGGAAGCTGTACGCCAATTCTGCTACGTGCGCTTTCATGGAAGCGTCAAGAACTTTAATATCACGAGTGGACTACTTCAAATGTTTGAACTGCTTTCCAGAGAAGAAGAAGAAGAAGACGAAGAAGAAGACGAAGAAGAAGAAGAAGAAGTAGGGAGAGGAAGAGAGAGAGAGAGAGAGAGAGAGAGAGAGCGACGAAAATTTTCAGCGACACAGATTGCCGAGCTATATTCAGAAAAGAGAGGCGTGTGCGCTCTTGTTACTTTCGAGAAACTCCCTGACTCTATAAAGCTTTGATTGAAACTGCCTTAAAGGATGAGTCTCTCGTTAAAGATTATCACGAATGATCCTAACACCCCTATGTCCTTCTTATCATGACACGAATAGATATGCCAAAGAAACACCGAGCTTCTCGTTTTAATTAACGAGAGCTTTCTTAACGTCGATAGAATTATTTGTGAACATGACAAAAAATCCAGTTTAAGGAGACAGAGGAGAGAACAAAATATGTCGATGAAAAGGCAGAGAATATCGCGAAAAGAAAAAAGAAAAAACTTCTACAGAAATAAAGGTGTTTCCTATACCTCTTCTTGTTTTTTTTTTTTTTCAATCTCCGCTTCCTCTTTTTCATTTCCTGGCTATTGCTGGCACCGCAAGATCGCTTCGATTCGAGAAATTCACGCAACTGTAGCGTTTCCATTTTTACATTTTATTTTCAGACTCTCGCTATTGTAGATTTTTTATCTTCTCCTATTTTTCTTCATCTTCTTCTTCATTTTCTTTGATACTACCTTTGAGTATGTCCTCTCTCTCGCACACCCACACACATACTAAGAATAGTCTTTCTTATAATTAATTGAAGAATTGCAGGCGCAACGTTATGGAGTCATGAACTTTCTTGAAAGAGAGTAAACTCGGTGAGTACCTTTAATTTCTTCAAAAAATGAACATTCCGATTTTATTGTTAAAAGTAGATAGATAGAAAGAAAGAAAGAAAGAAAGAAAGAAAGAAACAAAGGGATATAGATATAGAAGGGAGTCGAAGTTGAAACAAAAGATCCATTCGTTTATTTAGCCGTTCGAAGGATTAAAATAAATATCGAAATCGAAGCGTGAGATCCACGATGGTAATCCTTTCTCTCTTTCTCTGTTGTTCGTTGGAATCGTTGACCGATTCGTTATTCGGCCATTACAGTAGGAAAAAAGGGTAGACAAGTCGCCGCAAAATTTATTTCCCTATGACCGGAGGAGGAAGCCGTGCGAGCCGATTTATCGATCCGAACGCGCCGGAAAAAGCAACGCGCGCGATAAATTTCTCGTCTCTCCTCGATGTGTCGTCCCTTTTCTAAAAAAACAACGGATAGCTAACAAAAAAAAAAAAAAAAAAAAAACAAAAGGAAGAAGAAAAAAGAAAGAAGAAAAAAGAAAAACAACAAAATAGAAAGGTCGACAAGCGTGAGGAGAAGTCGCGTAAGAAAAGAAAAATACGACAAAAAGAGAAGTAAATTCTTTCCTTCCTCTCAAAACATATGGTCGGTCTATTAGGACTAATAATAGAGGTTCTTGGACACGCACAGTGCATGCTTTATATATAATATATTTCTATCTTGTTCTTTGTCGCGTGACAAGAGTTCGTTTAAAAGGAGAAATTTTCTCCCTGTCCTTTTGTCCCATCTTCGATAATATATTTTGCAAAAGCTTGCGAGCTTTCGAGATGACAACGATGACGCTGGACAAGAAGGGAGACGTCGCAAAGATACCACTCCCACATCTTAGTTTATGCGTCACTTAGAATTTGTGTAATATGGCGAACGGACGAGTTAGAATTTCTAATGTTTAATATATTCTGGATCTTGAAGTTTACAAAGTCTTAGAAGCTTGGAAGAGCTAGGTATTATTTATTTGAAAAGAGTGAATTTGCAAATAATCCCACGCCCATTGTTCTGTTTTAATTATTTATTTATTTATTTATTTATTATTCGTTAGCTTATGAACAAAATGAGTTTAATAAATTTCCATTGTGTGTGTGTGTGTGTGTGTGTGTGTGTGTGTGCGTGCGTTCTTGCTCGTTAAGCGAAATTCTTGTCAATCACATAACGCACGATATAAGCATAGACGTGTGCGCCGATATTGTAAACAAGCAGCAGCAGGGACGTATCAAAATTAGTTGGATTGCTAATGCAAGCAATGCGTCTCCTATATTAAACTGTCATAACGCAATTCGATTTTACGGTACGGTTCGAGCGTACGCAAAATACATATACATACTCCAAAGTAATATTAACCATCATTACTAGTGTGTCTGTATACGCGAGCGAATTATTTGTTCCTAAATAAACATCAGCGTGCGTAATGAGTGTAATGTGATTTGTTATAACTAGAAACATATTACGAATGATTATAATGTATTAATCGTTCGGATAATAAATGACGTACATACGTAATATACATATACCTACGTACGGCGAATAATCAACGCGCAATTCATCATCGTAGAACGCAGGGCAACGAGCTTTAATTATAAGGTGTCATTTAATTACAAATACATACGTACATACGGCTGTCCGTATGTAGTATGTATGGCTATTAAAATGAAGGATGACGCTTAAAATCGCTAGTCGATAATAATAGTCCTGGAAATCGTTCGTTCACTTTTATCGATTATGTAAATCCTATAGAAATGTTCTAAATTAGTCTTTGACGTTCAATTATTCAAACTGTAAATCTTCAATTAATGTTAATGAATATAAAGAAAGCATCAAATAATGTCGATAACAATTGATATTTCTTCTCGTTATTCTTCTCTACAGATCTGTATAGATATTATCCTTGATTGTGTCTTCGTCGTGATGGCGGAGGATGCGCAAGGCCCTTGTCTACCCTCTTAGTCCTAGCAAGTAACGAGTGAGCAGGGCGTTTAGGCGTTCGCATGGCCAACAAAGTGAAAAAGACGTCGTCGGGTGAAGAGAAAGACGGAAAAAGAGAAGAAGAAAAGCTTAGTCTGGGAATCTAAAACAAGGTACACACCATTTCTCGACGAGTCGACGTCGTTATTGTTACTGGCTGCCAAAAATATACCGGGTGTCGTGTTCCAATGCGAGACCAACTTGACACGAGGAGTAAATGGGGAAAAAAAAAAAAAAAAAAAAATGAAAGAGTCGAGACTTTTGAAATTTCGTTTAAGCAGATAGGACACGTTCGCTTTTCCTTCCTTATTTCACCGAGGAAACAAAATTAATCGCATATCAACGGTGTTTGCTTAATATCAAATTCGATGGTTATCTCAACGTATTTTCCACCTTCCTAATTTAAGACCAATACCGTACACTATGGAAAGACTTCAATAGGATAAGTAGATAACTGACAAGTTATTTCGTTGCATGATTACACATACAACTTAAGTTTTGATAAACACTTTGTATGTTTTAACCGGAATCATATAGTTACTAAAAATATCTCCGACTCCTCTTATTTTAGTAATCTCGTTGTTAAAGTTGAGACAGACGAGCGAAAAGATAGACGTGCTCGACGACGATCGTGGTATTTCCTTCTTCCTTCTCCCAGTCTGCACAGTATTTTTTGGTAGGTAAAATTCGAAATTTTGGTTTAGTTATCACGCGAGAAAAAACGACTAAACAAAATGGAACGATAGCCGAAATCAAACAAAATAAAAAGAAAGAGAAAGAAGAAGAAGAAGAAGAAGAAGAAGAAAAAAAAAAAGAAAGAATTAAAGAGAGAGAGAGAGAGAGAGAGAGAGAGAGAGAGAGTACATAAATTCCACGTTAAGCACGTCGGCAAAGTTTTAAGTGCTATTTCATCGAAATTTTCACGGAAATACCGAAAAGCGTGAGCTTCACTTTCGGCTTGGGTTCAAAGGGCAATGGTAAAACCACGATGCTGTTTCTTTCTTTCTTTCTTCCTCTTTTCTCTCTTTTTTAGCTTTTTCTCTGTACTCGGTATTTTGTTTTTTCTCTTTTGGAAACGCTTCGAAGCAGAAAGAGTTAGCTCGCGGCTTCTCGACGATTCGTATCCGTCCGAACACCCGGTATAAACGAAGCTCATGTTAGCACGAGGGAGAGTTGAGAAAAAGGAAACAGCGTTATTACTCGAGCGAAGCATTGGGCTTTTCTTCGAACCCTCGTTTCGTTGCGCTTCGTTTCCCTGCCTTTTCTTCCACCATTTTCCTCTCAGTTTTTCTTCCCTTTGTCCGCCTTTCCCGGTACCGTTTATTGACCGAAAAGTCACTCTTTCTCTCTCTCTTTTTATATACATAAAAGGGCCACCACGGCTTTGCACATGTGACAAGACATCGGAGGGAAGATCGCGAGTGATCAACGATCAAAGTAAATATAGCTTGCTATATAAGAATGTACGATATGTTAACGGCGTAAAAGCAGCTACACGCTTGGCTTTAAGTAAAGAATTACGATAGGAAACGAGTGTTACCCTTCGACAATGTTATTTGTCCCTGTATCCTCGCGAGGATGAGCCTGCATCGAATGTCAACTCGTCGATTATCGTATCAAATAAAAAGATTTACGATAAAAAGAAAAGAAAATCCAAAATAAATGAAATAAGATATGATATAAATATGATATGAAATGATATGATCTTTTTATACTATTCCATTGTATAATTTTCAAAAGTTATACATATTTGTATAATGTGACAGTAAACGTCAGAGGCAACGCGTGTTGCTTGTCAAGAATATTTCGATGATTCAACTAATTCAATGAGTAGTACGGTCCCTCGTAGTGAAAATTGCTTGATGAAAGAATCCTCGTGTTATTAACCACATTATAAACACGTTATTAACTCGGCCACCGATTATTTCTGCGATTATAATTCTCGTTAGCGTGGCTCGGTCATAACGATGAATCATTTATCTTCATTTATTATACAAAATTAATTATTTGTTCGGTCTCCCTCCCTCCCTCCCTCTCTCTCTCTCTCTCTCTCTCTCTCTCTTTCCCTTTTCGTATCTATCGTTGGGACCAGATGAAAATTCTTTTATTCGATAAAAGCTAATTAGATTGAAATAAAGAGTAATTTAACTAGAACGAGAAGAGAAACAAGCCGAAGCGAAACGAAACGAAACGAAACGAAACGAAACGGAATGAAATGGAATGAGATGAGGAAAAAAATCAAAAAGAGAAAAATCATTGTTTCGTATTCTCTATTCGAACGACAAGATAGAACTGAAATTAACACCGTAACGCGTAAAGAGAAATTCGAAGAACGATTTTGTTTCTATGGGATCCATTGGCAGGAAATTAGAATCGCGAATGACATATCTCATCGAGTGAAATACGGTTTGAATAACGAAATCGATGTCCGGCGTAAGGCGAAACTCATATATCGTATTGCGATAAGGATCTTTACTCGATTTTCAACGATCTTTTTTCTTTCTTCCTATCAATAGAAATGACCTGTTCATTTGTAAAACGGAACGCAGATGTTTTTTTGTTAATAGATATCCAGCAGATATATTATATCGCTTATATCGCTTATATCGCTTATATCGTTGATATCGTTTATATCGTTTATATCGTTTATATCGTTTATATCGTTTATATCGCGTGCGAGTATTTTCTATCATTTATTTTATCGACAAACCATGATAGGAAATATTATATTGGGATTCACGTTAATTTACGAGATAGCAATAATTATACACACAATCGTACTTTTCCGTTGATTTATTTAGAAAGCGAGAGGGGAATAGATCAAAATCGTGAAACGATCTCGATTTTACCTAATAAACCGGAAACCTAATGCGGTTCAACCTAATAAAGCGGAATTACCCGTATTAGGTGACGGATCGATCGATCGATCGATCGATCGATATATTGCACCCAGCTTCTCGGCAATAACGCGAATTTCAATTGATCTAAGCGTTACTGACGTTTTCGTGCTTTGCGTTGCTACTGTTCGATCCGACAATTATCTGATAGAGACATCACACTCAGGGAAAACTGTAAATACAAGGAGAAAGACTAAATCGTAATAAAGCTTCAATCGTAAATAGACGAACGACGACAACGATAGTACGGTATACAACGCTAATTTATTCAAGTACTTTTTATTCATTTATTTTATATTTATTTTCCAAGCGTTTTTTACTTGTAGGAATTTCTTTAAATAGTTTTTCTTGTTCTTTCTTCTCTATACACACTACTATCGATAGGTATAATCTCGTATTTTCCGTTCGTATTATTACATCGTTAGCCAACGTTAATTTAGCGAAGAAGCAAGCGTTTTCCAGAGTTTTATCGAGCGATTCGCAGTTATCGCGAATGAGCATCGAAGTCCAGAGTTTTCCATTGGGAAGCAAGAAAAAAAAAAAAAAAATGAGAGGCCAGTAGCAGCTCCATTGTACGTACGATCGAACGTAACAGATACGTACCATGGCAACATCGTTTTGAAATACGGCGGCCCTTTTAATCCTCGCGAAGCCGGACACACGATAATAAAACAATGAGAAGTACGAATATTAATGACTTTGTATCCATTATTCAACGCGGATGAAACCGCATTTTTCTCGGGGAAAGCGTCAAGGGAAGAGAAGTAGGTGGAGTTACCAACTTGGAATACGGAGATAGAAAGAGAGACCAAAATTGATATCGTATCAGTTTTGCTATGAAACATCGCAAATCATTTAGCAAAACCTTAATGTTCAATTTCTATTTTCAGTCTACTTTTATTTTGGTGTGCTTGCACCATGCAAATGCTTGGAGAATCAAATGTTAGGAATATGTCGCATACCTTCTAGCGGGATGTCGTAGCATGCTTGGATGGCAAAATAATCGAGAACCGCCTGTCGCATTGGCGGACAAAAGAGATATTTCACCATCCGACAAATTCCCTCGTTAAATGGGCGCGCGCGTGTAAAAATAAGAGAGGAAAAAACCGAGAGAGGAACAAAAACAACTAACGCGTCACGGCTTTCCAGCTCTACCAACCCCTCTTTTGCACCACCTTCTTTCACCTCTCTCTCTCTCTCTCTCTCTCTCTCTCTCTCTCTCTCTCTCTTTCTCCTTTTTTTTTGTTTCTCGTTTCACGTTCGATCGACGAATCGGAGCGGCCGGATTAAAATCTCATATCGGTCGTTTGCTCGCTCGCTCGCTCACTCGCTCGCTCGCTCGCTCCAAATGGTGCGCGGTAAATATAATAATAATTAATACGCGCCGTGCCGATTAATTGTGACTAATTATCGCTCACTTTTTGATCCCGATGAAAAAGAAAGAAGCCTGTTTCGTCGTCGGGCACAATACGTTTTGCCTACTCCTCTTACTCCTTCCTACCATCCACTGTTTCATACCTTTCAGTTCCATTTGTGTACGCTCTTCTCTCAATTTCATTTCCATTATGATGAAGAAAAAGTGTTATGATAATGACGATATGATTGTTTCCGTATGCAAATAATATTCGAGAATCATCAGCGTTAACGTCGCTATTATTAAATTGCAATGTATTTCACGTACATATTATTCAATCGTAATGACTAATGAGTGACGTGTGCGAGGAGAGCGACAATTACTGTGCCAGGCGTTAAAAGTACTTCATCGATTGCCTGAAATTAATGACAACGATAATAATAATAATTACAATACGTTTTCAAAGTTTCGTCTTGCAAATATTAACAGTGATTCTTATCGGTGCATTGGCGTTTACCGTTGCTTTTTTCTACGATAATTGAAGCGTGGAACAAGATAGCCTGTAATTACGAAGGCTCTTTTCGAAAGAAATGAAACGCGTCTACGAGATAAAGCTATATACTTTATCGTGCCTCCACGTCGTTCCTCCACGTCGTTCGCGAAGACGACGAGCAAGGAAAGAGCAAGGAACGAGCAAGGAACGAGCAAGCAACGAGCAAGCAACGAGCAAGCAACGAGCAGTCCGGATCGTCGTCTTATCTTGATACGCTTTCATTGGTGGTCGACACGACAGCTACTCTTCGATGTCGAAGAAGGGGAACAGGAAGAAAGACAAGGAAAAACTAACAAGAAAAAAGATACCGAAGGGAGAACAGGAATCCAATCTCGACAGAAGGAACGATTAGTCAGGCTTTCCATTTGTTTTTCTCTTAAATTTCTTTTTTTACACCATCATTCGTTTCCAAAGAACGAATGAGAACGAAACGATCGGTCAAAAATTCTTGAAGGAACCCACTGATTTCTCGGTTATTCTCGGCGGCATGATTTGTTAGATCCTTTTCCTTTTTTCTTATATTCTTATATTTCTTTTCATTTTTTTTTTTTCTTTTTTTTTTTTAAATAGTTGGGAATACACCGAAGAAAAAGTTAGGAACAGAACTGTGAAACTAGTCATTTCCGAATGAGGAATCAAACCGATTAGTATCCGTGGTTGTAGGTCTTTTTTCTTTTTCTCTTCTACCTTGTAGGATTTTTCTCTTTCCTTTTTGGGTCCCCGCGGACGATGGGAAAACTTGATATTGACTGCTCCAACTCTCTGCTCTCCTGGCGTTAATTTTAAAAGTCTCGAACGTAGATTAACTTTTTCAAACGAAATGACTCGTCGAAATCATCGAATGTGCCACAAGATGTGACTCATTATTCGTTTAGAAAAATTCCTCCGGAGAAAATTTATATAGATAGAAATTTATTTACGAACAAAAATATACGAAACTGTTATAGATATTTGTTAATATCAACTAAATGACCAAATGACCATGTGAAAGTATTAACACAAAGCAGTGAAACTGCTTTCCTCATAACTGATTTTTCCTATTCAAAATTTGTTTGAGGAACAATAATAATTCATTGTCAGATTTACATAAATGTTAATTAGAGACTTTTGGCTGAACATGGACGATATTATTTTTGTTCTTCGCACAACGATCAGAAAGATTAAATTATAGAAGAAGGGAGCATGCATCAATCTTCGTGAAGAGGAAAGTATCGAATTTCGTGGTCGAAGAAACGACAAGGAGGCGAGAAAGGAAGGGAGAAAGGAAGGGAGAAAGGAAGAGAGAAATAAAGGGTGACGACGACGACGACGACGTTTCTGGACTCTGAGGAATGCAAACGCGTTCTTCGTCGAAAGAGAAGCTGGCGCCAGTTGCGATGCCCACGCCTGATGCTCACGCCTGATGCTCACGCCTGATGCTCACGCGTACGCGTGAATTCACGCTTTGCTCTCTCCCCTTCTTCTTTTCGTTCCTCGTCTTCTTAGGACTGAGCGTACGATAGATAGTTTGTCACAGTCAAGTGCTCGCTAAGTATGCCAGACCATTTGTCTCCGATCTTCTATTCTGGCACGAACGTCATTCCACGCTAGCCGCAAACAGAATTAAATGTTTCTGCCTTCTACTCGTCCCAACATTTCTTCATCTTTTTCAACGTACAAAAGATTATATTCGTAATACGGAAATATTATTTGTATTAATTTGTTATCTACTATATAATATAAATAAATGAATAAAAAGTAGAGTATTTTTCGATAGGAATATCAGGTAAATAATTAGAATTGTTTGGTTAAACTTTTTGCTTGTTGTCAAGCAGCAGGCGACTTTTATTTCGGTCTATCGCGCATTCTAGCACATCGGATACATTTCTTCTCTCGCATGGATATTTATTCCATGAACGTGGAGGAAAGAGAGAAGCTTGGTTATCTTTTATCCCGGCTGATCCTTCGCGCGTATGTAAATCAAATGGGCGCACGGAATTTCGCTGGAAAGTTTGACTTCGAAATGCATTAGCTTTTAAGGAATTAAATCCATCCCCGATAAGTTCTTCCTCCTTTCCTTCCCAACCCGTTTATATCCAGCCTTCCCCCTTTCGAACTTCCTGCTTCATTCCATCGGTAAACGCGCGCGCAAATGGCCAACACACGTCATTATTTTACTGCGAGATACTAATCCCATCCAACCTTATACTACCTTTGATACATCTCAAAGCAAGCAATGGGGCTAAGCTCGAAAACGAGCGTGTGCACGCTTGTCGAACTTTTGAAAGGGAATACTCTATTAACATTTTCCCGAGACTGCTCGTTTAAATTACGTCTCGATCCTGAAAGACCAGTCTATAATCCCATAATACGTGTTTTTAATGTTTCTTTGCGTCAAACGAGTGTGTGCTCGAATTTCTTTTCACTATGCCTATATATTCTTTATAGAAAATACATTTAGCCAAGCACGGAAAATTTATAGAAATTTTTTTGGCCTGCTTTTATTGGGGATAAAGTGATAGAAAAGTCATAGCGAGTGGAAGAAATGAGTGTGTTCGTTGGATACAACAACATTCGGATTCTTTTGATCGAGAAAAGACGCTAGTGAAAATTCCTACGGGCTCGTTTCTCATCGTCCTTACGGTTACGCGAACTTGCCGCGCCTAGGGACTTTAGTAGCGACGAGTTTTATCTACCGACCACTTTCGTGAATGCAAGAAAGTCGATATAAGTAAGTAAGAAGGGAAAAAGAGACTAAAGTTCGACTTTCGAAAGAGAGAAGTCAACTATGCGCGAACTCGAGTTTCTCTGACACCTCTCTCTCTTTCTCTCTTTCTCTCTTTCTCTTTTACATCTTCGACCATTGATAAATGAGCAACACAAATTATTTTCTTTTTATCAGCTCCATTTATTTTATGTTAAACTTATAAATATAAGATTATTATTATATTTCTTGGCTACTTCGAAAAGACGTACACGTATATTTTGATCATTCGTCGTATCAAATGTTCGAAGAAAAAAGAAAAATGTGTAAGAGGAAGTATCGGATGAAGAGAAAATAAAAATAACAAAATTGTCATTCATGGGGAATCGAAATTCGTATTTCTTGTTTTTTCTTGTTTTTTCTAAACTGAGAGACTAGGAGGTAGAGTTAACTATTCGGTGGAACGAATTCATGAGCGCTTTTATTCCGGAAATAAAAATCTCTAGCACACTTGGCACTCTTTCATCTTCCGATGGGCGCGACCAATCGTGAATATTGCTGTGGAATCGAATTTTTTTTCAAGCTCTACTCCGTGAGAGGAATTAATGGGGCTGACCTATAGATAGTCCAACTTATACGTCTCCTCTCGACGAAGGATATGAGATTAACGTAAGAAATCGGCTCGACGGAGAAAGAAATGCTTCTTTCTGATTGGATACTCTTTTACTAAGGGCGCCAGTCATTTTACGAGTCCGTTCACTGGAAGAAATAACTTTGACTCGATTTCGCGAATCTCGTACTTTAGTAATTGCCCTTTTACTAATAGTACTTACCCTATTACCTATGCACTCGCTCAAATCTACATCAGAATTCAAACATTTCAATTAACGAGAACAATTTCTTCGATTTTTACGGAAATATCGACTATTTCATACAGTAGTTGTAAAATAATATTGACTTTTTCCAATCATTTTCAAGAGAAACATTATTTTTTTATTGTTTCAATCAAACAATTTACAATTTATTCCTAACTTCGATATAAGTAAGTATGATGAGCTATTTGAAGAAGCTAATAGTTTGTAATAGTTTATAAGAACATGAACAAAGAAAAAAAGAGACCTTAAATATATCTGCTTGATGAGCATTGGCTGACAAGATTCTACAAGGACGATTCCTTTCCCCAAGATAATCTTCCCTCACGTTCGTTCCCAGCACGAACGAGTATTTCTCCGTGTCTCTTCGTTCCTCTTCTCTATCGTTACACTTAAATTCCCTTTCTCCTTTTCTTCTTTCTTTCTTTCTTTCTTTCTTTCTTTCCATTTGTATCATCGCTATGCTTGCGGCGAAAGAAGAACTCTAGGCACGTCCTACTCCCTCGCACGTATAAAAAAAGGCGACACGAGCCGGCAAAAGAGGCCAAAGCAATCACGTACTTGTGTTTGGAAAAGAGGAAGGAAGAGAGAGAGAGAGAGAGAGAGAGAGAGTTTCTAGTCGTTCGTTAAGACGCCGACGTAAGAAACGCGGACAACCGGACGACAACGGAGTGACAGTAACGTTTCGAACAGTCGTAAAGCGAGCTTAATTAGGGAGACCCACTTAAACGTTTAGCTTCTGCCAAAGAATACGAATCCATGCAGTGAATCACAGATATTTGCTCTTAACTCGAGTGTCAATTTGATTATTTTTACAATGAATTATTACTTTTATAGAGACATTGTTCCTACATTTTTTATTTGCAAAAGCAAATGAAAAAAGAGGCAAAAGCTAGTAATTCGTCACAAATCGCAGGAGGGGTTACGCGAGATTACCATTAATATTCGATCAGATAATCTTATTTGTCATGCGATTAGAGCGACCTTTCTTTCCTACAAACTTGCCGTCACCATTGGTTTTGAAGTCACCGACAAATTTTTCCTCCATCCCTGTTCCGGACATCAATTTCGCGCTAATCAAGTTTTCTACGATTACAGTATCCAACCCAAGAGAGATTCTAACTCGTTTCTAACTCGTTTCTAGCTCGTAAACGTAGGAGGTTTTCATTTGGAATTAGGTCAAACCGATATGTATACTCGAGCATTTTTTTAAGTCCACATTTGCAAAAAAAGAAAGAAGAAAAATAAAAATAATAATTTTCCTTGGAAAAAACTCGCCGAAGTTATATCCGACTAATCTATATTTCGACAGATATCGTCGATGTTATTTCATTCTATCATGAACTTTGTTCTCCCCGAGTTTCGAGACCAATTTAGGGTTTTTAGCGATATAACGATACTCGTTGAAAGTCCGGCAATTAGCGTAGAACGTACCACGCTAACAATACCGCTTTGTTCGACTTTTTTTCTTTTTTCTGCTTTTTTTTCTTCCTTTTTTTTTTTCTTTTTTTTTTCTTTTTTTTTTTTTTCTAATGAAAGGTAGAAATTCCTCGGAGAATTCCGAGAGAAAGAGCTTCCTCTTTTTCTTCTTATTAGTTTTTTCTTTTTTTCATTTTTTCTTCTCGAGTCTCGAAAATCGAAATTATTCTTCGACATTAACGCTCGCGTATCTAGAATATATTTATGTATACGAGTCATTTTTATCGAAACAGATCATTGAATATTAAAATCCCCGTAATTGGATATTAAAATGTTGTATGCGTTGCATTTAATAATTTATGAAATGATATTTTTATACGCTTTTAATTAAATGTAATATTATAATGTCGTCGGGTATATGTTATGCCAATGTCTTATTGATCATTTTCACTGGGCCAACGGTTATCGCGAGATGCAGGAGCCTAAAATAAACGTTGGTGCGATTCTCTTAAATTACCACGAATTTGTCCAAGTTTTCAAGGTAAAAAGAAAGAAAGAAAGAAAAAAAGAAACTTTAACGGCAAGAACGATAGGAGTCCGCGAGACGCGTGGTGTGTTCTCGGTCCGAATGTAACTGTACTTAACTTTAAAGTGGTTGCGCTTAGAGTCATTACTAAATCTCGTAAATCTTCGAACAATTTATCCGGCGCATTCCGAAATTCTCGAGAGTGCACTATCTCTCGAACACGATGTCCGTAACGCGTAACAGTTTTCCTGAAGCGTATACGAGAAGTTTTGCCCTTCGTACTTGGAGATTCTCTTGCTCTTTCATTCTCTCTCTTTCCCATCTTACAACTATCTGCTTTTCAGGTGACCTTAATCTAGGAAATGGCCACTAAGAGCTACTCTCTACAAAAGCGACTCTCCTCTGCGGATAGCAGAAGACAAAGGGTGGAGAGAGAGAGCGAGAGAGAGAGAGAGAGAGGCGAAAATGTAGGAACTGCTAACACCAGAAAGTAGTACTACAAACCTAGGAAATATCTCGCACGTATTCGCATTTTCTTTCTTCGGTGAGTATCGAAACGTGCGTATCTAATACCTTTTCTCAAATTGTCTCACGACTTTAAATGAAAAATTCTTTTATACTTTGTCCATCTCTACTTATAATAATAAGTTATCCACAAGGAATATTTACTTAAAGATAATACATTAACGAAAGTCAAAAGGATAAAGAAAGAGAGAAAGAAAGGAAACTAGAAAATCGCATTAAGTAGTTTGGTGGACGGAGTGAGTAAATATTGTGCAGTTGTCTACTGTATATTTTGCCGAAGAAAATAAAATACTAAGAAGGAAAAGTTGTTGAACGATCGCGAACGCGTCGAGCTCGGTTCTGTTCATCGACATTTTCTACGGTAAATATCTACCCTTCGTTCTTGGATGCATCATTATCATTTCATCCCTTCCCACTCCACTTGTTTTTATCCTCGTCATTGTCGTGATCCTTCCCTCGTCTTCGTCGTCGTCGTCGTCGTTGTCGTCGTTGTCGTAGTTTCTTTTCACGACAAAGCATCCTACATCGTCTAAATCTTCGTCGTGAAAGCTCGAAGCTTCTTACCTCCTTGTCGCGAGTTGAAGGCACCGATGCTTCCTGCGAAGATTAGAAGCAGCACCGGGCTTAATAAGGCTCTCGAGGATGGCGGCATCTTTCTTGTGCTCCTACCGGCACATGCGCGACAGGGTCCTTCTTCTAGCCTGCTTCCCTCATCACAGCTCTCTCTGTAACGTTGAAAAAACAAAATGGAAAAAAGAATGAGTACTGGAGCTGGGGCTGGGGCTGCTGCTGCTGCCGCCGCCGCCACTACCACCGTCGCTACTACTCTTACAAGAGAAAAAAAACAAAAACAAAAAATAAGGTAAGAAGAAAAAGTGAACAACGTTTATAAAGTTAATCGAGGACCTTCTCGTTTCTCCTTTAAATGGAATCAAGTGCGACAGTTTATTTGACAATGGATTTTCTCGCTTTTAGATTATTATTGCCTTTTATTATTTCTAAATACTAATTAGGTATATTTTTTCTCAATCTGTTGAAATCAATAAATAAGAAGAAAAACCATATATGATAAGCACATTTGCGTTTGCGATCGTCGAATAAGACTTGCTATTAGCGTATCGCCGAAGATGCCAATTAAGCCTTTGTTCCACTGGCTGATTGCAATTACCGTTGCGGAAAGCGATTATCCGCGTAATTTTTGCCTTTGTAATTTCACTCGAGGTAGAGGCTCGGTGATTAACTCGTTTTCCATTTTTTATTTTTCATTTTCCATTTTCTTTTTTCTTCTCTTCCCTTCTCTTCCCTTCTCTTTCTTTCTTTTTTATCTGTTCTTCCTCTGCCAATCCGGTCAAGCTCGCATAGCAATTCGATTTTATGTTTCCACGAGCGTGTAATTTGAAAAAGAAGACTCAGACAGACATATAGTTAAAGAAAGAGAGGGAAAAGGCCAGGGATAACGTATAAATGTAATTATCATGATGGAATGAGTGTGTCATTGTGGTGCGTATAGAAACGCGCTCGACGTTTATCCCTTACTTCTCTTTCCATCTTTCAATCCCAAAAGTAGAATTTTCATTTTTCTGAAAGCTTCTTCATTACCCCACTCTTACGAATTCGTTAAATTTTACATCGACTTTAAACGTGGTCTGCTTAAATTAGCCACCACGGGATTAAGTCACGTAAATACTTCACCACTGACATTAGAGCCAAAAAAAGATCAACATATTATCTTACTAACTAATAATTATTAAATGATCTGTTTGGAAAGAAGAAATATAACGTTAACAGCTTTACTATGAATAGAAGAATCCTTGGAGATTATAAATCTGTAGGCACAGAGTATGTAGGATGATTAGGAAGCTTTTCGTCAACAATTGAATGTCCGAGAAGACCAAGACTCGGTTGTCCACAGTTGTACCACGAGAGGAAAAGGAGGAGATGATGGTAGATGCGGTTGTCGTCGTCGTTGACGTCGTCGTTGTCGTCGTCGTAGTTGTAGGTGGAGGTGGTGGTGGGCAAAATAGAGACGAGGGGGAAACCGAGGGTGGCCCCGGGGAGCGTTGGGTTTCCATTATGCTAAACCGCAAATGGAGTCCTGCGATCGAGTGTCTCTCTGTACCACCCCCGCAGGCGCGCACAATGGCGCTCGGAATAAGGCTCCTAAGGTGTAATGTTACCCAGAAATTAAATTCGCTCGTTCGCAGCGACGCAACGAAGGAAACGTCGGCGGCGTTACGCTGCCTTCCTCCCTTTCTCATTCCACTTCTATTTCTTTTCTTCTTGTTGTTTTTTTTTTATTTACCTTTCTCTCTCTCTCTCTCTCTATCATTCTCTATCTATATCGCCTTCCCTTTCTCTTTCTATTTATCTCGTTTACTCTCAACATCTTCCTTGTCACCTGGCACAAATGAACTTCGCCGCAGCGTATCGTTGCTGTTACCGTCGTATATATTCTCGAGTATACTTACATTTGTATGGGTATATATACATATACATATATACCGTGGAACGGTGTATATATGTGCAAGCGAGAAACAACTCACACGTGAACACTACTCGAGAAAGGACTCCCGTGACATTTGATCTTTTTACGGTAGAGTACTCTCTCTCTCTCTCTCCATCTCTCTCTTGTACTTTTTTCTTCTTGATGACGATTTTTCAGCTTCCGACGTGAACCAAGACCCTTTTTCGAGACGTCCGTTCGATAGAGAGACTTATATCGTGATGGGATTTAAATCGAGGTTTTCTTCGAACGACTTTTCTTCCCTCTTATTTTTTTGTCGATTGATCGACAAACGAATTTATTTGATATGCTACAATCGCTACTTTTTTGACGAGTAGACTTTTAATGGATATATTTGGAAAAGCTCATTCTCCGTAGCTTTGAACGATTTCGGCCCTTGAGCGCAAAGACCACCAAGTTGCAGAGACTTTATTGCGATCCTGCAAGCACGGCGAGAACGAGATTAGAACCGATTCGGGGGCGTATCGTCTTTCGAATTAGTACCAAGCTCATCCTTGTGGTCCGTTTCTTTGTGAAGAAAGCAACGAGTGAACGAGGAATGAACGAGGAATGAACGAGGAATGAACGAGGAATGAAAGAGAAATGAAAGAGAAATGAAACAGATGTAGAAGGAAAAGGGACAGCAAAATTAAGCTCGATACGTAGAGAGATTTGTAGTTTCTCTTTGTGAAACATCCATCACGATTTTCTATCTTCCTATTTACGAACAATACTCTCAACTTCAATATCAGCGACTCTTCGAACAAGATCAAAGATTTATATCGTTCTGCCCGGTTCGGTATTAAGCGCGTAACATAGGAAACAAAAGGAAAGAAAAAGAACAAAAATAATGGACGAATAGGGAAGAGAAGGAGAAGGAGAAGGAGAAGGAGAAGGAGAAGAAGAAGAAGAAAAAGTATCGTCGACGTCTTTCGAAATGAGGGTTGCGTCAGGGGGTGGTAACGTCCGTCTGTGGCTTCTTTCAGTAATTAAATTATAATTAAGGTAGAATCCTTTGTTCTCGTGTCGCCAGCCGATAACATTTCTTTCGTCTTGTCAAATAATGTCTGTTACTCTTTTTTGGGTTACGCATACTAGAAGAAAATGTAATTAAATATTAAATAAAATTGAGTCAACATTAAATAATATAATTCGTAGTTTGAAATGAATTTTATTACATCTTTTTTGTCAAGATTTGTTCGCATACGCATATATGCAATTGTTCTTTTCTTTTCTTCTACCGAGGAAAGATCGTAGCGAATTAATTCGTAAAGACAAGAACTAATTGTGCCGCGTACTACTCGAAGAGATAGATACTAGTACGAAGGTAGAAGGAAGAAGAAAAGTCTCTACATCATCTAACAGTTTCATGAGATTAAAAGGTCGAATAAGAGGAAGAAAAGAGGAAGAAAAGAGGAAGAAAAGAGGAAGAAAAGAGGAAGAAAAGAGAAAGAAAGTAAGGAAAAGACCGGATGAAAATCTCTGAACCGAGGAAAGGAAATAAGCGAGTAGCTAGTAGTTAAGAGAAAAAGCATAAGAAAAAGGTATAAAATGTTCTCTAGTAGATCCGCTACTTGATTTGCAACTCGCGTTCTCCCGATTTCCCAAGTTACGATGCTCTAGAAAAGAGCGTTCTCTTGTCCTGTTTGCTATTTACCAGATAAACTCGAAGAATTATGCAGTCGGACGTTCGTCTCGACGTTGTTTCCAAGAGGAAAAAGCTAAGACCTAAGAAAATTCATGTCCTCTTTTCTTCTCCAAATGCATTAATCCGATATACGTAGGAATAAGTCTGAAAGAATTTCGAGAGCCACTTTAGCAAACCTATTCTGATTTCAAGATACGATGAAAAATTTGCTAATTCGTAGAGATAAAAAATACAAGGAGAAATGTATGAAACATTTAATGAAATTTTGTTGACGCAAGATCAACGAGGAGAGTTTAATGGGCTGTTTGCAGCAATTATTCAAACTCATCGTTAAACGCTACTAATCTTGATTAAAATTAATATGTAAATTTGTCGAAGATAATAAGAGTATTTTTGATAATTAACGAAAATGAAGTTGTTGGCTGAAGTGAACAAGCGAACCGAAACTAAAAAGATAAAGGAGCAAAAGAAGGAGAGAGTATAAAAATGGACAAGGGTGTCTTATCCAGCGGGAAATGTGCACACTTTTCCGAGTTCTTTCGCAGCCAAGTTCGTCGTTCTTGGGTCAACGGTTGGCAATCTTAGCTGCGCGTCTGGAGATCGGCCATTTGCCAGACGAAACATTGAACATTCGTAGCGTTGATTCGTTGGTTATTATGGTCGACGCGTATGGTAGGTGCCGTGGGGTACACAACCCCACGTAGGGGGAAGGGGGTGGCAGAAGGCGTGGTCGAAAGGAGTACCGAGCGAGAGAAAAGAAAAAGGAAAGCTAACTCCCAAGGAAGTTTGATGAACGATTGCGAAAGCGTTAGCTCGCATCTTTCAGATCGACTTTTCCCTCTCGAAAATACGATCGCAGGAACTTTCTTGTCTTGGAGATCTTCGAAATCGGTAGGAGCATTTCTTTCAAGGATTTCGTCCAACGTTCGCGATCGATTGAGAAGCACGAGGTAAAAACTTCGGGGCAATCGTGGTACTTTTCTTTCTCTCTTTCTTATCTTATTTTCTTTTTCTTTCTCATCCTTCTTGGTCGTTGACCTCGTAAGAACGAACCAAGGTGTATCGTTTTCTCTTGCTCTCCTTTTTCTTCTTTATCGAACAATCCCTCGCGTAAATAATTCGTAGGAAAACGTTCAAACTAAAAGATAAACCGTGACGATAATGATGATTGACGGGTACTAGGAACAAACGTTTTTTTTTATCGTATGACAAAATGATATCGAAAAAGCATTGATCGTCTTCCTTTATATTTCATGAATTAAGAAAACGCGTAAGTTAATAGGAGAGATCTCGTCGATGGAAACGAGCATTAGGACAAAAAGGCGATTTACCAAGGTACCAAGAAAATGAATACGACGCTTTGTCCATTACGTTCCATCGCAGTTCTCGTACGTACGATTATTATTGGTCTTTCGCTACCTCCGTTGGAGCCTTTAACTGGTAGTTAGCTTTGGATCTTCCCATTTTGCCCCCATTCTCTCTTTCGCTTTCTCCCTCCTATTACACATTACTCGAATTCAAAGACATTTTCGACGATTTGCTACACGCGCAGAGTTTCCAAGTCCCTCCTTTGCTCTTCCCCTTGCTCACCCTCTACCAAATGTAACAACGAGCAATGCCATCCACGTCCCTCTCGTCCTTTCTCGTCTCGCCGCGGGGAATGCGATTCTCCGTGCCGCCGCGTGGAGCCAATTACTACGTAAGAAACGTTAACTTAGTTTGTCAAGCAGTTAACAGGAAGCGACCCTCTCTCTCTCTCTTCCGGCTAGTCCCTCCCTGTAGGTAGGATAAGGTGATAGCGAGCGCCACGGGAGGAAGAGATATCGAGTTATAGTTGGAACAGTCTCTCTCCGCCCCTCTTTCGTTCGTTCCGCGAATACGCTCTTGCACAAGACGACGACGACGACGACGACAGAGAAACATAACGTAAGAGGAGCTCTCGAGCAACCTGAAATTTCAGGATCGACTGTTCAAGTTTTGACAGTTCGGCGCGAAACTAACCTTAACCGTTCACCACGCGCACGCGTACCTATATAGTTATGTATTTGCTTGTGTACCACGGTTCTCAGTAATTTCGAAGCAAAAGAGAACGAGGAAACTCTCGTAACTGCGTCGACCACCGTTTGTCGTTTCGTTGGCATCGATCGTACTGAATCATGCTCGATATTATGCACCAGAAGGATCGGAAGTCACGCCATTTCTTGAGAGCTTCATGTACCGAGAATTGAAGAAAAGCACAGGTTTTAGTATAACATCGATTTTCGATTCAGCGAAAAAGACAAATTTTCTTTCATGCGAGTGTAACTGATATTATAAATTATAAACAATACTATATTTAGCATTGCCGTCAATGCGTTAAATCACAAGGTTCGATGGAAAATTATTTGCAATAAGTTTGACGCGTTCATAAGGTTTCCCTGGGATTCGGTAAGATCGACGAATAGTTTGGGCAACTTCGAACTTCGTTAATGGACAAACTATTTTAATAACATCGTATTAAACTTGGAGATTTCGCAGCGAAGCTTCGTGAGATTCTTGACGAATTTGCCTGGATATAGATTTTTTCTTTTCCATTTTTCTCTCCTTTCATCGAAATATATATTAAATTATTAATCACGTAGGTTAAAATCGAGCGTGTATGAAATTAAGACGTAAAAAGAGTTAGCTGATTTTTTTCTTTCTACGAGCAAGATATCACGAGAAGTTTGCGACGAAATATAAATCATGCAGAGCGTCGGCCTGTACGCTTTCATTAAAGAGATTCGAAAAAGATACCAGTGGTCGTATTTAAAGCTAAACTACCTACTAACGAAGTATCGCGTGCGAGATTGTTCAAAGTATTCACTGGTCGTGGAATAACGCGTGCGATTCGTGCTTGTATAATCGACAATTCCTCTCTCTCTCTCTCCCCCCCACACCCTTTTTACCTTTGTCCCGGCTCACTCAAGTTACGAGGTGTCGTTCAAAGTGTTTGTTGTCCGATCGGACATAAACGAGCCAGCGAGAAAGCGATTCTCTTCGTAAACTCGCTGGCCAATTACGTCTCGTATAACGTGTAGCATTGTTGTAGGGACGAGTTAGAAACCCTGACCCTTTAGGATATATCGACGGAGTCAAGGAAAAGAAGAAAGATATAACGTATATCCTAGTACGGTTGCAAACTTATTCGAGTTATAACGATTGCTGGTCAGCACCTAGAGACAGAAAACTTTTATGAGAGACCATCGTCGACTCGGTGGTGTCTTTCTCTCTGTTAAACTCTTGTGAAATGCAATAACTATCAATACCTAAGTGAATTTTCTTTCTTCTTTTGTTGATACTGCAATACTAGCAACCGCAATATTTCATATACTGAAATAGAAAAGATTGTATTTTTTTCCCAAATAGTATTGGACGTGTTCAGCGAAGAATACGTAACCGGTGCTTTGGTTTGCGTCAGGGTTGCAAGTAGCGAAGCACGAGCCGGATAAAACATGAAAGCTTGCCGCGTAAAGTTGCCCGATGAAGCTGTACGTGCACTTGTATAATCTTACGCGAACGTATAATTATGCAGCTACGGACTTTGCGCGGCTTGAATTGCGGAAGCGCGTAATGCAAAATCGGTTCTACGATGGAGCCAAGCGGCCGGCTTTGAATTTTAATACGCTCTACTAGTCCATGGATGCAGCGTAATAAGGCTTTTCCTCGGTTACGTTGGCAAGCTCTATCGTTTACTACAAAACACGACCTAACATTTCATGCAATACGATCGAAACAAAATGAGCAATGAAACTTTTAATCGTTATTTTCTTTATTTATACGTGAAACATTCAATTAACACAAATCATTTATATTTTATGTCGATAATTAAACAATTCAATTACATTTGATGGAATATCAATTTGCAACTAAATTATCAATAAAATATTATCGAGAAACGTCGTATCGAGTTAATCAAATTTTGATATCGTTCACATCGAAGTGTATTATTAATCAAATGTTCAAACTCTTATAAAAGACTATTAAAAAACCATTTCCTTTGGTTTCTATAACGAGAAAACAATTAAGAGAACGTTCAACGTTCAACTGTGTTAATCTTTTCTATTTTCGTCGTATTCCTTTTGTAATCTCTTTTACGAAAGATTTCTTCGAGAAAGAAACGAAGAAAATGTATTTCGAGCTCGTTAGCCCATCCCGAGACGTTAATTTGGACATTTGCGTTTAGCTTGCATTTAACTCCGGAATCGTTGTTGCAACGGACGTCCTGTTTTCGTAATGTCGGAGAAGAAAATAGATGGAATTATTAGTCGACTAGAGGTAGTAATAGCGTTAACCGTAACAATGACTAATGACGCGCTCCGGTCATTCGCAGGATGCACACGATAATCTTTGTTTTTTCGTCCTTTTGTTTTTTCGGAAGCTGCTTCAACCAATGGCCAACGATGGCCAACGATGGCCAACGATGGGTTCTCGCGTGTGCAAGTAGAAAGGGGTGTTAAGAATATGATGGATAATGCTGCACTTCCATAGAAATCCGGTGGAATTGGTTGAAAGCCGTTTGCGGTTGAAACGGTGGCAAATACTAACCGGATTATTTCCATAATGTTGCTTGCCTAACATTATTTGTTTTTTTCTTTCTAACCGAAAGGCAACTTAATTGAGCTAACGTAGTTAGTTGGCACTGTAACTACCTTCTCCAACAATATCTATATGCATATTATATATTACCAGGCATCGTGTATATATAACATATATCATATTATATTTTGAAACCGCGCTAGTCTCTCGACCAACTTACAACCCCTTTCGCTTACCTAGCCTTACTTTTGCGAAGAAGAAAATTCTTCACAAATTTTACACAATTTTCTTCCCTTTGCTAAAGTAAATTTAGCCAACGTCGAGAGAAGGTAGAAGAAAATTTTCGGGTTTATCTTGGGGGGGGGGTGGGGGGGGGAATTGTGAAACTTTTCGACGAACGTTGCATTTCAAAGCAGGGAAAACGATCAATTGGAATCGATACGATTTTCACATAGAATTATAAGTTATAATCATTTATAAACTTATTACACATTCGAAACTAATGAAAGAGTTACACATACGTAACAAATATGTAACAAATATGTAACAAATATGTAACAAATATGTAACAAATATGTAACAAATATGTAACAAATATGTAACAAATATGTACTATTCTCGTTCATCAGATACAGTCAGACTGGCCGAAGAAATTTAATGCTTAATCCGTAATGGAAGTAGTGCATGGCTCGGAGTTGTTTTGAAACTCGTGGAACGTGCGTAGTGTACGTGTCCGTTGTTCTAAGAGAAGGTGTGCGGATACGCAGATTTACGCGAAATAACACGTACGCTTCTGAAGCCGGGAAGCATCTCGTTGGCAAGAGAGAAGGGAATAATGAAAACAGAGGGAAGGAGAACTAGATACGAGGAGCTAAGGCAAAGTCTTACGAGGGTAGCTTGCTAGGTTGTGAAGGGGATGAAAGGGGTGTAGAGGGGATTTGAAGGAAGTCGTGCTAAGCAACTTAGATTAGTTCAATCGACTGGCCTTCTCTGGCGAACCGCCAGGCCAAATTGTCAAGAGAATTGCTCTCCGGTTCTTGCTATATCCCTTCTACCACTATACTTCTACCACTATACTTCTACCACTATACTTCTCCTATCTTTTTCCTTCCTTCCTTCCTCATTCTCCTCCTCCTCCTCCTCCTCCTCCTCCTAGTCGGACACGATCTTCTTGAATACGTGAAATAACATTAGCTTTGCCATCCTGCAAAAGGAATATTAGATAAAAGTCAATCACGATTAGTTAGTTACCTTCTCGCGTAGATGTATATTATAATAACGTTGAAAGAGTTCCTAGCCGAGCTTTTCTTCTACCCCCTACATAATACGAAATATTAACTCGACCAAAGTTTCCCTTAACGTCTCCTCGTCGCAGCATCTCGCGACTCTATTTCATTTTCTTCCTAAGGTAAAGAAGAAGATTTGGTAACGTCCCAACGTGTCCACGAATAACGAATCAGAACGAAGATTAATCGACTCTGACCGCGAATATTCGAGAATAATACTTCTCCGAGGTAGCAATGACTCCGAATCAAGCATTCGTCGGTAGAAGTTTTTCAACTTCTATGAGACGAGATGAATGATTATATTATGATATCAGGTATATTTAGCTCTCTCACTCTCTCACCGTATACATAGATCTACTTTTTCTCCACTCAAGCGTCGCGATCGACGTTATAAACGTATAATACCATGTGCTCTTTCGTTTTATTGGATTTCGTGTAAGGGCGGTGTCGTTTTTCCAGGTTAGCGGCCGGCGAAGAACCCCAGCCGCGTCCTCATCTATCATCCGCCTCTACCGTGTGCCGAGTCATTTAGCAAACGTCTCTTTGAGATTCCATCTTGCTGCACCTGCGCGCTCCTTCTTCCTTCCTTCCTTCCTTCCTTCCTTCCTTTCTTCCTTTCTTCCTTCCTTCCTTTCTTCCTTTCTTCCTTCCTTCCTTTTCATTCGAATGATTCTCTCGTAATCGTGCTTCTTTTCTTCAAACTCCTTCTCTCTCCTCTTCATTTTTTCATTTTCTTTTTCTTTTTCAAATACCATGCAAGGATGAAGAGATTTTCTTTCATCCGTTACGCTATAAAGTCAACTGCCTGATTTCACGATAGAATTTTTTTTACAAACAACTCAATTTCATGATGTATTTTTATATTTTAAATGAGCAATCGGACGAGAGACTCGTATCGAGAAAATAATTAGTAAATGTAAAAGGACTATGGGCACATGGTCGGTAAGGTCGAATCCCTGAACGAATAACCGATGTGAGAGTTTCCTCGGCTTAATCCGGTTCCTTCGAACGATCGATGCTAAGATCCGCTCCACTGGCTGTTATTCCAAACGACTATCTCTTTCTTTCTCCTATCATATCTCCTTTGCTCGTTAACGAATCCTGACCTCCTTTTGTTCTCTACCATTCTACATCCTCGTAATACATTGTCCTACGATGTCTGCATTGTCTCGTGGACAACTCAGCCACGAAACGGACGACGTATCTCTTGCCATTTCTCTTTTCCTCTTCTCCATACCAGAGCGCGAGTCAAATCCTTTTACGAATGATAGAAGATTCCACTACGTGTACCAGTGTAAACTCGGTTTACTTCCCATACCCTTTATCCTGTTTACTCTCTCTCTCTCTCTCTCTCTCTCTTTGTATATATAATATATTTAAAGATATCGATTTTGGTGATATTACTAAAAAAAAAAAAAGATAGGGACGCCTTGGTTTTAAAATGATATTACACATCCTAAAACCTGTCGAACAGCATTTATTTATCAAAGTGTCTTGAGCAAAAGTATCCCGTTTTTTCTACCACAATCAGTTATCTTCATCTTGGCGAACCCTTCTCGGTGATGAACTTTTATGACCTTATCGAAGACACAAAAGATCAAACAGAAAGGGGGAGCAAAGACTCGACGTCTTGTTGAAGAGTACAAGAAAAAGAGAGAGATAGAAAGACAGGAATAAAGTGATAGGACTGTAGTAACAACTAGAGAGAAAATGAACGTAGGGCCAACGTAGGGCATCCTGTAACTTCATCGCTAGTCGAAATCCTTATCTGTCCGGAGGGTTAATCTCAGAGAATCCCTTTCGCTCGGTGTTATCTTCTTTAGGTCGAAAACCCCTATAGTATCTCGAAGACGAAGACCACGTAGACGCGAAGACGGTAAGAGTTCGCAAACGCACCAACACAAACGACGACAACGACGACGACTACTTTGACGCCACAGCCGCCGTCGGCAACTTTTCAACTCTTCTCAATAAATCTCTTGGTGCTCTGCCTTTCCGCGACTTTTCTTCCTTTTCTCTTTCGCTTCTTAGTTCCTTTTCTTTCCTTTTTCTCTCTGTATCACCGAAACGTCGTCTCAAACTGTCTCTTCTCTTTTCTTCTGCTTGTCCGATTTCTATTTTTTCCTCTTTTCTTTTTCTTTCGCGAATCTTCATTTATAATATACTACTGAAATATTATAATTCATAAAAGTTTGAATCCAATATTATAACCGATATAAACTTATAAATTATCTAAACATTTCGTCGACGAATTTGTACGAATACGCGTACAGAAAAACATGTATTTTGCAAGTATGCAACTAACTCTGCGTGACCACAAGTTTTTATCGTTTTTTTTTTTTTTTTTTTTTTTTTTCATCCCCTTGTCCTTCTTTCGTTTCATGGACCAACGTGCTCGACTACTTTTCTTCTCTTTCCTGGATCCTTCTTATTTTGTCCTGTTATAGCGCGTCTACCACTGCTGCACCACTGCACTGCACTCTCAACCTAGTTTCCAATGTCTCGCTTCTCTTATTTCTTTCTTTCGTTCTTCCTTTCTTTCTCTTGTACTCTTTGTACTGTGTAGAAACGTATATACATATCCTCTTCTTTCTACGAGCACGATAGAGTTAGATGTTTTATAAGTGGCTCAACCAAGAGTGCTGACCGCGATCATGCGGTTTCTCGTACACCGACACGACACGACACGACACGACACGACACGACACGACACGACACGACACGGACTTTTCTCTACTTTACTCTTAGCGTTAACGTAACGTTCGCTAAGTGACTGTTTTTAAACATTAACATTTTTGTTCGAGTGTCCACGAGAGAGAACGACGAGAACTCGACCACGAGATTTTTTTCCTTTTACTCTCGGCCTGCTAAAACATACCTAATTACCACGAAACTTTTAGAACCGAGTAAAACTGCAGGATTATCTCGATGATGGGAAAAAATAAAATTTTACTTTATGACTGATAGTATTCTTAATCGTTTGATTAAAGGAAAGCTTCAAACTTTATTTTACATTCAATTGATTATTGTAATAATCAAATTATTATGAACAAGAAAGTTCATAATCTCGAACATTCACTTCATAGTTATCCTTGTGAATCTGTCTTTCTCCGTGCATCCTCCTTCAAATGAGAACAATAAGAAGAGAAAAGAGGTCGGTCGCACGAAATTTGTCCACCAAAATGAAAGACTTATGAATTTTGTAATAGAAATGAATGCAAAGTAACTACTCGAGCGAAATGTACCTTACAGTCATTTTCGCAGGAGCGTCAATTTGATGAAATTGATGTTAATATCAAGCAGCAACGTTATTATTTCGAGTAAGAATTTAACCGATAACGCGAACGAATGAAAGAATATAAGAATGGAAGAATATGGTAGGTGCGCGGGCTAGATAGATTATAATCTTCTCCGACGAAATTATCGAAGTAATCGGAACGACAACATTTTCACTCGTTCAACATTAAATGCTTCTTCTTCATTATTTACAGCAAACGTCAATTCTTGGTGAAGGCGTTTAAAAGACCGTGTAAATTTATCGATTGAGAGTTAGCGACAGGAGGAAGATGGAGAAGCACACATACATACATTGAATATATAGGATTTTCCTTTGGCAGAAAAGTGGAATGTTGGAAAAATCATTTAAAAAATGCATTATTCACTGAATCTTATAGATTTAGGTAGGTATATACATTTATAGTAGATCCTACAGACTTTGAAATGCGAATGGGATGTGGTAATATATGGTATAATACGTTCTCTTCGTATAAGGTGAGATAACGCGTGGGAAAAAGAGATGGAGAGAGTAGCAGAGAATCTCTATGTATGTTTATCTCTGTGCGTATGTAAAAGTGCAGGAGAGAGAGAGAGAGAGAGAGAGAAAGATCGATTAAAGGGCGAGCAGAGAACTATCTGACGCTCTCACGCTTTCCGCAAAAGTCCAATTTGTTGGGACGGATGTAAGCTGATTTCGAGGTGGTCAGAATGAGAGTGAGAGAGTGTCTCTGTGCGATTTCTGTGCGATTTCTGTGCGATTTCAGTGAGATCTCTGTGCGATCTCTGCGCGATCTCTGCTCGTATTTCGGCGGATTGGAATACGTTTCGGTGCTGGTAACACGTCCGGTACCGAGTTACGATCGGCAAGCGCAGTCCGACACGCTCCAGGGAGCGTACCACGTACCATCGTTCCTCCTCGTAAACTCCAATCGGTGGGTGGCTCTATCGATCCACGACAGGCTATAGATCCGAATAGAACATTTGTGTCATCGTCTTTTTCCATCTCTTTTCCTTCCTATTTTCAGTCGCCGCCCCGAGGCTCCAAAGAGAATCAACGCGCTGACTTAATTAGGCGTCGAAGTGGAATTAGGAGTCAACAATGGAAGCTCCATTTTCCTCTCCTCGCTTTCTTCTCGGTTTTCCTTCGCCGGCTTTTCCCGGCGAAAACTTTGTCCGCTTTCACATCGATCCTTCCACTGTTGCTACTACCACTAATACTTTACACTATTTCTACTGCTATTACTCAACGAACAATCCTCCAACTGTCTTCCTCTTTTATTCAAACTATCTGACACAGAAAGAGAGAGAGAGAGAGAGAGTGAGAGAGAGAGAGAGAGAGAGAGAGAGAGAGAGAGAAAACGGACATTGCGTGTCGTTTCTCATTCAGGTCCCTGCTTTATCTAGAAATTACGGTTATGAAACACTCTGTACGTACGTACATTGGTACCACTAGGAAAATTCACGAACGGACGAAAATAAGCTTTGTATTCTGCCTTTCTCTTTCTCCGTCTGTCTGTCTGTCTATCTTTCTTGCTAACTCTTTTAGATGGAAGGGGAAAGCTGTCGAAAGTGCCGAGGTAAGCCGATTTCATGATGGACCAGGGTTCTACTCTCGTTGTTCGTTTCTGTTCAACATAGACGAGCGAGATCTTCCTCCCGTAACGAACTACCAATCCTAAAGTCCTGAATTTATAAAAAAGGAGAGAGACAAAGTCTTCCGATTTTCGATAATACTCTTATTTCTGTTCAAATAAAAATCATCGACACGAGAGTGTTTTCGCATCGAGAAACGAACGGAATAAATTTCAGTGGACGGCTCAACGTTATCCATCTTTTTGCTATTTCTCTTTCCCTCTCGTTGTACGAGATTCGAGGGAATTTTATAGGTGGGCGTAAAAAATCATTGAAATTCTAGTCTCTCTCTTTTTACGAGACGGCAGGGCGCGTCGAGACCGTGACGGTCAAGCTTCCTGCTCGCTACCTGCCCCGCTACTACTTGCGTGTCTACTACTACTCCCGCATGCATGTATTTCTACGTACACGCGCCTGCGATGCTTTTTTCCCAGAGCCATCGACCGCGTTGCGCTACTGTTTTATAAAGCGAAACCCCAGGACTTTGACCCAACCCTTTACTCGCGTTCGGAGGGAACAAGGTGAGCTAGTGGGCGGTCTGTATCGAAGTAAGCCGATTTTATGGCCTTTTCTCGTGGGGAAATACCTATTTCGCTTTCGAACCGCATCACGAGCCGCTGACTCTGTAAGAAAAGTGACTACCTTTCGTCCAATAGCCGTGAAGAGAAGAAGAAGAAGAAGAAAAAGACTGAACGCGAGCTTATATCTATGCCGGACCTTAGCTAGTTGTTTTCTCTTTCTTTCTTTCTTTCTTTCTTTCTATTTTCGAAAGCATCCACACAACGAACTGCCTCGGAATTTATGTAAGACGACGAGCGATTTCGAATTTTACTGCTTTTCTCTATCGCACGCTTATACCTAGCACTCGATTTCTGCCCTGGTGGATCCGATAATTGAATTTCGCGGGCGCGGGAACAGTCGCGGAGAGAACTTTTACTTCTATCCTCGTACCTGCGGTTAGAATCTTCTCTTTTTACGAGACTTTTCAACCCTCCTGACGTAACCTGCGTACTTTCTCGAAAGAATAGAAAGAGAGACAGAAGATCTTTTATTTTCTTCAAAGTTTGTCGGATATTCACGACGCTATACGCGCTGTACGATTGTCTTCATTCACCAATAAAGTCTAGGCGTTTCCTTTCAAATTCTTCAAGACTACTAAACCTTAATATTGTTCCCCTATCTACTTTATTGACTTATTCGATATAACTAATCTAATTCCATCGTAATTTTGATCGATCTAAATCTATTTATATCTATACCTATACCTATATGTATATACTATATATTCATATTAGTATCATAGAGATTGTTGGGAAATAGAATAGGATCATAGGAAAAAAAAAAAAAAAAAAAACAAAAAAAAATAAAAAACATAAAAAAAAGCAGGAAAAATAAAGAAACAAAAGTCCGGTCGATGTGAAATCCCAGCAAACGTCGAATTGAATCCGGTTGCATCAATTAAAAAACAGTAAAAAGAGTAGAGAACGAGGGGAATGATAAGAGGGGAATCGGGGAAGGGGAATCGAGAGGCGGATATTCGAGGACGATAGGATTGATCGAGAACGGAGAGTAGATGGTCGAAAATTCGTTATAATTTCACGCTGGACCGATCGATACCAATCGTGAATCCCATCACGGAATATCAGATTACCGTTTCGTCGTTCGTAAAATAACGATAGAGCGAGCGAGCGAGCGAGAGGGAGGGAGAAAAAGAAGAAATAATAGATGGAATAATGCTAATCGCATTGATATTCGGCTCGATTGATTTTCCACTGTCGCGTCAAACGGCGGGAACGCGCGCGTACACGAGGAGCGCGAGATAATAAGGGAGGAAAAATCGACAAGATGGTAAAAGAGAACGAAAAAGGCGAGGAAAATAAATCCGCGAACGACGATGTGATCCGTTCGCGCAGAGTCAGCGCAATCGAGTCGAGCGCGTAACTATTACTCCGGTGAAACGACGTGGCGACAGAAGGAAAAAGAAAAAGGGACAGATAAATGGACGGATGAAAAGAGAAAATGAGAATCAGGGAGAAAGACAAAGTTGTCTATCCAAACGAAAATTACAATTTTCCGAGAGGAGTGTCGCACGAAAGCAGCAGATAATGCGGAAAATGTGAAATTGTGAAATCTGCCGTTGGAGCGAATTAATGATGCTGCACTAGTTACAAAAGTGGCCTAAGGCGTTACAAGATACTATTGAAAATCGTGTCGAATCTAGCCCCACAAACATTTTTTTACATACTCTTCTTCGTCTTCGTCTTCTTCTTCTTCTTCTTCTTCTTCTTCTTCGTCTTCTTTTTCTTCAGTTTGCTAACATTCAAGCAACTTTCCTCTACAAATTTTCAACCTAACGACTGGACTATGGCAAGGTATTCGCCGTCCGAGGAGAAATCTCATCTAAGTTTCTAAGATAATCGCGAGCTTGGAAATTGGAAGTCTCGTAATAACAGCTGCTTGATCGCGGTAACTTTGGCGTAGAAGCTTTACGATCATTTTCCTTTTAATGAAATGCAAATGCATATATGACGTTGATTTTACTACGAACCAAAAAATCATTATTTCAAATAACAAACGTCCGTCGTGTTTTAATGACATTTTGCTCCAACATATTTTTCTACGACAAGGATAAATCATTGTTCATTGTATCGAAAAATAAAACAATAAAAAATATGTTAAACAGAGTTTTGGTCGCGCTGAGAGAAATTTCGTTGAACGGGCATGGATCATCGCGAGCGCATATTTGCAACTTGCCGGAAGAGCCGCAAACAATCAAGCGTCCCGTCGGTGGGAACAACCGCGAGTAGTACCACTTGTCTCGTCAGCGGAGAATTGAGCGAGCCATGTATGTCGCTCGAATCTCGACCAAATTTTTGGCCGACCCTCGAGTATGCTTGACATCGCGTACTCGGATGGATCAACGTTCGTAAAGCGTGATGATCCACGCTACCGAATACCCTCAATGAATCTGTATAAACCACCAAATTTCAATTGAGATCATTCGTCGTCTATCGCTTAATCTCTACCATATATCTATTTATCATCTACTCTTCTTTCTTTACAAATTTAATTTAAGCTTTCCAACAAAATTCTATCGCAAACTTCCTGCTCACCTTCCTACCTTCGTACTTTACTCGCGATTAGTGTGGATATATGAAGCATCAATCGTAAATTCGCTCAAGTAAGAACACTCTGCGTTAAACGAAACGCATCCATGAAATAAGATCGAATAGACGATCGATTTGACGTTCTTTTCCTCTCTCTCTCTCTCTCTCTCCCTCTTGATTTTCGAGGATCTTTTTAAATCATCGTAAGCGTCGTATAAATCCATTCGTTCCTATCGTTGTTCCAAGAGAACACGATTTCATGCTATTCGATTTGAATATTTAAGTCAACTCTTTCTCTCTTTTTCTTTCTTTCTTTCTTTCTTTCTTTCTTTCTTTTACGCTCTACTTTTATCGATACGTGGATAATACTTGTTCACTAAACGAAATAAAACTCGAATCGACTCTACGTACGAGAATCTCGATGAGAAGGGTTCAGCATTTTCTAATCACATTTAAGAGCTTTACTTTTGCCAACATACATTCGACTTACTAATTAATTCCACTTAGAATTAGTCCACTAAAAAGAATTCCTTTTCGTTGCTATCTCGATTATTTTACCTGAAACAAAAAGAAAACGAAGCTACGTGAAATAATAGTTGGAAAAATAAAAATAAAATAAAGAAATTTAAGATTATATTCGCTTTAGGATAACGTCAATCCCAAAACGATTTATTCTTTTATCTTATCGCTTAGTTTTCTCTTGAATTTTGAAGAAATAGGGGATGAGGAAAAGGGAGAGACTAAAGAAAGAAAGAAAAAAAGAAAAGTACTAACGTGGTACGTGAGAAAAGGAGATCTCGAGTACAATTAGGCTGGCACCCTAGGGCGCAGTTCCTCTCATACTCGCCGTTCCTGTGCCGAATTCTAAAGCCCTCTTCCTCGCGGATCGAACACTTTTCTCCGTATAACTGGAGAGGGAGAGAGAGAGAGAGAGAGAAAGCAGTCGCGTTTACCCTTGGGGCACGAGAGAAACCAGGTTCACCATCGAAATCGTCCTGTGCCGAAGGCTGAAGAAGCAGAAGAAGAAGAAGAAGAAAAAGAGGAAGAAAGTCAAAGAGGGGAAAACTAGGATCGCGGTTCTGCCACCGGCAGACTGCCATAATTGCAGCGAATTAAATTCGTTTCTCTCTCTCTCTCTGTCTGTCTTTCTATTTTTCTTTCTTTTTTTCGCGACACCCGACGGAAATCACTTCGCTTCTACTCTCTTGCGTCATTATTTTCCACGATTGCACATCGCCTTCCAGATTTCACGTACTCTGTCTACCTGTTCTCCCTAGCTTCGTTAACGAACTTCGTCAGGTTCATCGAGTTTTTGTTAACGATCCGTAGGACAGTGGTTTTCGTTATACCAAAAAAACTTCCCACAGAGAGAAAGAGGGTCTAACCTTTATTATTTTTTTCCCTTCACTTTTTCTACTTTCATAATGGGGACGAGGATATGTCTACAAAGTTACGGTATTTTATAATTACGATTGATATCTATGAATATCGTTGAACTTTTAATTATTTAGATTGAATTCTAACTTTTTTATATACAAAATATTTTAAGAAATTTAACTTACGCCTTATTTCATTTGTTTTTCACATAAAAATATAATCGTAGGATTGGTCTCATTTATGAATTTTGTTCTTGCAATCAGATAACGCATTGATGAACGCATTGATGAACGCATTGATCTACGCTTAAACTAACGTTCGATAAGTTATCTCTTATAAGCTATCTCTTTCTGTCTCGAATTGTACTTAAAAAGTTGTAACCTACTTCTTTGAAAGATTCGTATCTAATGATTCGGAAGAAATTGTATACCTTCGCAGGGGTAGGAAATTTCAAATGGCGAGGTTCTATCAAGAGTAAAGTTTTGATAACTACGATTTCGATGGCTCGAACGCGGTCTTTTCAATTAGCGAAACAGTATAGATTTTCTACGGGAAATGAAAAAACAATAGCCGTCAGGGATTTTCATTACATACACACACATTCAAGTATGTGCAAGAGAGTATATACGTGAGATAGTAGAAAGCGTCCAATTTCATGAAACTGGTTGTACTTTTTTGTTGGAATGTCGGCTGGGTAGCCATCGTGTAGGATTCTAAAAGGGTTCCATGCCTAACAAGGACTAATCTTGTTAAGGATCACGAAATCGGCTTGTGTGTTTTACAAGTTAAGAATTAGACTGATTAGCGAAGAGTCGAAGCTCGTATCGTTGAGAATTGCTCGAATTCGCTTTCTATCGTTTCAACCTTTTTTTTTATTTTCTCGATTTTTCTTTCCAATTTCTTTCTTCTCTATTCTTTTCTATTTTTCAAGGAAAAAAAAAGAGAAAAAAAGAGAAAAAAAGAGAAAAAAAAGAGAAAAAAAGAAACAAAAGCAGCAAAATTTTCGAAATAATGAAAGCATTACCTATCGAGATAATTTACCTGATATTACCATTCTTTCTTTGTATTCTTTTTTTCTCACAAAGCTTCTTTTTGCAAGGATTAACGAACGCATAAACGACGACGAGTATATGGTCGACAATAAAAATACGCTTCGAGGATAGCAGAGAGAACTCTATGTGTGTATGTGTGTTTGGGCGCGCTCGAGAGAGAGAGAGAGAGAGAGAGAGAGAGAGAGAGTATATCCGTGCGACGGGTGATAAATTATACATTATCGTAAGTGCACCTAAACGTATAATGCGCATAAGTAGCGAATAATTTATGTTCGTTGCATCCAACGGCAGAGGCGAATAATTTATCGCCCATCACGCACCTGCTTCTCGCGCCCCACGCAATAATTTCACGCGGGTGATTCTCTTAATGATCGTGATCCTTGCAAATTCGTGTGACGACAAAAGGTACACATATACATATGCTGATTTGCATTTATATATACATTATATTTCGCATAAATACGTATGTATTTAATCCTTTTTTTTTTTTTGAAGGGAACAACAGAGTAATATCTCGATTGCAAAGGATTAAATTGTTTCATTAAAAATCGTCGAAGAAGAAAAAGGTTTTGAAAAGAGAGTAGACCGATATCGAAACGTTCAAAGTTCCGATAAATGTTTTCTTTAGCACCTATTCTCGACTTCATCCGCCGCCGCACCCCCCCCCCCCCTCCCCAGCACGAAGAGTTAACCGAGAAGATACGTAGCACGTTACACTCGACGCGATCCATCAGATACAAGCTCGAAAGTTCCTCGATAGCGCGTCGTAGAAAGATTCCAAGCTTGAGAAATGTTCGAGGAAAGAGAGAGGTAGAAATAAGAGGAGGAAAACTCTTCTCTTGTAAGTTGAAGACTCGGGGCTTCTATAGAAGAAAGACAGAAGGATGGAGGGCTTTAAGAAAGCATAAAATGGAGCGAGAGAGAATGGTGAAAAAGAGGAAGATGAAGGGAGTGAGAAGAAGAGAGATAGGAGGTAAAGAGGCTGGGTGGAAACAAGTGACGCCATGAATCTTACGCGGAAAAGGGAGTCGTTGGGTGTTTCTTCTTCCATCTCGTTGATTCCATGCGTTCCCCGCCGCCTGCACCACGTGTTTCGAAACGATCCTACGACACAAGGAGGACGTCGTAGAGGAACAGAGGGAGGAACAGAGGGAGGAACAGGGAGGACGAGTATCGTGTCTGATCCACGAGGACCATTAATTTAACGGCTGCGAGACTCGGGAGGGAGATACAACACGGATGCGCACACTCGAACAACTAATAAGCTCGTTGTTGTCTCCCTTCCTCGGTAACATACGTTTGCGTCGACAGACATTTAAAAATAATTATTAAAAAGTATGAGAAAAGAGAGAAAGACGATCATCCTAAAGACGAAAATCACCTAGGCAGATCCCTCGCGAAGATATGGAACATGGATATATGGATCTTTTTGCTTGAAGGAGCGAGGAAGGGACGAAGGGACGAAGTCACTCGAGCAAGCAGGAAATTACACGTCCTTCCGTGTTGGTAGTAGTTTCGCGAGGGGTTGCATCGTCTTGGCGGCTTGACGCAACCCTGACGCAACTCTGACGCGCCTTACCGTGCACAAGTCAGGTTCACCCTCTTTATCTTTCCCTCCTGCCTCTCTCTCTCTCTCTCTCTCTCTCTCTCTCTGTTTTTGCGCCTCCTATCGCTTCGTAGTCCTGTAAATTATTATTCATTTAAGGCAGGAAGTCGAAAGGGCATTCCATGCTTGGTTGGGTAGACTATCTCTAACCCGACGAATATCTACCCTCATCTCACAGTACTCTATTTTTCTTTTTTTCTTTTCTTTTTTTTTATGTGAAATTAAATTCAATCCGTACGAGTAGTATCTTGCTAATCGATAAGCAACGTTTTTATTCCAAAAAGTCGACAATATTTTCTTTCAACGAATTTGAAGATTTGAATCCATGTTTTCTGTTATAATATATAGATATAGTTATAGGTGGGTTATTTTAAAAATATACTATTATATGTCGTATGTATAGGAATATCGACATTTCTATCAGCAATCTTACTTAACGTCTACGGAAATTGCTCAGCGAACGGTCATGCGTTACACCTTAGGATATTTAAGATCGTTCATCATAGATTAAAGGCATGGACGAAGTGGTAAAAAATGTAAAGTAAAAAGTTGACATAAAAGGACACGAGGTTGTAAAAGCAGCTTACAAAGTAGAGACTCGAGCCACGGTTCAAAGCAGCAGACACGGTAAAACGCCATCGTGAGTGGGATATGAAATTTTTTGTTTTCTTTTTCTTTCTCGACAAAGTTGTGCAGAGAGAGAGAGAGAGAGAGAGAGAGAGAAAAAGATGGATCACAACGCGAGATTAATTATTATAAAGCTAATAAAGTTTAGTAAAATATTCTTCACGTGTTTTTGTACATATAACGAATTGTTTTTGGAAAGATTCGAAATACTGACCACTCCCCGCAGATTATTTCTTCGGTAGGAAAATATAAATGAAATTAAGTCGTGCTTGGTCTCGGGTAGAATAAAATCAAGTTACCGATGGTTGCGCGTCTACTACTGTCGAGACTAATCCACCCGAAAATCCTAGTTTTGTTTTGCAAGTTTAAAATATTCATGGAAATTCCGTGCTCATAATGAATCCAGAGTTTCTCGAAATTCCGCTAATAAACTTAGAAACTCGTGCGCGTTCCGAGAACGTCGAGATTAGATGGAAGTTAACGAATTTATTAAACGGGAAAATTGACGAAAATGATGGAACGCAATGTGCGGGCAAAACGGAAATACCCTTTCATTTTACGCCCGACAAAATACGTCCCAGATGGCAAATCCCTTTTTGGATAAATAACAAAAGATGACAATTGTGACAACTTATGCATCTATAGAAAGTAACGTTTTAATCGGACAAGCTAATGATTTGATCGAAATTATTAATAGTACTAAAAAGCATTTACAAATATTTGTATTTTGTTGAATTTTGTATTCTTCCCGGATATTTGATATTCTCTCTCTCTCTCTCTCCCTCTCTCTCTTCATCGACTAGAGCCATTAATTATATCGTAAAGCCATTGTATAAGATCGAAAACAGTTGAATACATTAAAAATGGATTTTATCAATTAAATCGAAACTGTCTACGTAACTATGGTAATAATTGATAATGATTATGTCGTTGCGTCAGAATTGGAATAATAAAAGAAGAAAATGAATTACAGGCAAATATTGATATGTTTATTAATTTGATCGTAACGAAAGGAAATAGAAAAATAAGATGGATGTTGGACGATAAGGATATGTCGATAACACGGGTGCGATCATTCAACCGCAAATCTTCCCTTTGAACTTTTACGATTGAATTCGTGTTATCTTCTTTCCTTTGAAATGTTTTCAAGGTACGAATTTAAATTGACAATTTGAAAGGAATTAGAAGGATTTGGAGATATTCTCGTGCTAAGTCGAAAATAATTTCATTATCTTCTATATGATTCTTAGTTAGATAAGTAATAAGTGTAGATATATGTATAGGAACAATACGCTTAATATAATATTGAAATATGTCGAGTTAACTGTGACGAGAAGGTTCGATAAATCATCATATTTACGAGCAAGATAGATGGGAAATGTGATTTTGGAGTTGTTCGATATAACTCGTAAATATCGTGTGATAGTATTATAAATCACAATACGTAACGGATGAGTCCTCGAAATAGCTTGAGATTTATTCAAATTAAATTTGTCCATGCATTTCTATGCTTATGTATAATATGTATGGTCGATACATACTTGTAATACTATCTACAAATTTCGATCTCGTATTTTCTACTTTTCCGAAAGTCAGTTTATATTTGCCTACACTAAATTCTCAAACTACTATCGAGCTTCTTTATAGGTACACACATATACGTAGTCATATCTATATACGTGTTATATATAGGACAGATATATAACTTTGCCGAGACTTTAATAGATCTAAGCTCTGGAAATCGTTATCGGATGGAGTTCGTATCTCAAGCTCGTAGACTTCTGCTTTGGTAATCGAGACCTTCTGGTGACCCTCGATTTATTACTCTCGATCGAGGAATATCCTCCCTTCTTTCTTCTTATACCTTATAACCATAAATTACTTCATGCCCTAGGAATAAACGAGGAGAATCAATGATTTCAAAGTAAACTTTTAATCCATCAAACGAATGTCTAGATATGCGAAATATTTTCCCATGTGAGTTATGTGCCCGGAGTTCGGTTGGTCGAATGTCTGTGAACTTAAATTCTTCACGTGAATTTATTCAGCAAACATACTCTTACTCGCTCGACGAAACACTCTTCTTATATTTGCCGATGTCACGTAAACAAGCTTAGCAAATATAGAATGCATGTCGTAAGTTATAATTATAACTCTGTCGAGCTATTCGGTTGGTCTTATGGTACACTTATTTGGACACGTCGATATTCGATACACATTGGATATTCGATCAAAATTCAAATGTCATCCTGTTATCTCTTTATTGTATTTTCTTTTTTCCTACCTAGCAACGAAACTTGCGCTTTTATCGCGAATACAGAATTTCATTTGTCAAATATACCTACCGGCCATTCTTCGAATGAATCGTAATTATACTTCTTCCTACGATACTTACATTTCGAGAGAAACGAATAATACTCTCGACACGACTATACAAGCGGAATACCATTTTTACAAATTATTCTTCCACTCTTTCTCGTTTCGCATTGTTCGCAGAAGAGGCACATTGTGTCCCAGGACATAATAAATTATTCTTCTCGTCCTTCGTCGTTTTATTCCACGAACAGTACACGACTGTATCATCATCTCCGTTGAAATTTCATCTTTTTTTTCTTTCTTTATATTCTTCTTTTCTATACGTACTTAGCACCAATTAATAGCCATAATTCAAAATGTTCTAGAGTAAGTTGTTCGAATAAAGAAGCAGTAGAAGAAGCAGTAGAAGAAGCAGAAGCAGAAGAAGAAGAGGTAAGGAAAGATTTTCGACAGATCGAGGTAGAATTCGACGATACTTACACGCTCAGAAGAGAAAAGCACTCGAGATAGACGCGGACCGTCTAGGAAAATAGACGTTCTCAAACGAGCTGCGAGAAGTTGGAGAGTACTATAAGAAGAAGAAGAAGAAGAAGAAGAAGAAGAAGAAGACGAAGTAGAAGTAGAAGGAGGAGGCATAAGATTGTGGTCGTCATCGAGCAATAACGACTTTCCATAATGGTTTTCCATAATGGTTACCGCGCCCACCTTTCCTTGCTGCCTTACAATTTTACCGCCGTTTTCCCACTTACTTGTTTTCCTTCTCCTGCTTACCAATAGCTGCTAATTGTATCCTCGGAAAAGAAGTTACGTATCTATTAAATATATAAATGCACACAATGATATAGTTGTCGATAAATAATTATTACAATTTGTTTGTTTTTGTTTCAATCGAAAACAAGTTTGCAAAGCAGATATTTCCCCAGAGTGAAAACTCTTTGAATGTCGAACCTACTTGGTCGACTTTAGCCCTTGGTAAAGCTTATTACCGTCTTATTATGAAGCAAAAAGATACAGCGAAGAGTGATCGCTAACGCGAGTGCTTTGGCCAATCAAAGTTAAGCCACTATTCAACTACTTTGCAGAGTTCCTAATAGCCGGGCTTATCCAGCCACGAAGTGAACCATCAAAGATGAGATTAATTCGATCGAGTGTCCTCGTAAATTGAAGAAAACTGATTTTCTCTCGAAAGATTCCACCTGCCGTTTTCTCTTTCTCTTATCGAAAACTTTGACTCAGGGAGAATCTTTCTTACAATTAGTTTCAAAGACGATCGACGAAATTTGACTATATTTTTTCAACAGTTTTTCTAAATAGAAGCTAAACAGAGGGTAGGGTGAGAGGGTGAAAGGACGGAGCTCGGATCAATCTTGAGAAAAGCCGAGCCGCGAGCATTTATCCACTTACACTTGACGACCCCCGTCCGAGCACTTTACAACTTCTTAATTGCGGGTTCTTCCGTTAGTGAGTAGTAGCTAAAGGCCGATTAAGAACACGACAGTATCGACCAAGTATCGCGATAAATCGTCGCTTGTTAAATAATTTACCGCGGCAAACGCTCTGCCAGCAGCTAATTATTCCGCAGGATACTACACGAGAATGAAAAGTTTACTAAATCGAGACTATAATTTATGTAAGTTTGACTTTTATGTTTTTGCACATGTACGCATGTCATTTAACTTTACAAGCACGGCGGCATTGCGCTCATGTACAAACAACGAACGTGTTGTAGGATTTCATTTTGATCGATTAATTTAATTTGATTTGAAAACATTATTATTTAATTTTTTACAGTACAAATACAGTAAAACTATTGAAATGCGGTATAATTTGAATAATTTATTTGAAATTTAAAACGATATGTTTAAATAACTATGAACGCAATGATATTAGCAAGTTTGTTAAGCATTTCATAGAAATAAAAGTTAACGAACGAGGTTTGAGCTCTCTTTTTTTGAAGAAGATAATTGTCCATAACGAACAACGAACAGGAATATATACAAAGTTAAACTATTTCTGAGTAGCGATTAAGTTAAGACAATTTGCATGTATATGCGATATTTGAACGTAACATTCGGGAACACTGCTTATCGAAAATAATACTAAAACTATATGCACGCATTGTTCGTTCTAAGCAGGATACTACGTTGGCGTTACGCTCTTTCGACCATTCACTTTCTGCGCGCGATTATATTTAATACGAGAGAGATGAAGCGAGTTGTTGGAGTTTAATCGGGACTCGTCCGCAAAATTTCCTGCTATGCCACGATGTGAAGTTTGCGATTAAAAATAACATACCTATATAAAATACGTATAAGCGGATGTCTGTGAAATTGTCAAAATAACCAAAAAGTAATCCAAATAAAATCTAATGAAAAAAGAAAGAGAACGTAGTGAAAGAATGAAGAAAATAATTCACCGGAGCGCACACAAACGCACAAAAGCGCACGTTCTCTCGTGCGAACTACGTAAACGTCGACGTAACTACAAATTCATGATAATGATGCCGAGAATTGTGAGGAAAAGAGAAAACGAGGGAGGAAAAATCGTGTAACGTCTGCCACGCACCATTAGCGAAACGAAAAAGAGTTAAAAGCTTGGCCACGTACTCGAAGCGTTAACAAAAGTACAAATCGTTAGAGGTATTTCTCAAGTTATCCCTCGTCGTAGGTGGTCACTTTAGTTTGTAGCCCACTCGAAATTTGGTCCCAAGTGCGAACACTTTCGAGTGCGTGTTTGTCAATTTCCTTCCTGAATTTCCTTTATAAAGATAATATATGAATGTTTGTTCTCTTGTTTTGTAGTATTGTTAAAATAATAAGTACATACATACGCGCGTATATATCGAAGTTGAGAACCCTCGGCGCTTGTTTCTCGCGGATTTTCATTTCATCCATTTCTTTTTGTTTCGAGGGTGATCGCCGGCCCGTAAAACTTATGCAAGCAGCGAGCTTGCCGTAGTAGTACATGCGAGTGTTTATTCGGGAAGTGCAGTGGAAAAAGTCTATGCATAGTCGGGCGAGTTCCTGCGCCAGAAACGTCATGTTCAACGTCAAGTCACCCGGAAAATAGGCATCGAGTAATCGCACTTCCACCGATATACAAAAACGCTTTTATTTTTAGAACCGCGCGCTCCCATCGAAAAAGAAGCACGCGACAACTCTCGATTATCGAAATTAAATATTGAATCTCGCAAATAATCGCTTTTGTTTCGTTCCAAAGAATCGATAAACCTATTTAATCCTATCGATCAAATTAAGCTTCGATCGTTAAGCGACACTTTATTGTTCCAGCAAACTTTCAAAGGAATGAAACACATATCTCATCGAAGATCACAACTGTTCTTCACAATTATCTATTCGCATAATTATCGATAACGTCTATCTACGTGGCAAATTGTAGTGGAGATCCTATAACGCAAGGTCTCTATCGGAGGATTAGTAAGGAGAGATGGTAGAGACGAAGGAATCATGAGTAGTGTCTATTATTGGATAGAAAGCGAAGGCACGATAGAGGAGTAGAGGAGTAGGTTCGGCAAATAGAGTCGTCTGACGAGGCTGCATCGAGGCCGTGGAATTATTAATTTTAATTACACAACTCGAGGCGGGCGAGCTCTGCGTCGTGCGCGTCGTGCGCGTCGAGCGCGTCGAGCGCGTCGAGCGCGTTGAGCGCGTCGAGAAGCCCTGCCTTACGTAATAAACTTACAGCAACACTACCGGCCTCGCACCACCAACTCCACTTGCCATCATCCATCCGCACCAGCATTACGTGGGTATTGATTAAACGCAACACATCCCCACCCTTACAACAACTACTACTACTACTACTATCAAATCCTCCTCCACCTCTTCTCGGTCGGCAGACCGGACCGACACCTCTGCGGGGGTTGCTTACTACCACCACCATCACCACCACCATCACCACCACCACCACTTCGAGTCGGCCGGCAATTAATATTATTTATCGACGTCTTAATCGGCTGGCCGCATCTAACCGCTAGCTCCAACCCCTTGGGTTTTCAGCCACGGGGGTTCAAACGGGAAAAACATGAAAAAAAAACAACAAAGTAAGCTCGTACTTCCTATGATCTATTCTGTCATATTCACCTTTTTCTTGCGTGACTATTATCCTTTTCCTTTATTTCATTTTTTTTTTTCAAATCCATTTTTTAACCTCTTCGCGAAGTGCCTTCCCACCCTCCACCCTCTCTCTCTTTTTCACTTTGTTTCTTCTTGAAGAGAGTTTTTTCTAGCCACGCGATCGCTTTACGTGTTAACCTTTTACTCTTGACTATTGCGGAAATGCAATAAAAAGGACTATCACGAATGAAATTGTTTAGGCATGCTTTTAATTCTCCTTTGATCTTATATATTACAAGTGCTGGCTTTTCAAAATGTTATCTATCGTCAATTATACCGTTTGATATATTTTTTTCTCACGTGTAAGAAACAATGAACCTATTATCGATAATTTTGCGAATAATCAGGATGCTCTATACTTGGACTAAATGATCAGAAGTTAAACTGCAACATCTATCTATCTTAAATTGAGACTAACGATGAACTTGAGAGTAAGTATAAAGTAGGTAATGATGAAATTACGAAAGAATGTAAGAAGAAGCAACGGAGCTCTTCGAACATCTTTTCTTTGATCTACTTGGCGAAATAGTTACATACGCTTTAGTTCTCCCTTTTACTTTTCCTCCTTTACTCTTTATTCTATCTTTAACGTAAGCGTAACTTTTTTGCGATTTTCTCTATCATTAAAAGGAAACTCCAACGTGTACGGTAAGCGTTAATTATGCTAATTGTTCCGAATTATTGCCTTTGAATGAGAGGGAAATTTGAATAAAAAAAGAAATCGATAAACGATTCCTCGATTGTATATGAAAGAATGAACAAAAGAATGAAAAATGACATAAATGATTCGATTTAATCTCTGGAGTACTCACAAATAAACACGATTCTCTCCATAACTCATTCGTAAGAGACGTTTTCATCATATAAATGATCATTCACGTTGATGGTAGACTCTTGAAATAACGAAGATACTCGAGAGAAGCTCGTAGAGACGACGCGTATGAAGGTGGTACATCAGAAATAAAAGAAAGAAAGAGAAAGAAAAAGAAAAAGAAAAAGAAGGAAAAGAAGAAAAACACGGTGCCTTAACTCTGACTTTATCTCGAAGAAGGTTTAAGAAATACTTTAACGATGTTGTTTCGCAAAAACGCAACTTAAGGTGCATAAAACTCATCTACGTATATATTTCACATCTTATTGTTAGTTGAAGAAATCGATATTAATGAAATTTCTAAAGTATTTCTAAAGGGTCGTTAACTAAATTTGATAGGAAAGAACATAGGATTTTGTACTGGAGAAAAAGCAAACTACTTCTGAAAGCATGTTTTCCTCTTTTCTTTTCAACCCTCTGTATACCATCGGACTTCTCTGACAGCTCGTCGATATAGACTGCTCATCGTTATCCACGATTCGAATAGCGCGGTCGAGACGAAACAATAAAAGCTCTTACACGTGCATGATCATTCAACGTTTGGCTAGAGGGAGAAAACACCCGCTCTCTCTCCTCTATTTATATACTAACTATATACTATATACTATATACTATATACTATATACTATATACGCGTAGGTACGCGTATTATCGAGTGTTCAGAAAATAACAATGAGATTTACGATCGATTCGTACGTGCCGGACGAGAAAAGTACGAGTAAGAGAGATAAATAGATGTACGGTTGAATAGACAGACAGGGTGAACTATTTATTCGATTTAAATGAAAATAATCGAATACCCCAATTGCTTACGAATGTATCCAATGATAATATTATTTGTTAACAATTAATTATAAAATTGATCCTCTGAAAAAGGCATAAAAGTAATAAAAGTATATGTGTAGAGATTGAAGGCGAATCGAAGGCGCATCGAAGGCGCCAAACTCGAACGTTGGTAGTTGTGCAAGGGGTGAGGTAGTTAGGGCGGCAGCGGTGGCGAACTCCACCACCCTTTCAACCGGCTGCCGGATAACAAATGGCCAGGCCGCCCCTGAAGGACAACGGAGCGTTGTGTCGGTAGTTCGGGCGTAATTCTGCGCCCGGACGACAGGGCCGTAAGTCACGGGCTCAAACGAAGCGGCTAGGTATTAATTAGAGTTTCAGGCCGGGAACCGCGATCACTTATCACCAGGTCCGACCTAATCTGCCGCCAGTCTCCCCGCCAAAACTCTCTTCCCACCGGATTCGAATTTTCCCTCTCGAGTTAACGTTGGCACAGTCAAAAGGCAACGACGAGTGGGACAACTTAAACCACCTGATTGATGCCACTTCGATCATCGTCGTCGAAGGAGCTAACATTTCTTCAATTGAGTATGGTTAAAGCCCAAACTATTCTTCCTCGGATATTATTTCAATGAATGTTTCAAAGAACTTTTACTTTTACTTTTTGTTTGTACGTAAGGTAAGATTCTCTACATTGACTGTAACATATACACGTGTGTTGAAGAAGAAGAAGAAGAAGAAGAAGAAGAAGAAGAAGAAACGAAGGAATGTTTGATCGCGAATACAATTTTGCATTTTCAACGCGAAGTGGTCTTGAAGAACGTTAAACGTAGACGGGGCAATTACTTTTACGAGGCGGTGGGTTCCGCAATAAGAACACGTGTAAATATATTTTAGACTCAGGAGGCGAGTAAAAAAGTGCGAGAGCAAGAGAAAACGGCTACGTGGAGGAACATAAAACTCCATTTTAAATGGGCACGAAGTTGACAAGTAAATAAATAGGCTCGCATAAAAAGCTTTTAACGAAAACACGCCGGTGGATACAGATTAATGATTTACATATATTTTCTTTGGAGGACTTTGAATAGAGAGAGAAGAAAAAATAATCGAAGGAAAAAATAGCAAAGTGAAATTTGTGACGAGCATGCTCGTCAATGCGGTTCTTACAATTGGTTGATAATTAATTGATTAATTTAATCACCAGAATCCCGTTTGAACGAAAGCTAACGAGCGAGGCTATTATTAATCGGTTCATTAATTCCTACTAATTTAAAATTTTCAACCCAGCTGGATATAACCTGACGTTTCCTCCAATATAATTTTCGCGATTTCACTGTAAAATTATCGACAAAATTAAACGCGGAATCTCCGCTTTCGTATTATCGATTAAATCCGTTGGAGAAGAATAATAGGAGAATTTTATCTGCCTGTTTGATAGGATAGGGAAGGGGGGCGGGGGAAAAAAGAAAAGGAAAAATACAAATACAAGTCGTTATATTATTCGATATTAATTATTGACTAATCGATTTAATCATTAAAACGCTTAGATTTTCTTTCGCGGGAAAATAATGTCGCGTTAAAAAGGAGAACGTCGCGAGTAATTGAAAAGCCATTAATATTCTTAGCCTTAAGCTCACACGACGGCAATAATGAAATATAGGATGTTAATGACGATATCTAAATCGAAGAAAAGTCCCAATTCGAGTTGGAAAGTCGATTTGGAAATGGGTTTTAATTGGAACTAGAGATAAAAAGTAAAAGAGAGATATCATCGAATTGGAGATCAAGCGTAGGATTCCATAGACCCTTTTACTACTCCATACGGTCAAATTATTCAGCCGATTTCCAATTGGTCGTGATAGCGCGTCCGGTGCACCACCATCCATTCGATGTCAATTAACATAACGTTCCGTCCTTGTCTCTGTTTTAAAGGCAATAGATCAATTACTATCCTCATTTATCTTCCTCCGTCGGTTTATTCTTCGAACAAAAGCGAACGCAACGTCAATGAGGGGGGATCGATAATGAATCGTGATTTACGCCGTCACGACCTAGTTTTGGAGAAGAAGAAGAAGAAGAAGAAGAAGAAGAAGAAGAAGAAGAAGATATCTATTCCATCTAGCATATCTATCCCATCAAAATGGCCGCCTTCGCTTTCGCGTTCGCCTTCGCCTTCGCCTTCGCCTTCGCCTTCGCCTTCGAAGTTCTCTGTTACCGTGATGAACCGTAGAGAGGGCTGCTGGCTGTTCGTGAGATCTCGACGTTCCAAGTTTCTCATTTCGGAGAGTTTCTACTGGTTTGCGAGCCAAACACGTTCGTCCGAGGGGTCAGCCATGCTTGCCCTTTACAGAGAGAGGATCGCTACGTTCGTAACCCTCAATTAACTCGACTGCGAATTGATTTTCCGGTTTACTGTCACTTACAGGATCCAGCCTCCGAAGCAGGCCTGCCTCCCTCTTCTTCGACGTAGGCACGAGTATCCCTATGTATATATACCTAGAACTACGTATCTAGCCATGTGTATGTGCGAGACTCGAATTAGAACCGCTCGGATACGACGTAGAATTACGTATTAGCTTTCCGATATTCCCAACATCGTTACTACATAATTCTAATCTCAGTATGGATTGCAGGTGTGTGTGTGCTTTGTACAGTGTGCCCATAGTTATGAAACTACGATCTCGATTCGCTACGATTACTTGAAAGCAGTACAATCGACGAGATTTTTTTCCTTCCTAGTTTGAAAGTTAAAACACGAATAGGTATTTTGAAAACGATCAAAAATTCACTGTGAAACGAGTCAAGAGCAGGATAGAGAATGGCATTCGCGACACGCCGCGTTTCTCCTGATGAAGCGCACGAGATCAAAGTACTTTCGAAGCTCGCGGCAATTTCCCGAAAGATTACCCGTTGATTTAATTCATGATGGTGTTCCACGATCGGTGCCAGAAACGTTCGAAAGTGGTGCGAATTCGTACGATTCAACGAATCCAATAAAATGTATTTACGTAGACGCTTGCTTGTATACTATCTCTACGCGTGTCTCTACGATGTTTTATTCAATTCGATCAATAGTCTATGTATTTTTTTCGATTACGCCCTTCAACGAGGAATTAATCAACGACATTCGATAAGTTGATCGTTCGAACGATAATATAGACAATATATATTTCGAGCTATAAATAAATAAATGTAAATGAATTTTCTTGGAAAATGAAAGATTGGCGCAACCCAAAGACAAACTAGCTAGGAAGGAAGGAAGGAAGGAAGGAAGGAAGGAAGGAAGGAAGGGTAGTAGTAATAGTAAAGAGGAGGGGATGCTTTAGCAATGTCGAAGGGAGAGTGCGTGAGGATGTTTCGTTCCGCGAGCCTCCCGCAACTCTCTGCGCAAGGGTGTACGAAAGGCTCGCTACGGAGAGGGTGGGTGCTGGGACTGGTCGTACACGAAACAGCACTTACACCCCCGCTACCCTTCACTCCGGCGAACCTGCGAGGTGGCTCACCAACAGCTGGACTCCGCACCATACTCTCAGCGTTACTCGGTAATACGCCTAAACCGTAGCTATCGCGTGTGTTACCCACCTATCTCAGGGGTTTTCAAAATCTTCAACCTTCTTCTTTTTCTTATTCTTTTATAGATTTATTTTCTTAAAAAGTCCATTTAAGAAGATATATTTTTCTCATCGATTTTCTTTATCCTCAAAGACACCGACAATATCATTTGTGACAAACAAATGATATAATATATTCCATTATAATGAAATTTCATATCACATGATTTATAATAAATTATAATAATAGCTATTTAAATAATCTCATTTAACGAATAAATATTTATGACGTATCGACGCGATGATCATTCGATTGTTTTCTTTCGTACATCTAAAGTTTAATATACCTTCTACCCGATTATGGTTCGATAATTGAATTGAATTGCAAAGTAGTCAGGTTTGAAAGCCACTGTCGCATACACATACATAGATATCCATACATTTACGTAGACACACGTCGGTTATTCCTCTTGGTTCAAGCTCCTGGTTCACCAACACGTTCTCTTCTACAAACGTATAAAGCCTCCCTCGCGTACACAAGGATCAGAGAAATACAGGCGAGTCCGTGAAACTATACCGATACTGGAAGGTACGTACTAATACCGATGCAGTAACGTAACCACCAACACCAACCAGGGCACTCGCGTTCCTGCAGTACTTACTCTGCAAGTGGAATTCTCTCGTGGACCGAGTTGGGGGAGTTTCCCTTTCTTCCCTTCATCCAGCAGCTCCATCAGCCAGCAAGCAACCCATACTCCGCTTTTCCGTCCCTGTCCCGTCCCTGTCCCGTCCCTGCCCCGTCCCTTTTCCGAGCATCAACCCGCTCGGAACTTGCCTGGAACGGTCCTGGTAATGAAAACGAATCGCTCTTCTTTTCGAGCCCTCCCTTTTTTACCCTAACCAGACGGCGGGGCTGCGCACACGGAGGTTTCCGAGGACAGGTAAGGGAGAACCTAGACTAAAACACGGACGAAACTCTTGTTTGTCTGAGCAAAATTATTCTAACCCTAAAAGATCTTAACATTCCTTCTTACGGAGATATTTTGTCAAACATTTCTTTCCCAAAATGTCGATATACATTAATATAATTGTTATTATACGACTTGCCTTTTCTCTTATTATTTCTAGTTTGTAGTTTGTCTTCTGCATAAGAATATACTGCATATATGCATAATAGTGTAATTAATGCTTAAATTAAACATTTTAAAATGCTTTTGTATATTATTATCACTCGTATTTTGATGAAGTACCTACAAATTCAAATATTATATTATCATAACTATTTATACGTCGAGTTTAATGAAAAGATAGTCGGGGCGTAGAACGAATAAAAAGTAACTTTATACTTTACAGCCACGATTATAATTAAATATGAATTCCATCCTCAACGTGCATTGTAATTTGATATGCTCGCGCTTTCTCCCTCTTTTTGATTGTTCCTTTTGTTTTTTGTTTAAGTAGGTAGGTACGTAGGAAGTTTCTTATCGCGGTCGAATGAACATTTTTCAAGAGAACCAAATTCAAAAAAGTCTATTACTTGTATATCCGTTAGAACAGGCGGAATCTTAATTTCCATTAAATCGAAACAACGGAATACGCTTATGGTGAGAATAAAGGAGAACGATTCTATCGATTCGATTGAATTCGTACTATTTCCGAGCGGCAAATCTTTCAAAAGTCTTTTTCCGATCGCGAGTAACAAAGAAAAAGAGAATATAGAAAAGTTGTAAAGGTAGAAATGTGAACCAGGTCAAGAGCTCTTCCTTTTCTCGAGCGTGTTCGTTGCCATCGAATCGACCCTGCTGCTCGCTCTTTCGAATTCATTATCGTTAAGAATCATATTCCTCACGTGTTCGCTCGCCCATTCGCTCGCCCATTCGCTCGCCCATTCGCTCGCTTGCACCTATACGTATATACACAAACATTATATAATTCGTTCACGCGAGTATATACGAGTCACGATAAATTCGTGCTCCTCGCACTACTTGGCGCGAAAACGAAGAGGGACACGATAACGGTGTACTCGAAACGCCTACGAAGGCTCGATGGACGTAGTTGATCAAGCCAAACGAGAACGACCAAAGTATTTTACCATTTTTATCTACATTTTCTACACGAGACAATTAGATAATATGCAACGTTCTATATATGTATATGTGGTATTTTTTTTCTTTTTTTTTTTTCTTTTTTCTTTTTTCTTTTTTCTTTTTTCTTTTTTCTTCTTTCCCTCCGAGTTTCAGACCTTTTCTCCATCTACTGGCGCGTACATACCTAGTAAGTACCTAGTACCTCGTCTAATTAGAGTTCCTCGACCATTCTCGTGTACCTTTCAGAGTCTGAAGAGTTCTTCTAGTACCGCGTGACACTAGGAAAGAAGAGGAGTTAGTCGTGTTGGAGAAATGCCATTGCTGAGGAAACCCAGAGAGTGAGTCCTCTGTCCTCGACTAAAACGAGGCTATTCATCAATTTCTCTAACTATACTACTGTGTATCGTATAATCGACAAGAAATTCAAAGTACGACCGATAATTACTTTTTATCAAGGGTCTTAAGACAACACAAGATATTTACTTGCAATGAGAGATTATCAAAACAAAAAGTGAAGAAAAATAAATCTTTGTTGTTTCTCTAAGTGAATATACGTGTAAGTAGCGTCGAATTTTTCATCCTTTACTAAGTTAAAATCATTTCACTAGAGAAGCAAGAGAAAGATAGATAGATAAGTAGATAGAGAGAGAAACCTTTGGAGATCGCAAAGTACGAGTTATTTGTTCCATTTCAGTTTTCCCGCAAACAAGAAGAACGACGTCGCTAACGGAAACGGACGGAATTTACATTTAATCTCGAGGGTTGAAATTTAAAAAACTCGTGCGAACATTTCCTCTCTTTCTCGTATCTTTGCTATACAGATGACGGGGTAAAAATATCGTTCGAAAATGTAATAGGTATTCTGAGTATTTCATTTCAAAAAAAAGAAAAAAAAAAAAAAGAAAAAAACTGCAAACTTTCCGGAGGAAAAGAAGAATACCCATCGTAATTTCCGTATCGCTTGTCGGCAAATATCTCGTGTTCACTGTTCAAAACATATATTCTCATTCTCCCTCTCTCTTAATTCCAGAAACATATGCGAACTCATTCCAATCGTCCCTTTGGAAGGAAAAAAAAGGAAAGGAAAGTACAAGTCCGGCTTGATTCGAAAGCAAAAAAGGAGAAAACGAAAGAATGAACGAATTTCTGTCGTATTTTTTTTCTCTCCAATCGGAACTTCGATGGGGATTAAAATTAAACGGGCGACCGGGAGATTGGGGGGGTGGGGTGGGGTGGGGGTAGGGCTAAATAAGGCTGGGACGCAACTTGAAATCCCCTAAGAAAGGCGAAGTAGGAAGAAGAAAGGAAAGAAACACGCAGTCATCGTGACTCGGAGAAAATCCCGGCGACGGCGCACCATCCTTCTTCCCTTCGTGCTCGGTGACAGAAAACAAGCACGGATGCACACCCCACCTTTTACCTCGTTGTGGTTTAGGGGTAAGGTTGTTAGGGAGAGAGAGGGAGAAAAAGGGAGAAAAAGGGAGAATGGGATGGCTCGGTCGAATCAATTAAAAGCTCGCGAGCGGTCTGAAATTTATGCGGGAAAAATTAACAAGTCAGATGTCTCTCCGAGCACAAACTCCCCAATTCCCCCTCTTTCTATCTACTTCTCCATGACTCTCCCAACGACAACTACAACTACTACTACTACTACTACTACGACGACGACGACGACTACTACGATGACTGCGACGCCGACGACGACGCCGACGACGACGACGACGACGACGTCGGGGCTCGTGGCTCGACGGATATTAAATTAACGGAAATAATGAAATGATAACCGACTGGGAGCTCTACGAGCCAGTTTTTCCTCCTACCGATCCACCAATCGTCTACTCTCTGCTAAATCCTCCGAAAAGTCAAATTATAATGTCACCGATTATACAGGATGCTTAGTTTAACTCGATAGCATTCGCTCTTTTTTTATACCCTTATTCTCTACTTAGAAATTGATCAAATAATATTATGACACAAGAAATGGAAGCGGTTTCATTGATCTTTTTTTTTTCATAATATTAAATACATAATTACATATAATATATTAAAGCTGATCGAGTTAAATGGAAATACCCTTTATGATTTATCTTCAATGTTCCATTTACCATCCACTCACCCTTTTCTTGTTCGTCCCGTTAGCGTTAACTGGCTACCGCGATTAAACCACTGGTCATTACGTTTCGGATATATTCGGAGCGTAGTACTAACAGTGGAAAGGTAATGTCGAAAAGGGTAAACCTTGCGAAAGCCAAAACGCTTGTACCGGTATCTTGACCTCAATGGTCATAGCTACCACTTCTACCTTCTAACGGCAAATGGAACGATATACTACTACTGATCAAAACTAGTAATTAATCTTCTATAAAAATATTTTTATTATTAATTTTGTCTTCTTTTTTAACTGACCTATTTCGATGAAATTCGCAATGTTTGTTGCTTCGTAAATAAGACGCAAGACAAGGGATAGGTGGGAATATCGAAGACGATATCGGAATAATTAAAGGGTAAAAGCAGACGATGTGATGGATAGGAGGAAGTAAGGGTGCAACGAGTGGGTGGGAGTATCTCGAGGACGTGGCAATTTGCTCTTGGCGGTGTTTGTACTGCAAACTTAATCGCGCCCAGCAAGGTACACAGAGAATGAGGTACTTCGATATCGGTCACAGTGATTAATCAGTGCCATATGGTAAGCCTCAACGTCGCCGGTTCCGCGAGAGAAAGCAATTAATAACGTTTCCATTATCACCGGTTCGTAATAAGTAATGAAACTGTAGACGAGGAAACGGCGTTTAGTCGTGCCGAGACCACCTCAGAGAAAGACGGAAAAAGCCAAGAGTACCATACGATTAATTACGTTTCTCCGTGTCGATTCTTACGTGATACGATGTTCAAACTTTTTCCAAAAACTATAAGAACGAATTAAAAAATACATATATGTGTGTATAGGATGACTGGATGTTTAAGAAAAACAATTATTACCTTGAAGAAGGTTGCACTTTGTCGGCCGTGGTAATCGTTGCGGTCTATAATGATGAATAACCGCCCAGCCCACCCCTCCTGCTTAATTTATTCCGACTAGGGTTGGTAGAATCGCGTGAACTCGCGTAAGCTCGCTCGTGCGCGCACGCGCATGCGCTCAAATTAAGTCGGTTATTTCTCGTGCCAGCCGATTCTTTTTTCTCCGTTTTCGCAAACCTATCGGATAAGCGATACTTAAGATATGAATAATGGTTACCGTTATCGCAGCTATTAGAGATAATGTCTGGCCTCATTTATACTACGTTTGACGACGTTAAAAAGGAGAAACGGCATTAAATAAATCGGCCGAAAAATCGCCAGATGATTAACCTGCTTTTCGTTAAAACGAAATTTAACGATGATGACCAATCGTCTATTTTACGAGCACACATTTAAATAAATACAAATTCAATTATACACGTTACAACGTTTTTGGCAATGAAATTCTCACTAATACTTTTCCTATTGGTTTCACATTATTGTATATGTAATTAGTGTTAAAAAAAGGTAACAAAGTAAAAAAGTAAAAAAGTAAAAAAGTAAAAAAGAAAAAAGAAAAAAGAAAAAAGAAAAAAGGAAAAAGGAAAGGTAATGATATAAATTTATGAAACATAGTTGGTCGCGTTCTCACGGCTCAGAGCTTTTCTCTTCGTCGTTTCTCCTTCTCAGACTTGCGCGCGTGAGCAAGCAGGTAATTAGTGCCGAAAATTCACGCTCCTCGCTTCCGTCGTGGGGAATTACTGCTACCATAAAATATCGCTGCTTTATGATATAAAAGGTAATTAGTACCACGTGCTCGCGGTCGCGAGACGCGCGACTTAAAACAATTAGCAAACGAATCACAGCAGCTGCGTAGCTTTCCCTCCTGAGGCACGTTTACCGTACAAATAAAACGACTCGTGAAAAGGGGGAGTCACGAAAAAGACCAAAACTTCGAAGATGCTGAATATTAACAACTGTGCGAGAGAAAAAATACCAGAAGCAAGAAAAACAACATTTAAGAATTTCCTCTTATGGCGAGCATACGTACTATATATAGGTCTTGAAAAAATAGAACGAAGCGGTTAACGTATCGACACGTTTTCGCGGTAAGCAGCGGAAAAAAGAAAAGCGAGTAAGATGGAATAGAAGGTTCAAGTAGGAGGAAAAGGAAGAAGAGGGTAGAAAAGGCAGGGGTGGAATGAAATTCGCCGAGCTTCATATCGCGGTCGTTACTTTCCTGGAATTTATTCCCAGCCGCACTACCGTTACTACTACCACCATCGACAACCAACCCCCTCTTCCACCCTCTACATTTTCTCCTGTCAAGTACTTTCTCGGTGGCTTAAACCACGAAAAGAAAGTCAGAGAGAGAGAGAGAGAGAGAAACGAGGTGAACTAAGAACTTGGAAAGATGAATACGAGGGGTGGCGCGGACTCTTCCGAATATATACGAATCGTTAGAAGAGCGAGAGAGCTACTTCGACAAAAGTAGGAGGTAAAATCAGTGCTGCGAGGGATATCGAAGAAGGCAATATTTCAATCGACATCAGATTTATCGAGTCTCGACTGCTTCGCCATACGAAATGGCCATCGCACCATACCGTGTTACGTGCCACTTCGCGAAGTGCTTTCGTGTCTCTAACGGGTGTCCACGTCGTTTGAGAAGCTTCAATTTCGAGTTTCGCAAGTAGGTGGTAGGAATAGCTGGCTAAAGTAGTTTCGGTAACGCTCTCTCTCTCTCTCTCTCTCTCTCTCTCTCTCTCTTTCTCTCTGCTTCTTTATCCATCTCTCCCCGTAAGGGAATATATTATATTTAATATGTATGCAATGATGTAAATGTGAACGATGCTATCTGCAAATAAATTGGATATTAACGACAGAAGAATCTTATTTGATCTATATGTTATTATTCTTTTTGGAGATAATGAGGATAGTCGAGATATGTTCATAAGAGAAGGATAGAAAAGACGAAAATGGATTATTTTGCTCGATGGAGCGTTGAACGTAATGAATTGAAATTGGGAAAATGCATCGTTCGAGATAATCGCGAGATAAGCGGTCGGAGCTTTAGGCTGGGCTGGGCTAAAGTAGGGTTGGCTAAAATTGAATTTTTCTGAAATTGTCGAAAAAGAAGAAAAATAGAAGAGAGGTAAACGGGCCCGGTGAGTCTAGTTGCTTCCAACACGTTTCATCGCGTTGGCTTTGAAAACCGCATTCGCCTATGCTTTTCACCATTTTCCCCATCGTGCCCGAGGGGTTAACGGGATATGCGAAATTCCGAAAAACAATCCAAGTTCTTTCGAGAGTTCCATTGAAAATAACGAACGACGTCGCATTTAAAGAAGATATTTGCCCCAAGCGTTGTCATTTTTCGATAAATTCTATACCTTAATAAAAATACGAATTTAAACGAATTGTCAGGAGAAAATATTTCTAAATCAATCGAAAAAAAAAGATATAATTTTTCATCTAAAGATCGAATGTAAGAGAATCGATAGAATCGTAGAAAAGATAAATATACGATTTCAACCCTCGAGACCCCTGATGCGTTCTGCCACTCGAAAGGAAAGTTAACGCGATGAGGTATCGCGTTATGCCACGGGCTTGGAGTAGGTACTACTCTTTCCCCTATCTGTATCTCTATCTTTCTCTTGACGTCAGACGGGATTTCGAAATCCAAGGGCAACTGAGAGGGAGAAAACCCATTTGATCACGCGCGAGAAGCGACGAGACGCGAGTTGGTTGCGTCAAGAGAGTCGAGTCGAGTCGAGTCGAGTTTTGGTGGGAAATAGAGGAAAGGGCCGTTGACGCGCGTAAGGGCTCGCCGCTCTAGGCGTTATGGGCTTCTCTAGAGGAAGGAACAGAAGAATGGGGAGGAACAGAGGAAAAGGGAGGGGAAGGTGGAGAACTAGTGCGAAGGGTAGCTGCGCTTCGGTAACTTGGTGGGGTTCGCCGAAGCATTGAAATTGCAAATGCGCATTATGGATATTTCCCTATAGAGGGTCGAATGTCTCTCTCTCCTCACACATCGCTCCTGTTGCCTGTCTCCTGATTCTCCACCTCATTCTCTTTATCTCTCTTTATCTCTATTTATATCTATATATCTTTCTCCTACTCGTACAAGAGTTTATTTCTGTTTGCTTACAGAACTAAGTCCATTCATATAGAGAAAAAAAAGAATATTATTTAAAGGAACGTTTGGAAAGATGCAAATATTCTTGAAGAAAAAGTACAATAAATGTTGGTTACACCATTTTTGATCTATTTTGTGTCTTGTATTCTCGTCTTTCTTCTTTCTTAGGATGTACGAGTACGCGTTTATCGTTTCAATATGTGGCACGTATTCTAGAGTTTGCAACCCACATCAGACACGCAAGAAAAGCACGACGCCGTCAGGAGCATTGCCTCTCTTGCACTGCTTTTCCTTCATCTTCGCCTGCTTTCTCAGCACCATCTTGTTCTCTTTCAGTAACAACCTTCCTCTTGACTTCTACTTTCTTTTTTTTCCCTTCTTCTATCTCTCACCCTTCCTCACCCTTCCTCACCCTCTCTCTCTCTCTATTTTGACGCACGTTTGCGTCGGTGGTACGTAAAACCAACGGAGAATTTTTCTGAATGTCTAACTCGTGAATTTATCTGTGAAGTACGTGTACTCTCGATTTTCCGCTTCTGCATTTTCTTGCTCTCTCTTTCTCTCTCTCTCTCTCTCTCTCTCTTTCTTTTTCTCTCTCCCCTATACGTTAGCATACGTTTACGCGAATCTCTCCGTGACACGAATTTTCAAAGAATTTGTAATCTCGGTGATTGAAGTTATTTCCTTTTCGTTCCTTTGAAATAATAATAAAAACAATTAATAAAAAATAAATAGAAATCATTTAGATAGGAAATGATAATTCGTTAACTTTGTCTGAAATCTTTTTCTTATAATGGCGATTGTGTGTGTGTGTGTGTGGAATTATCGATCGTTTCCGTTGAACGGTGATTCCGAGTTCATCTCGTGATTCTCGAGACTCGAAGTGGAGTCGCGAAAGGGGGTGACTGTAGAACGACAGGGATGATTAGGTAAGTGAATCAACTATGCGAATTTCACGGGGGTTTGGCGAATCGCTTTAGACTATTCTCCTGTTCTCCTCGTTTCAACGTGTCTCACGCAATCCTCCCTTTGCTAACTTGTTCTATTACATCGTGAATAATTACTTCGTTTATTATCTCTTACAATCGAGCAAAATTCGTCCATTTCTATCAAAGATTTTTTCAACTGTATAAAGTAAAAAGAATAGAAAATATTAAATATAGCGGTGATTAGTTGCATGCACTAATACATAGTATTTGTAATCGCCTAGATTACAAAAGTAGTCACCACAGGAAAAATAAATTGACTTATTTAAGTAATGCTAAACGAGTTCTCCAAAGAAAAAGGAAAAAAACCCTACAGTAAAAAAGAAAACATAAAAGAGAAAAGTAACAGCTCATTTTAAGCTCGTTCTATCTTTGTTTTAATACTTGCTTTACGATTCGCACGTAAGAGTTCGTTGACGAGCAATAAAATTCTAACTAAAAAACACGATTAAAGGAACGAAACGATACTCTCTACAGACGTTTTAACACATTATATACCAATTGATTAGCACCTACTTAATCATTCGAAGAATCTAATCACGATCTTGTTGATAACAAAAAATACTAATAAAAAAAGCTTTTGCTAAGAAATATGTAAAAAGCATAGGACACAAGAATACATTAATAACATTTTCAATTTAGATGTCCTTTAAATTTACGGAACCTTTTAACCGAAGGAGAATTCAATTACCGATCAGTATTTAATCGAGCAACGATTATTTGCAATAAATTTATGTAGAAAAGTTGAATAAAGCGTAAATACCTATACCTATAGTAAAGAGAGATAGAGAGAGAGAGAGAGAGAGAGAGAGAGAGAGAGAGAGAGAGTAGAAATTGGGAGCGACGTAACAGAAAACAGGAAATTGGGAAAACGACGATACATGCTCAACACGCTCATGTGTTAGTACATAACGCTGCTGGTTCTTTACGGCCTTGTACGGTTTACTGCTCATACGTAATTATCGAACGTTTCCATGGACCAACCCAAAGAGGTTTTATCCTTTTCTCTTTCTCCCTTTCTCCCTGGCTTTAGCTCATCCCAACACAGACTTTGTTCACTTAGCAAGCTCCCACCGCTATCACCCCTACTATTACTACTCCAGGTTCGACCAATTTTTGTTACCCCGTACCTACACTCATCTTCATTTTCTCTTATTTTCTCCATTATTCCAGCTTTTACCATCTCTTTCAGGCACGCGCGAGAGAGGAAGGGAGAAAGTCACGGTCTGTTCTCGATAACACATATTTTTATTTTCGTTTCCACGCCCGAGTGGCTCGCTCTTAACGCTCTAGGCCGAGCCTGTCTGCTTGCTTGCTCGCTTGCTTCCTACCTTCCTACCTTCCTACCTTCCTTCCTCTTCTTCTTTTCTATGCTCCTGCCACGAGGTACTCTCCATGTCGGTTTTTAACCAACGTTCATTAGCTCGTTCTCCTCCGATGAAAAATAATTACTAAGAGCGTCTACGCCTCCTTCCTCGGTTGTCTAATCGATGCGACATTATTAACGCTATGCCCTTCCTCTTTATCGAACGATTCGATTATATGTAATATAAAGGAGTCATAAGAAATCTTAAATATAATATTGATATTACAGATTTCATTGAGATAGGAGTTTGTAAGATTGCTACTTTTTAATTAATTTCTAGTACTTAAGAATTCGATATAGTTCATTTATTTTTACAAGTAGAATGCTGCAAATTAATTCGAACTTTTGCGAGAATATCTTTCCATTCCTCAGATTCATTCGAAAACTTGTAATAATAATTATTATTATCTCGCGATGAAACATGTCAGCTGGAACTTGTATCGTTTCTTAATGAGATTAATCATAGGAAAAAAAAAACTGTATTACTCTGATAAATTGACGAAATTATCTCTCGGTCGTAATCAGGAGAACGGAATGAAAAGCTTGAGAAAAAAACGTAGCTCGTTCTAATAGCAAGTTTCCAAAGCGGATTATTATAGATACTCGGAATCGAAAAAGAAAAGGAAAAACTTAAAAAAAAAAGGTCGAAAGTGGGGTGGAAGTAAGGAGTAAAAAAAAATACAAAAAAAAAAAAAATGAAAATTACAGGAGCAGATGTCTGTGCAGGTAGTGAAATAACTTTAGCTCGATTAAGGGAGTGGAAGGATTTAATGATTTTACAAACACGCACTCACTCGGGCCAGGCAAAAGTCTCGAGCGAGATTTAACGCGTCTTGCATGGCAAAGAATCGCTTCGATGATTAATTCCCGCGTTCGTATACGCCCGCTGAAATCAATTATCTTGATTAACGAGAGAAACCAACAGTGGGATTATAACTCGAATAAAACTTACGATTTTGTCGACATATTATTTTTAATTAACGCATTGTTAATTTCACAAGTTTGAAGACGATCGCAAAAAGTTAATACCACCGATATACGCGATTGAATTTGTTCAAACGTTAAACAATTACGACTTTTATCGAATATTTTTTTCAAATACAGATTTGCTTGGAAAGTAAATTTGCAATGGAGATAATAATGAAAAAAAAAAAAAAAAAAAAAAAACAACAACAATATGCAGTAAGGTAATTAGAACGAGCTCTCTCATTAAAGCTATTGAAATGCAATGCAGCTTGTCGACGCGATTCGTTAGTAATAATGACCACAAACGGCAAGTCAAATTTATTGTTACCTACATTATTTTTAAACACTCGCTAGAGGAAATACGAATAATTAGGGAAATAAATATTTCATAAAATTTGATTAAAAATATTACGGTCGTATAATAAAAAAAAATAAAAATTCAAATAAATAAAAAGATTAATCTGGAATGCAAAAAAGGTTAATATTTGTTAATAGAAAAATTCTGCTTCGTTGAACATCAGGAAAGACTCGTGTCAAAGAAAACTGTAAAATAAAGGAAAGTTAGAAAGAAAGAAGAAGAATGAAGGTACATACGTTAAATCGTAAATAAAAAAGGATGTTATCGATAGGCGGAACCGTAGGATATTTGCGAGCAATTTCGTTTTTCCAATCGAACATCGGCATTCGCAATTTCACACCGGTGTGATTTTGCTATCCTGGATTCGGTTTACGTGTATCTCGATTTATGATCGCGCAATTACTCCTGTATCGTCGATACGTCCCTCTACGCTTGCCGATTTTTATTCAAAGCGTACACGTTGTAATTGCAACTGTAGGCTGTAGTTACGTGTACAGTAGAACAGAGCATGAACGATAATACTCGTTTTGTTTCTCTCTGCGTCATACAATTGTCAAAAATATGTGGTGCATCGAGCTTGCCCGAAATAACAACAAAATTCAAACAAAATGATTCGATTGTCAGTGTATGCACGCAAGCTCAGCATAATACAAAATTTATCCTAACGAATTGGTATGAAAGAAATTAAGGCTAAGAGAGCACTCAAAAGTAGAATCGATATTAGTTAGTACGATATACGGATTTAAGGTAGATAATTATTTGATAAACTGTAGCAGTTCGTAATTACGCACGCAGCTAAAGAAGAAAATAATTTTCTATAAATTCTAAAACGTGTAACACCATCGATCGATCGAACGAACGAACGAACGAACGAACGAACGAGCAAGGGATGATTTAATTCTACAAAGAAATAAAATTCATTTTACGAAAGGCGAATATGTATAATATGTTATAACCGCTTCGACATCCCTTATCCTCTCGTTATCGTTACGATCGTCGCTATAATTAATAATACTACTGGCTGGCGCGACTAATTGGTTGATTTTCGACTCATGAATTAGCGGGAGATATTGCCGATCGACTAATTGGCGAATAAACTCCAAATGGATTCTACGTAATACAGTAGAAGAGATAGGTACCGAGGATCATGCGTGTGGCTGTTGATTTCTCTCCCTCCCCCGCCCACCTCTACCTTCCGTTTTATCTCACCATGATGTCTATGCTATGCATGAAAATATGTATAAGTGTGAGAATATAACGATCGTTCGTTTAAAGGTTAACAAAAAGTTTACGAAGCGTCGTTACGTGAAATCGATCGATTCTAACACGGTAATTAACCTAAGTGGCATCAATTTTCTATACCCTTTGTTTTACAATTTTTATCAATAATACAAATTTAATAGATACTATTACAAAAATATAATATAACAAGCGACATTTATACATTGAAATCCTTTGAAAGACGAATAAATGTTAACGATTATGTACCTTTTTATAACATTTCTTTGACAACTTCTAAATTATATATTTATGTGTTAACAAGACCAGTGCTCCGACTAAACTGAAACTTTGTCCCCTTTACCGGTCTTTTATCTAAGTAGAAAGTAATGTTTACTAGTACTTATGGTCTGTTCTATAAACAACGTGACCTAGTTCGTGTCCTCGTTCATAGATACACACGCGTATCAACAAGTCGTACATTTAAAATAAAAACAATATACCTAGGTATTTGTTAGTTACAAATAACTCTTGTTGATATAATAAAAATAAGAAATGTTATCTTTTTTTTTCTTTTTTTTTTCTTTTTTTTTTTCTATAAGAGTGAAAACATTCTAAAATGATATTTATCCGATATATGGTTACATAGAATACAAACACGAATCTCTGAATGAACGTTTAAACCGAAAGAAAAAAGGAAGAAATAGGTGGAAATTTATATGCGACATATATGTGTATATGTATACATAGACGTATTGCGATATGAAGCCATCGGATGCGATAACGCGATGGCATTCGACGCGTGTGCGTCAACGTCGAGTTGGCTTTTATATGGAGCGAGGTCGACATCGCGTGATACCTTCTACGTGCTTTGCGTTTCTCCATATGTGTGTTTGTATATGAATATATACCTATGCGAGTTATATATATTTTTGTATATGTATGAGTACGAAATCAGGTCGAATTGTCCCGTTACATCGACGACATTCGCTCAGCTGCAATTTTATACCGTAATTATGGTCGTTCCATGATGAATCGAGACGATAAAGTTTCTGTCATGGCTCCCTGATACCGACGGCGACAGTACATGCTACTCGTTATCGTTACAATGACGTTTCCGATGCGGTCCGAGTTAGTCTCTCTTTCCCTTTCTGCGGGAAATCGTTTCCTTCTCGAGTTTGTTCCTAGCTACAACGATCAAAGGATGTCGATAAATTCGTATTGACAAGTAGTCATCGTTTCGTTCCTCTTCGATCAAACTACCAATAAATTAATTTGTTCTTTCTTCTTCGATCCCATCTATTATAACATCAAATATGTTCACGTCGAATTTGAAAAGAAAAATGTTTCATCATAAATTTCATTTAAAATACGACTAAATTCTGTCTTAGAGCATATAACAAATCATGGTAACGAGCTTGACTGGATACGATCACGAGAATATAGCTGAACAGTGTTGGCGCAGATGATTGTAGTAGACACACCACATCGTTGTAGTATTCATATCGCTTGGAGGTTCGCGAGATATCCTCGTAACACACATTCACACGTAGAGATAGAGAGAGTATATCTATTGAGATGTAGGTAGGTGTATATGGCAACAGTGTCCGGCAAATAACCATGCACTCGAATACACAAACAGGCATTCGATTCGTGTGGTGGATAGGGGTAGTTACAGGAATCTATTGTGTTCTCGAGAGATTGTCAGGGATGGGAGTAGGGTGTAACGTGGAGTAGCAGTGAGAGGAGAAGCGAGGGAGATGAACGTTTCGTCGAACGAAGCTGTCTGGATTGGGAGTGGCGAAGGGAAGAAGTGGAGGTAGGAAAAGCACCTAGATGAATGGCGACGGTATTAGTGTCGGTGCTCGTCGTCGGTGCTGCCATTGCTACTGGAGGTGACGGTAATGCTTGCTGGTACTGGTGGTGATAGTGGTGGTGGTGGTGGTGGTGGTGGTGGTGGTAACGCTGGTGGTAGTGGTGGTGCTAGTGGTGGTGGTGGTGGTGGTGGTGGCTTTTAGCCGGGTGCATTCAACCACGAGGGTTAGCCGGGACTTGGGATTAACGCATCCACACGCTCTACGAAAACGGGGGATCCGAGAGAAAAGAGAGGGAAAGAAAAGGGAGACAGAGAGAAATGCGTTTCGCAGAATCGTCCATAAAATGTATCATTCGCGGTGGCAGCGATGGAGTTAGTGTTTGTTTAATTAACTTTAACAACACACGAGAAAGGGAAAGAAGAGGGTGCGCGCAAGCATCGAATAAAGCCACCCTTTTCATTGCCACCCGCTGTGCCGAAATGAGCGTCGCGCTATCATTCTTCTGACATCATGTTGGAGAATAGTAATTAGAGATATGACAATTTCGTTTCATTCGCGTGCGAGGGAGTGCCCGACGAATTAATAATAGTCCTGGGACGGGACATTGATAGTAAATCAAAAAACAAAAAAATAAAAAGTGAAAAAAACATTTCTCTAACACAATATTTTCTATATAATTTCTTTTGTTTGTTTGGTTACAATGAAAAAAAATTATATAATTATTCGTGTTTTCGTGATTTTTGTAACCATAAACGAGATCTCTATATTTAAATATAAAATCCTTTCGGATTTTCGTATACAGTATAAGCATGACACGTAAGGATGGGACAATGTTGTAAAGGGAGAAAGAAAATAGTGAATAATCAGCCAAGATCGTCCATGAAACTCATTACTTGCGGTTACCGCGGTGGAAGGACTATCCCTGTTTGTTTAATTCAGTTTAGCTTATACGAAGGGGAGGTTTTCACTAAGATCACCATTGCTTTCCATCCCTTTATTCTTCCTACTAGTCCCCTTCGTACATATATGCGCATACATATGTATATATGTATTTACGTAGCTACTACGTATATTATAGGACTACCTTCTAAAGATTTTAGACGGAAAACTCGAAGGGCTGTTCATCGAACGAGGGTCGCGTTTTCTATTCGTATTCTCCCTCTTGAAAAGATTCGATAACCTCGGTAGTTTGGATATGATTAGAAAGACGATCTCGTCTTTTGCGGCTTTAGAAAAATCACCAACTCCCTTTCTCAACTTTCTTCAACGTTATCAAAACGAACGAAGCCATTTAAAAGTTCAAATATATTTATATTAATCGACGAGAAAAAAAAACCCTTTTCAACTATTTTATTTAATTTATATAAATACATATACACATTTTAGGAAATAATGAAAATTTAATCCCTTCGCAATCGACATCCCTTTCAACGTTTCGTTCCAAATAACGCGAATTAATTTTTTTTTTCACCGATATCGTACACAGTTCACTTTTAATTAAAATCAGTTAAGTAAATCCAACCAGTTTATTTTCCTATCAAATATCGAAGTTTAAATTATCAATATATGAATCCATTTTTTTTTTTTGTATGTTTCGTTTTATATTCATTCTAATTATAAGATAGAGGATACAAAAATGGATTCCGACTAAATATCACCACTCAGGGCGAAATCTAAAAAAGACATTAGAAAGGATATGGCAAAAATAAATGTAGCTATTAATTAGGACGAACCGTTAACACGTTCGAAACATTTCAAAGGCAATATAAAGTATTCATTTTTGGTGGGCAATAGTTTGCTAATTATAAGATAGAGGATATCAAATTGATTTTCAACTGAATATTTCCAATTCTAACAAAATCTGAAACAAGAATTCGAAAAAGAATGAAATCAAAATATATGTAATAATTAATTACAATGGAACGTTAATGTGTTGAAATATTTCAAAGGAAACAAAGTATTACCCTTTGGTGAGATTCCCTTTTACTAGGGAATAGCTCGTATAATTTTCCTGTTAATTTCCTGGTCAAGTTTCCAAATAATGCGATTGTCCAGGAACGCAGCTGCCATAGAAACGCATGCGTAACGTTTTATAAAAGCAGATCGTGTTCGTTGAAATACACGTTAAATAATAGCATAGAAAATGGAAGGAGAGAAACGACTGGGAAAGCGAGTTTTCTCCAAGGAGCCAAAGCTAGAAAAGGGGTGGGAGGTGAAGGATGCTCTGGCGATGGTTGGCGTTGGTGGTGGTGGTGGTGGTGGTGCTGCTGCTGCTGGTGTTTCATTGGGACTTAGAAATCAAATATTTGCACGAGTCAAGCTTCGCCTCGATTTACACGGCGAAACTTGCGAGTCCTAAATACTCAGCATTTACCCGACTCGTCGAGTGTCAGGGTGGAGGGTGAAAGGGGTATGAGAAGAAGGATGAGAAACGAGGCGAGAAGGAGGCGGAGGAGGTGGAGGAGGATACGTGGGAGGATGGGAGGGAGGGAGTGAAGGGATAATTTGCTGGGCTTCCGCGTTTATTGAGATTCGAAAATCGCAAGCCGTGCGATTATACCCACCGGCTACGAGTCAAAATAGCGCTGAATCAGTGCCCATTAGCGCTGCTACGTGGTTGTTATTATTGCGAGTTAACTCGTCCAACCGTTTATCGTCCGTGTTAAGGGCTCCCTGCGAGCCTCTAATAATTGGGGCTTACGCAATCTACCGTGTGAAAGAGAGAAAGAGAGAAAGTCACGTAAATGCAATCGACCGACCTCTTCGCCAAATTAATGGATCACGGATGCTGCACTTTTTTGTTCTCTCTTCCTTTTTACCTTTTTCGACAAAAATTGTTATTTCAAATATTCAGTTTTAGTTTCCAACGATAACTATCTCGTCTTTCGAAGAAAATTCCTATAAGCTTTTGGAATATTCAAGGTGTATGTATTCTGCGGCGGCAAAGGTTAATCCTTACTCTAATATAAAGGATAAAATCATCCTAATCTGATTCTAATTAATAATAATTACGCTGCTTCGCTCCACGAAATCTCTAACGAGTTCAAGTTTTTAATTATTTCGCATTATATTAGCACGTAGATATACCTGAGCTTTTATTTAATAATTTAGATATATTTATTGCGTCAAAGATCATATTGATTCTACTTCGTTGGTTAAGTAAAAGAAGGAGAAATGGAAGAGAGATCATTTTCAGCAGCGGACGTTACTTAGGTGACTAGAGAGGTATAATAATCTCGACCATTTCGCAAGATAGTCACGATCATTGCGATTATTATGACTTCGATATAACTACTACGGGGTTGCAATGTACTTACCAAAGACTTTACCCTGTTCCGTTTCTGTAATTTCAAAGTGTGCGAACGAGTACACACACTTATACATGCATAGGTATGTATTTAATATGTATGTACATATAAGGCACCTCTGAGTACCTCAGGATGCAAGGAAAGCACCCGGTATTTTGCATGTAAAGCGGCATAACTATATTTAAACTTAGATCATGCACTGCATGGCCGCTTGTACGAATAGAAATTCAACGAAGGAATGCCTTCGAATTTAGAGTTAAACGTTACCGAAATTCCGAGATATCTCTAAATGGTAACATTATGCGATTTCTACTTGATAGCCTACATAATTCACGCTTTCTCTTTCGTTCAAACTATTTACACGTTATATACTCGTCTAAGTGTATGCGTGTATAAAGAGTAATCATATTCTTTTCAACATACTATATACTATATACTATATACTATATACTATATACTATATACTATATATTATTATTATTAGTCCGTAATAATTAGCTAAACATTAGGCAGTTTTAAAATCAATATTTAATGACTGTATTATATGTAATGAAGGTAGTTAGCACGCAGCGCACAAACACGATGAAATATAATAATTAGTTGAATTTGCACATTTTTCGCTTGATTAAAAAAGAAAGTATAAAAAAAAGTTGTAAAATTTGCTAACCACTTTTTCTCTACATTCTTCCCACATACTATACCGCGAAGCAAACGAATCACGCAACGTAGTAAAAGTAAATTACGGAATAATAAGATTATTGGCGAACGCGCAACACCACAGCGTATCGTGCGGGACGTCAGACCGCAGAGGGTTAATTATATACCTACAATGTACGCGCGCACTTACTCAACCGAGTCCCGTTCTAACGTCGATATTTATCGATAATTCAACGACGCGTAAAATCGATTTTGGCTTCTCTTTTCAATTTCCCATCAATCGCGATTCTTCTTCTTATTAGGTCTACCTAATAACAATATTTCAAGGCAAAGTGGATTTTTTTTTCAATAGAAATAAATACTTCCACGTGATTCATTGAAAGGAAATACATTTCTAGAATTGGACTCAATTGGAAAATAATACTCGTATCGATTCGGTAGGCCGTGTGTCCGCTGTTTGCACCATTATTCGCGTAACACCGTGATAACGATAACGGTAATTACATTTGATTGAAAGCGAAAGAAAATAGGAAGAAAAATACGGGAAAGGTCGAGCCCGACCGCGAGACCTTTCTTCTTTCTCTCTTTCTCTCTTTCTCTCTTTCTCTCTTTCTCTTCGAAAAGAGATAATAAGTGGCTTCGTTTCAATGCGTAATGGTTCGAACAAGCGGATCGAAGTGAATATCTCCACTTGACGCTGCCATATATACGTTTATGGGACAAGCGATGATGTATTAACGTCATATCGGCGAATCTCTCTGCCAATAGATGAACTATACCGAATGGGCACTCGAGTCCTCCGGGCTCATTCCAACGATCCGATTTCCGTGCTCATTCGTCCGCTTTTAACCTATTTTATCAATAAAATAGTTTTATTGGGATTTTCAACAACAAAAATTTATCATCTCTCTACCTTTTACAGTTCTCTACATTTTTTTTTTTTTTTTTTTTTTTCCCCATTACGACCTAAGGCTATATTATATGAACTCTCTTGTATTATTACTTGGTTTTTTTTTTTTTTTTCATATATTAACAATAAAATGGCCCAGAAAAAAGGAACTTTATCGTAACTGAAAAACAGACATTCTTTTTTTCCAGGTATTTGGAATATCGACATTTTTGAGCCATACTTTTTTAACAACGCTGTAATTGAAGATTTATATCTTCAAATGAAATACAAAATATTGTAATTCTGTCGTATAAACCAATATTGATTTATTTGGTTAATATTTTTAATGGATAAAGCGACTAACTTCCGGAACACTTTATATATGTGGAAAATAAAATGAGCTCTTTACGTGTTTTACTTTGTAATAAAATATTATATATGATGCATCTTTGACCTTGTCAATTGATTTGAAATCTGTCAAAAATTTAGTGCGCGAGTCGAATGACATCTAAGAGCACTTTCACGAAAAGCTCTTTATTATAGTTTCCAAATCCGTAAGATCCGACGTCTGGAATGATATTTATTATCGTAAAATACGATATCGAGAAGTCTTAAGCGTATGATGTATTTCGTTGTAAATCGAGACCCTTTATCCCCGTTTCTCCCTCCCTCTCAGCAACTTTTTGTAAAAAGCATCGCACGCGCGCACGAGCAAGCGTTGCAGATATTGGTGTTTTAATACGATTTACGTTTAATCAATATCTCGTTTTTCCGTTACCTTCGAAGTGGCTCGCTACAGAACATTCGATAAATCACTCCAATGGAATATTTCAATCGAAGAGTTTTGTCCACTTGTTCGAAGTCCACTCTCTCTCTCTCTCTCTCTTTATTTTACCCTTTACCCCACCGCTTCCCAGATACGTTCGGATGCTTTCATTTCGTTTTATATCACGCAACGATAATTAAGCACGAGCTCGACACTGTAATCTTTATGGACGCTAGCCGATTCGTTAAAACGAAACCCAAATTTCGTTCGCGAATCGACGTATGACGATAATGAATATTTTCATGCCAGTTGAAATTAAAGAGAGCGTAACGGCAAAAGAGTTTTCTACAACTAAATAGGTACATGTATGAAAGAGGATATCTTTGTATGGTATCCATAAGGCTTACAATTAATTATTTTTCAATGAATGTCGTCTTTTGCCGACAACATTATTCGACGCACGTTACCGAAAAAATAAAAATCCATCTGATGTGAGCCGAAAAATAACTCTCTCGTTCACGTTCGTAATTACGCGAGCTTTTTTAAATAGAATCACGTAGAGGTAGGTACAATGCGTACGTGCAATTTCTACTTAATTAATATAATTTCATTCATTTGGAATGCATAAGCGATTACATTGTAAAAAAAAAAAAAAAAAAAAAAAGAAGTAGGAATCGTACAATAAAATGTATGTAGTAAATGATAATAGATTATTAATAATCGTTTTTAAAGGAACACTGAGCAAACTAAGTAGACAAAGTAGCAAGCAAAGCAATCTAGGCTGATGCGACGCAACGGCCGTTCGTTCACAGGACAGATTGGAAAAACAACGAAAGGTTTTTCAACTTTTTCCGAGTTCCGGACACGACGGAGACGCGAAACTGCTTCGATCTTCGTTCGTCCGTACGCGAAATGGACCGATAAACTTTTAACGAGGGAGAAAAACGGGGGTGAGCTCTCGAGATTTTATCTTTAAATACTGCCGTCGTCGGGGTACCGTGGCAAATATTGATTTTCATTTCTATTAACGGCTTTATGCATTAACTCGACGGCAAACGAGAACGGAGAGAGAAGAAGAAAATCAAAAATATAAAGAATAAAATGTACGCAAACTCGTTGGAAAAAAAATGAGAATAAAAGTGAAGTGAAGTGAAGATTAAAGAGATTGAGATCGATGCATTTTACGGATTATCTTTGCATATCAAATAAACATGGTAATAATAAAACGTATAATACTTTGTGGAAGTATAATTAATATATAACGCGTTTTACGTTAATTATAATGGTTATTACTAAATGTTATTTTTGTGAAAGGGAAGAGAAAAAGAAAGATTTGCACGATTACAAGCTACTACTGTACGGGAGGGTTTCGATAAACGTGGATATATTCGTGCACGTTCGTGCGCGAGATGAACGAGGACATAAATCACGGGACGTTAAGGGGGATAACATCAGGATAGGAGTTACCCTATCGCAGACACTTGCATAATTGAATCGGCTGGATCTTACAAAAGATGCTGCATGTTACGAGTATGTACACGTACACGTTTACTTACATATTATAGTATAAACTCGTTAACGCGAGTAGAAAATTCAATAAAGGGATAAAAAGAAACAGTTTAAAGATCGGAAAGAAAAACGTAGCGACCGGAAGTAAGGAATAAGAGGATAGTTCTTTGGCGAAAATGGTCGGGAGGAAAAAGAAATAGAAGAAAAAGTATAAGAAGAATAGCAGACTCGATTGTAGAATTTTATGCGCATGACCATGAACCGAAAGAAGGAGGAAGCAACGTAAGTCCATTTCCTATAAAAGTGATATTCCTTTAGAAGAAACGGATATCAGTTTTGTGGAAAATGGACTTACGTTGTTGCTATGTCGAAGGAAAACGTGCACTAGATCGTAGAATGGGGAATGCTCCAGAGTATGCCATTGACGCTCACTTGCCGAGAAAGTGTGTTCGATGAGATGAGATTCCGATCGTTCGAATCTATCGGCAAAGCTTATCGTTGAAAATACAGAATTATAAGGAAATCGTGAGTGGAAAAGTACTTTAGACAAAATATGAGAGATCTTACAAAAAGGATAAGTGAAACGAAAAGGCGTAGATAGACTTGCTTATTTTATTTCTTATAAATCTGATTAAGTATTATACTAAAGAATTTACTAAAATTCAGTGTGTGACTTATTAATGCTACATTTCTAAAAGAAAATGAGTGAAACATAGGTGGACAAAAAAAAAGTACGCACGGATTAATAGACAATACACTCTTTTTCTAGCGTCCTAGCAGCAGCGTTCGATCCTACGTCGCTTCGAAAAAGGTATCTCCCTTTTCACAGATACGAGGGTACACGTGGCTTACACGCAGCACCATCCTTATAAATTTTACTAGACAGGAAGACATACCTCCTGTGAAACCCGCCCTCCTCTATTCATCCTACAAGTCGATATTCCCCTTGCTTACTTATTTTGCTTTCCTTCTCTCCCACTACCACTCTCAGAAAGCTCGATTGACCCTTTAGATTCTTCGACAAATCTCGATAAGATACATTTCTCCAATAAAATCGATAAATACTTGATAATAATTATTTATTTAGATACTCTTTATGGAACCGAACAGTTTTACTTATTAATTGACTTCCTTTCTCGGAGTAATAAATTAGTTTAAAGAAAAGTATGAAGTTTGTATCTTAATACGAATGGTAGCGTAAGAAAGTTTGTTCCTTTCTTCTTTCATTCTCTTTCCGATGCATGAACATTTAGCATGACGTTTGGAAGTAAGAGAATTTTCCGAGAAGTCACGCTGGAATCTGTCGTAACTCTTTTAGAACGAACCTTTGCATAAATACGAACCGGATGAAAGTGATGATCAGGCTCGGTTACAACGAAGTTTCGAAATACGTAAGAAATAAATCTTCCTTTTCTTTGTACTTATTTCTCTCTCTCTCTCTCTCTTTTATTTTGAACGGAAACCTGACGCTTTCCATCAAAATGTTCAGCTTATCTTTCCCGAGCTCACGGGAATGTGAACTTTTGAAACTCCTGTTTATCGCTAAGGTAATAGACATATAGATCTTCTTCGCTTTTCGTTGAAGTTGACCAAAAAGTAAACAACCCGTTTATATCTTCGAACTGTTCCTACCGAAACAAGTTGTAACGCTTTAACTGCGCGAAACCACCTACTTCCCGTGTTATCGGTCTCTCTTTCTCCTCTTATCCAACGATGACGATCCTCTCTAGTCACCCTATCGATCCCACACTTTGGATAGTTAAGTTCATTAATCCGACTACGATTCGTACGACATACGTAATCGTATACATGATCGCTGACCATTAAATTAATCCCAGCAATTGTTTGCTCTCCTCCTTTCATTTTCCTTTCTTTTCTTTCCTTCTTATTATTTTTCTTCTTACTTTTTTCTTCGACGAATTTACGAGCGGAAGTTTGAGTTTACGAGGAAGGATTAAAGGTTCGTTAAAACGTTAAACGAGGTTATTTGAGAAAAGAAGAAAGAAAGAGAGTATAATTTAGATTCGAATTCGTTGCTAAGAATTCTTTTTTTCCTCCCTTTCTTTGCGAACTTTCCAAGTGGCTATTCGATCGATGAATCTGACGACCTTGAAAAAGGCTCTAGGCAAGTTTTTAGGTATCCCGAAGAAAAGAGAAAAAGTAGCGTAGCTTGTGGATTCCTCTCCCCTTCGAATCGACAACCATCAGCAATGCAAACGAGCACTTTGCGATCCGTCGCACGATACAAATCGTAAAGCGTATCTCTTTCTCTCTCTCTCTCTCTCTTGCCTCGAGCTTCGTTCTTTAGATTGCTTCGATTTTGTCTACTACCCTCGTGCAATTTTTCTTTCCGAAGAAAAAAAAAATGGATAGAAAAAGAACAAGAAAAGAGGGTTGAAACCAAGTAAAGACAAAGAAGAATAAAGAAAAAAGAGAATTATCGAAGAAATTCTCGCGAGAATTTGAAGAAAATGTAGAGAAGAGGGTGGGTATTTTTGAGACGTAAGTTCGCGTGACCAGCGTTGGACGATAGGGTGGTTTAGAACGCGTAAGAGAGGTAGAGAGGGAGAGAGGGAGAGAGGGAGAGAGGGAGGAAGGGAGAAGGAAAAGGAAAGGAAGGGGATGGAAGGGGGTGGGATGGTTGGCTGGTTCAGAGTGCGCACGGGGGAAGGCTCGCGGATCGATTCAGCGGCTCGAGTCGAGTTGAGACTATGCTTGGGGACTATGCTTCGCTATGTGCCTTTCTCTATATGTATGCGCCAAACATACACGCCGAACATACACGCGAACGCACACCCACGAATAAAAGGGACACCTTCCCGTACGCGCGAGAACGTACGTGCGAGAATGAACGGGGGAGAGAGAGAACATTTTCCCTCGCAAAACTTCACGATGTGTATCCTCGATATCATTCACCTCTACCTATCTACCTATATATGCATGTACGTATATGTGTAGTACCTCTACACGTAGGTATATGCGCGCTAAACCTCATACGAAGAGAAACGAAGAGAAAGAGAGATACGATTATTCGAGGTTTTACGGAGTAAGCGAGAGAAAGAGAAACGAATAGAATCGTGAAAAAGGTCTAACCAACCGGGCGTGTTGCGTTTAATTGGATTTTATTGAGTTTCATTGAATGCCAGTTGGTTATGTTTAACTTTTCGAATCCTGATCTTGTAACGCCCTCGTCGCGCGAACTCGCAGCTTACAATCGCCAATTTTTCTTCCTTTTCTTATAATAACTTTCGTCCGATGTTTCCAAATTGAATACAATTTGTGCATTTCTCGTTGAAATGCACCCTAATCGATGTGCTTCACGTTTCTATTGTTTAATAGCTATCATCGCAATCTATGTACACTATTGAATATTGAACGAGAGATCCCTGGAGCTCGAAACGATCCCGTGATGTATAATAATATACGTTTTATGTGAAATAACAATGTTAATTACTCGCGAGTAATAAATTAATTGGGCTACGTCAGGACTGGATCATGATGGCGAAGTGGGGTAGAAAACGAAACTGAGTAAACGAATGATTTTTCTCTCTCGCTCCCTTTCTCGGCCTCACACACGTACGCAAGGCCGTAGTTCTTTTGCAAAAGTTACATACAAGAATATAAATGCAAACATTTCTCTACGTACAGGTATACAAGCACATGCATACTTTCTCTTAGCTGAATTACGTTGTGAATGCTAGTATATGTAGTGTTTATGTAGATATACGCAAACTGCAACGTTTAATTAATTTGAACTTCCTGCGTCGTTAACGTTAAATCGACGCCACTTATTAACCAGCCGTTCGTAGGTTCGTAGATTCGCTGGTACGTTGGTTCGTTGGTTCGTTGGTTCGTTGGTGGATTCGACCGAGCGACATTTAGAATCGTAGAGAAAGAGAGAGAAAAGAACACTCGGAAATTAATTTTCAAATCGATCTCTCGTGCGAAACGCGAACGATTGGCTGTACGTTCGACAAACTCCTACCAATTAAGAACGTTGCGCTTGCCTCGTTCGTCCCTAACAATTACATTGAATTATATTTAGCAACAACTATTAAATAACGTTACTCCGTAATTATCTTTCGCTTCTATCGCGAGAAATTTGGAGACTCTGAAAGCGTACGTATACTCTATGTATACATATACATATGTATATGTGATAGAGTGTACACAAGCGCACTGATACTGACACGGCGACCCATGCGATCTCTTGCACCGACTGACTAAGAGAGACGGATGATACGAATGTATATATAGATATATATATATATATATATATATATATATCTCTTCCTCTCTTACATCGGTAACGGTTATACGTGTACGTTGGTGCATTCAATATCTATGTGTATACACGTCTATGTGTTTGCGTCTATATAGAATAAGAGGTCGAGAGAGTAAACTAGAGGGAGAGAGAGATAGAGAGAGAGAGAGAGAGAGACGATCTCTCGCCTCCGTAAGCGCTTCTGTCAACCATACGTCGGCTGCATTTGCAGTTGCAGCCGCATTGCTCGCGCGCTGCAGCGTCCCTCATGGCTGGAGTTGCAGGCCACGATTCGACTGTGTGTTCGTGGTGCATGCCGTTTGTCACCATTCAAGACGATGACGTCGAATGCCGCGCGAGTCTCACCGCACTGGCTCGATGCAAGGCTCCAATGCTTGAGAGAGAACTTCGAAGATAGAGTTGGCGATAGAGTTTCAGTTGAAATCTTGAAAGGTACCAAGAGATGTAGACAAACTTTACTTCCTTCTACTTCCTACCTCCTACTAAGTCCTACTACAATTTCTTTCATTTGCTCGCAGATTCTTTTAATATAATTTACCTCATATATTTACTATGACGAGGTTAAGAAACTTATCAATAATACATTTTATTTGAAATATTTATTTTAGTTTCCAAGTATGTTGTATTGAATAATTTACTCGTCATCAAGGATTCATCTTTAATTGAGATATTTTTATCCATGCTTATGAAATTCTTAAATCGACTAATTTTCTGACATTATGAAATAACAATGAGGATAACATATACATATACTTGATAGAATCAGATTGGGAAATCTTTGAAGAGCAATACGAAATTATCGACGACGTCCGCGATGACTTTTCTTCTTCTTTATTCGATTAAAAATAAATGAAAAATCGTTGAAGAAAATTCAAAAGTTCGTCACTCGATATTCGTTGCTGAAAGCTGAAAATTGTGAGATATTTTTTTAATTACCGAAACAATAAATCCATCGGCGAATCGATAGAGAACGAACTCGTTAACGATTTGTTCTTTGACGTGACTACTTCATCGAGGACGACGAAGAAATTAATTTTAGATGAAAATTAGCAGCAGTCCGAGAAAAATCGATAAGTTTCAAGTTGGAAAGAAGGCGAATTTATCTTATTCTTTCAAAACGAAGTTATTCCAACTTGTAATTCACGTATACGTAGGAGGTGGCAAAATGGGGTGGATTAAAGAGAGAGAGAGAGAGAGGAGAGTGATATCAATTCGCGAATTCAACCAAGTTCACAAATTAACCCAACTTAGTTCCGAACCCATAGATTACATTATAAAGTTCGCAACGTTCTGCATACTATTTCTTAGTTCTCTTTGAAATTAATTTCATATTAGGAAGTGTTATATATCAAAGGAAATGAAATACGACATCAATTCGCATACGTCCAAATGAAATACATAGCGAAATATACAAGAGGAAACGCGTTCCTACTTTTGCATAAAGGTTTATAATATGAATGCTCAAATAAAATGAAAATAAAAAGAATACGAAAAGAATACAATTAATATGCTGTTTCTTTTGTATTCCGAAATAGACAAGAAAAGATGGATCGATTTCTCGGTAAGAAACGTTGAGGATGAAACGAGCGAAAGTTCCGATGGTCGTCGATTCTATCGGGGAAAGGGAAAAAAAAATTCAATATCTCGACGAGACAAAAAGGGGAAAGGGTAGTAGTGGACGTTACGTCGGAGAGGTTAATTTCCATAACGTTCGCAGAGCCGGCAGGTTGCCAACTGACCAATGTTGTCCGTTTGAAAAAAGGAATCGATACGCTTGATACAGAAATTTAAGCGAGCAAACAAAATTGTCCACGGGGACGAGAGCTCGTTAGGATTCTCGAATAATTTACTTGAAAAAAAGAAAATCAAATAGAGAGAGAGAGAGAGAGAGAGAGAGAGAGGGTGAGAGGGAGAGAGAGGGAGATGGTGAATGAGAAAGAGTTCAAGAGATAGATAAAAGAATGGTAGCAGCTGGGGTTTTGTCCCGCGGACATACTTGAAAGAGTGGCCGAGACAAAGGATATCGGTGATCCAATAGAGTCCTTCTGCTCACCAATCTGTACGATGTAACTGCATTGTGTCTCGTGAAATCAACAAGATTATCCTTTGACGGAACTGAGCCATCTGTGCGGCAGTGGTCGACAAAGTCCGATTCTGTATATAGTATCTTATGCCGATATCAAGTAGCTTTCGGATAAGATACTACGGATTTATAGTCGCGAACGAACGTGATAGGATGAACATTAGCAAGATTACACGCGCGAGACCCGTCGGAATAACCTACTACCTGACAAAGTAACACCTGCCTACCACTTTCTAACAGCTACCCCATAAACAGATACATCCAAAATAAAAAGATCCTCGTCTATTTTTATTATTTCTTTATCGCTAATAAAATAGCCGTAGTAGTTGTGTAAAATGAACGAGACGTTTATATTCGTACCTTCTTAAATACGTAAATAAGGTTGTTTTATTAAATTCTTAGAATGAGAGAAAATTCGCCAACCGACCTATATAATTTCTTGGAAAAAACAGCTGTACGGCGCCTCGTAGTCGTAAAAAAAGTCTTTCTATTCTGGTGCACGTTCCAAGCACCTGCATAAAATTCTACAAGAGAAATATGTATGCTTAAAGGGTCATCGACAGTTACTCTCTTTCTTACGATATAATAACTTACAGTCTCAACTATTTTTACAAATTACAAATGTAACATAAAAAAGATATATAAAGTTCTTTCACAGTAGAAAAGAAAAATTACGAAGCAATAATAAAAATGAACATTTTCGAGTATCTAATCAATTGCATTCAGTTGAAGCCTTCAATCGACATGTTGTAACTTTACGGAAAATACTTATTAGACTACGACATGAAAGTTTTTTTATGACCTGTGTTCGTCTCTTCTTTTAAGAGACATCTTTCGAAAGAATAATCTTTAAAGTTACAGTTAAGAACGCTATTTCAAGTAAGGAAATAAAAGATGTTCTGTCGTTAAATTTTCACGGATTACGAACGCACGTCTCCCTCTTTTCTCTTTCCTTCGAAAATATATGAGAATTATTAACGAGTGTATAGCGGAGATTGCAATTTCGTTACTTCCTCGTAATCTCGCCTAACCGACATTTCAAGCTTTATACGAGCGAGAATTACTGACCCACCAAAGGGATGGAACCCTACAATCGGGACAAATGATAGGTTTACGGTAACACTTTCGCGTGCTAAATTACGATTCGAGTTTCTAGTTTCCAGTACCTAAGAGAGAAGGCTTCCATGATACGTGTAAATTTAACTTTGGTATAACATAAGAACCCGAAATTACATTCAAAACAAGTAGATAAGAAAATCTTAACAAATGCTAAGAAAGAAGAATTTCTTTGCGAATTCGATTACATTTCGAACAAATTCTTATTCGACTTAAATTCGTATCAACCAGTAAGCCACTTCCTATCGATAATCACATTTAAATCTAGTCTCACTGACCTCAAGGAGAATCTCCCTGCTGTTGGAGATAAGTAGATATACATCTGTCAGTGTGTAATAGCCTCAATAGGAAGGGTCCTGTTACATGCGTCCATCACATGCAATAATACGTGAGATAACGAAAGATAAAAGATAACGAAAGTAAGGTTTATATAGCTGCACGTTTCACCGAATTGTAGTACAATTCACAGCATTGTTTCGAACGACAAATTATGACAAAGATAAATGATAAAGAAAATTTAGAAGGACGTTTCTTATCTTTAGAGTAATTATTATTACCTGTTTCAGGATGCACCACCGATTCTGTACTCCGGTGTGTCTCGTACAAGTAAACTCGATCGTCTTCTCTTGTTCGTTCTTGCGTACTACTAGCTCAACGTAGCACACTACACTGAAATCAGAATAAGAAGAGAGACTATGAAGATTACGAATACGGTGTCGTAACGAGAAAGAGCAGTAAAATATGTAATTATAAGTGAAGGAGCTCGTGGTACGCGATGCACCTAAAACACTTCTCCCTTTCCTTTTCCTTCCGTTCTCGAATACTTTAGATATAAAGGCAATCTCGTTGTCAACGGGGAGCTTGTATTACGCGTACTATGTTCTTCTATTCGTCGTCTACGTAAGCGCTGATGTAAGTTAATATAGTCGACGATTTTCTCTATGTTGATGTTGTATAGGGATCTAGGTGGGTTGCCATTGAACGTTTTAACGAGTTACGAACGCACCAATGAATGAGATCTATTGAGGACACAAAAAGTAAATGCAAGTCGGAACGATATAGTCGGAACGATATAGTCGGAACGACGTAGTCGCTCACTTAAAACTTTTCTAAGCCGACCTTTAAAATAACGAGTAGTCTCCCAATATAATATCTAACGTGTATAGCATCAACGCGTTTCTCTCTCCCTCTTATTTCCTATTTGGTAGTTTTGATGAAATCCTTTTATTTCGTTAAAATGTAACATCGTTTAAATGAAAAATAAATTTGTTGACATTTTGTAAGTGAGAAAGGATGGAATATACGGGTATGACCTATTTATTGGAAAAATAGCCCGTTTCGTCGACGCTTAAAAGATAATAAAACAGAATGGACAATGGCCAGTGGTAGTATGGTATCACACCATTTACGAACGAACGCGAGCGAGCGAGCGAGCGAGCGAGCCACGCGATTAAACTCAAACGCACCGTATAAACACACGCGACGCGACACGACGCGACGCGACGCGGCCAATCGCATTCGTACAGCAGCGGTATACATTGAAGTTATTACAGGAAGCAAGAATGATCGTCCCATCCTGTCTATATAACTATCCTCTAGGTACGGATAGTTAACCGTACAGTGGTTTCATTTTCGTTCCGACCGTTAGACTAACTTTTTCGATAAATATTTTCTATGCAATTAACTTTTCCAATACTATCGATATAATAATTTATGTCAAATCATAATCAAGTTGACTATAAAAGTTGATTATAAGAAACGCGCTTAGTGGTATTTAAAAAAATGTACGCAAGTCGATAGTTTCGTTAACGCTCATACCAAAATAAACGTTTACGCTCGGTTCGGCTACAATTTGCCGCTCTTTAGTCTGATCCAGTGTATAGAGATGGCAAGATAACGACACCTGCGCTCGCTATTCGTTGGCACATTGCCAAAGCGAATTGTTACGGCATCCCGGCAAAAGCTATGCTTTCGAGTTTGCAACCGCGTGATCGAGTTGTCGTCAATTTGCCGACAAATTTCGCTTCTGCTTTCTCTACCTAGATATATATATAAACATCTATGTGCATGTATTATTCTATACACGCGTTTATATGAAATATATGAAAATATGTTTATACAAGTATTACATGTTTCAACTAACAAATGTTCTAAGGGAATATAGAAACAAATGTTGCAAATTCATTTGGAAGATAATTATTAATACATATCAAGGGGAAACTTTGACTTGGATTCACTATGACTTCGACTTTTCAAGCTGCTCCAAATTGAATAACCGTGAGAAAACGGCTTGCAATCGGTATAATAGGATTATCAACGGCAGGTCTTCGAAATGTTATTCGACTCGATTAGTTTGGGATTAGAGCTTATAATCCTGCGACGTCTCCAATGGCCTAACGAAAGGGAAGATCAGCACGTAACAGTCTTCGTAGATCAATCATGATATTTACATATATATATATATATATATATATATATATATATGTGCAGTTGAATACATGCATAAGTCATTCCATAATTATAATGAATTTTTGTATGTAATCGTAAAGAAATTAGGGATAATAGCGATTAATCCAATTCACTTTTGTAACAATGTACATATCAAAGGCGTGTCCCATGAGAGACACGTTTAACGCGACCCTTAGAGGCTCGTTACCAGCACAGTACTACCGGTAGAGAATCGGTATTGGGAGCCCCCACCTTGGAATCCCCTACCACATTTAGCTATTGTACCGACTGTAATGCACGTTCCCTTTACTCCGTAGCATTCGCTAAGAGATAAGGATACTAGATGGGACATAGAGACAGAAACGCACGCCTAATCGCACATAGGAACAATGGACTCGCATCGTCATCACAGCGTGCGACTATTGCAGAAATTGCTGTGGCAAGCGGGGCCGATTGAAGATTCGATAACGATTCGGGGATGTGCGGAGAGGGTGAATGAGGGTGAATGAGGGTGAACGAACTATCCTTCCCTGCCTTCCTGACGTCTCAAGCATCGACGCGCGCTAATTAGGCGACTCGATGGTACTCCAGGACGAAAAGCGGCATTAACGAGTCTCATCGATTTACCACCAGCGACGTTCACTTTCTATTTTTCTCTCTCTCTCTCTCTCTCTCTCTCTCTCTCTTTCATCATTCAAGAGATTTTGGCTGGAACCCACTACCAATAATTCAATTTTCGATAATCAGAATGACTCGTAAAAATGAAAACTATCGTTCACGATTGAATCCGATTGGAAAATGAAGAAATAAAGTAACGAAAATGTGCGTAAAATTTCTTTGAGATATCGACGATTTGAAAAATGACATTGAAAAATATTGAAATGATCGTTTTATAACTCCTTTGGGTTATTATATCATGTAGAATATGCATGGGTGAATAATTATTTACCACGTAGTCTTCGTTATTTTGTCGACGATTTTGAACGTCGAATAGAAAGCATACTCATACACTTTGCACCGAATCTCTTCTGGGGCAAGTTAGCCTTTTAGAAAGGGCAAACGACACCCCTGTTGGTAGTAATAATAATTGTCGCACGGCGAAAGGGGTGGTCGGCCTGCTCGACTGTTTGGATATCCAGCTTGCCGTTATTAATGGGGAACGAAACAATTTCGTAACGCAACCCGGCTTATTATAATCCTCGCTTTATATATATCTTCGCGCCATTTCATCCCCTTTGCCTCTCCTACGATAAACACGCACCCATTCGCATTGTGTCTCTTTTTCTGTCTCTCTTTCTATGATGTCCCTCTTATTTTATACGTCACGGATACAACTACTTGTACGATAACATTCACCCTTTAATACTAAGGATTATTACAGCTTGTTTGTCTTGAAAATCAATGGGTCATCTTCCTGGGAAAGCCAAGTTCCTTTTGTTATTTTTCCCTTGATATTTTTACAATACTTTTTCATATAGCTACACGTTACTATCGTATGTACTTCTTTCGAATCATTAATAAGGACAATATTTTCTTAATAAAACAAAGCGAAAGGTATTAGCCGAATAATAAAAAATACAAAAATATTGTTTCGATGATTTTCATTTATCGTATTGAAGAGAAAGAAGAGAAAGAGAGGAAAGCTCTTGATGCTTGCAACTTCGTTCAATGTACCAAAGCTAGGGGAGGAAAGGGAATCATTAATTATAGATATTAAAGGTTGCCGCGGGCGGATGCGTCTGTTTTCCATCTCTCTCTCTCTCTCTCTCTCTCTCTCTCGCTCTCGCTCTCGCTCTCGCCCTCTCTTTCCATGCTCACAGAAAATTAGTTCGGTCCAAATGACAGAGGTTCTTTTCCGAGTCAGCGAACTGATAAATGTGGCTTCCTAGTGCAGAAAGTACGCTCAAAAATGTATTCATCCCATTAATTTAATTAACTCTAGGTCTAACCTGATATCGACTTAAATTTTCTAACGGAAAATAAGTGGAAGTCGTCGATTCGTCGATAGGTTAGAAGAGTCACGTGCAATCTGCTTTTGATATTCACGTTGAAACTCTTCTCTACCACTATTACTTGTCATTCTATTCTTCTTCGATTACGTTGGCCGTTCGAGTAGATTAATCGATCAAACTATTCAAAAGATATTATTACCTTATCATCGACCTTGATTCTATTTAATAGAGAGTTATTTCATCGTCTTTTTGATTAAAAAGTAAGGAGAAATAATAATTACAATGGTTCATTTCTATAATACTTATGTGAGATATGATAAAATGGAGAATTTTGTTTGATTAACTAGCGAAGATGTCCGTAGTAGTTAGTTTAAAGAAGCTCCAGAACAATATAATCGATATCCTCGCCAAACTTCCTTCAGACTGTTTACGGAGTATACATAAAGGTCAGATTAGAATTGGAAAGTAGACCGGGTCGAAGAGAGTAGGAAGCCAATAGAAGGCAAGCCAAGGTGCCGGTTAGCTGAATCCGCGAAGAACTTGCTAAAAGATTCGAGAACTCGGTTGAGGTTGCTTAGAAACTTGTAAGACGCAGACTCGATGAAAAACATTTGCTTCTTAATTTGGAAGCTTATTGGTAAGTGAATAAATACAAATTAAATAAGGAAAAATGATAAAAGATAAAGTGACTTTGGCTTAGCAGGGTGTTTAGCAAGGGCCTCGTTGCAAGCTACCATCATTGGTAGAAGCTGCGCTCGATTATACGGAAGGCCTCGAGGGAAAAGAGAAGAGATGGAGACCGATCTAAAGCTGTACATTTTCCAAACGTATCTCGAACACCCTGGTTCCAACATCAAATCCCACGGGATAAAACGAAGTCTCTGCTGCGGCCGGCACTATCTCTCTCTCTCTCTCTCTCTCTCTCTCTCTCTCTCCCTGGGCCCTTGCTTTTCGAGCAACCGGTACACGTACGTGCGGCCAGCGGCAAGTGGTTCCTCCTGGTTGCGGGAAGAACAGCAGACCAGGCCGGTGGCGTCGACCTTTGTACCTTAGAAGCAACACATCCAAGTAACAGTAGAAGCACACCTTGGCAAGTCCTTTCGCGCGTAACGCTAGACACCCCTAACATCCACGAACAAACGCCCGGGGCTCGTTGCTTCCTGAATACTTTATTTGGCCGCCACTACCGTCGCCTTCCAACCACTCCTTCTTCTTCTTTTTCTTTTTCTTTTTCCACTTTCGTCTTACCACCTTGTGATCTTCCCTTATACACTTTTCTCTCTTTCTATTTCTCTTTCTCTTTCTTTGTCTGTCTCATTTTCCCTCCAACGAGTTTCCACAACCTTTGATGCCTCTTTTCTCGTTTTCCTCTCCTTTTCCTCACCTTTTTCTCATTTCACCCAACGCCGTGCTTTTCTCGTTACACTTGTACGTACACATCTCACCTGTTGTCCTCTTTCCGTTCCTATCTTCTATCCTTCTTTTTAACAGACACTACGTCTCTGTTCATTCTTTAAACATGGAAATGCCGTTCCACCTTTCGATGACGTCGTACTTTTTTTATCCCTTCGTCTTTCTTATCCACAGCTATACTAAATGTTCGTTCCGTCTTCTTTCTTTCTTTCTTTTTATACAAAGACGAAAAAGAAACGTAGCTTCCTTTTATTCCGTTCTTCTCTCTTACTCTATTACTAGCCGTTTTTCTTTCTTTATCTGCCTCTCTCTTTCTCTCTTTCCATGACATCTCCGAACCCCTAAAAGCTCGATGTTTCATCCTTCTTTTATCCAACGTATAAAACTCCGGCAACCTTCTCCACCTACAAACTTTTCTGCCTACCTATCTATCTACCCTTCTTTAATCGCACGAATTTATCTCCGTTAGGACGTACCAGGAAGAATTCTATACCGTTTCCATCTATCCTTTGCACCTTGGATCGCGAACATCGGCGAATCTTTCTAAGCTTTTCTACCTAGTCGTAAATAACGTACGCACGCACGCACGCACGCACGCACGAACGCACGCACGTTTGAACGCACGAACGCACGAACGCACGTAAGCGTATTTTCTATCCTCGCGAAATGTCGAGCCAACTATCGATCCTCCTACGCTCTTCTCGTGATAATCTTCTTAGCTTTACAACCACCACGATTCACTTTAATTATTCGCGAGATAAATCGAGCCTTCGCCAAAAGGATTCCAACTCATTTTTATTTTCTTCCTTTTCCTCTTCTTCTATTACTCTTTCTCTAGCTTGCTTTATTTCGGAACTTTGGAAAACTCACCGCAGGGAGTTCTCCTAACCATCGGTGGATGAACGTGCCGTTAAACGTTTCCGTTTATATACGAACTTTCACAAGAAAAAAGACTTCACGTCATTATCTCCCTTTTCTTCTTCTTTTCTTTCCAATTTTTCCTTTACACTCACATACGTACTCACTTACGTACGTTGGAAGTAAGTAAAATTTTCCAATTTCATTGCAAAATATATAGTATTGAAATTTTCCGATAAACTCTCCTTCGCTATGATTTATAATAATAATAATAATAATAATAATAATAATGATAATAATAATATGTTGAGCGTAGTTGTAGTATCAATTACTAGGGCTAGAGGGGACTAGAAACCGTACGGAAATACTTTAACGAGAGGACCGATCGTCCCTCGTGGCCAAACGTCCGAAATATCGATTATGCGAAAGCGTAGCCCTGGAGCAGAGGCTATTTGTATGCGCGGAGTACCACAGGATTAGAGAGTCTTGGGTAAGGTAGGTGTAGATACTAGATGGAATGTTAGACCGCAGAGAGACTTGGACGACGATAGAGAAAACTATTGAAAAACCGGATATATTTTATCGGATGTTTTTGGCCCTTATCAAAAATACAAAATGCCAAAGTAATTTATAGAAAAAAAAAAATTACATAAATATTGCTTGACCAATGATTCATTTTTTTTTATTTTTCTCATAAATATCCTGGTTCTCCCAATTTATGTAGCAAGTGGAAAGTTTGGACAGGCAGTATATATTCTTATTCTTCCGCAAATACATATAGTATATTTGTAGGCGTATCGAATATAAAGTTTGAATATATCGTGGAGAGATATTGTTATTTCTCAACGAATCGTTGTAATTTCGTTAGTCGAACGAAGCATCGAAAGTGCTCGGTGGAAAACGTGAGAGCTTGCAAGCTTGTACAGGACGAAATGAGATTACGTAGGATGCATATCGTCCCCCTTTGGCTTAACCACTGGAGTTCTTCGTTAATTTTGCATGAACCTTTCGTGGGACAATGCCGAGGTGATAGATAGATAGATAGAGAGAGAGAGAGTATGGCGCGAAACGCGTACATTTCCGGAACCTAAATCCTCGACAAGGACGATCGGTGATTTCATAGGGAATTAATCGAACGGCGGGGGGTAAATTCGTGTGCGCTGGTATTAAAGGATTTCCCAACGGTTGCTGATAATTCGATTGTACTCCCTACTTCTCTCTCTCTCTCTCTCTCTCTCGCTCTCTACACGTATACAACAACGCCTATTCGATGCTATTTCGAACGAAACGCCTGTACGAAATGAATCACATCCGTGCTAGGATTCTACTCTCTCTCTCTCTCTCTGGTTACTGGAGCACGGCGAAAACAATAAAGCCCGTCGAAGATTTTGAAATATGACGTAGGAAAGTTAATAACTTGGATTTCTATCTGCGCTATAACATTCTCTTTCCAAATTTTCCCACGAAATGAGAATCAAATGTCGAGGTGAAACTTTCTTATCGAATTTTCTCCATTAATTTAATAAACATCTGGAATTATATATAAGACTATCATCCGTTTACGAAATAATAAAAATAAACCGACGACGAACTTTTGGTTTTTTTGTTTTTCATTCATTTTCATCTATCATTAAAGTCACAAATATTATCGTATCAGAAATGATATAAAAGCACAGAGAAATGAAGAAAAAGGAAGATGAAATTTACATTCGTTTCATGTCTCGCTTCGATTTCCTCATTTTGACCAGGAAAACGGCAAGTTCGTTTCCGTTGATTCATTAAGTCGATTAAACGAACCGAATATTCGAGAGAGAAACCTAGTTTCAATGGAACATGAAAATTTTCTCCACTATAACTTTTGATACAGATTTTACTCCGAGAGTTGTAATGTAAAGCAATCCGAAGAAAGTCGAACGAGCAACTAAATCTTACGGATTAAAGTTGTCGAGGAGGGAGAGAACTGATAAAACCGCTTACACGTTTTAGACCAACAAAACTTACCCTTTCATTTCCGATCATGGAACAATCGATAATCGTTAAGTAAAACACTCATACTGTATTCCATCTTAATTATAATATTTATTAATTAACGAGAGAGCACGAGGTATCTAAAGTCACTTATTATAATTTATAAATAAATATATGTATAAAGTCTAAATGAAAGGATCACGGTGATCCTTTTATCTCATTCATCTCGAAATAAATGGAATACTTAAAGGAGAGTATTCTGCAAAGAGATTGGTCGTCTCCAAGAGAGGAAATTAATTAGCGATCGAAGACGAGCCCCGCTTTGTAAAAAAAGAAAAGAAAAGAAAAGAAAAGAAAAAATCTATTGAAAATGGGGATAGACGGCGGGCGGGCATGCGTTCGTTCGGGCGTTTTCGTAGAGATAACAAAAGCAAAGTGAACTGGAATATCGTCGAATGTAAAAACGGGGCCCTCTTTATTTTCTTCTCTCTCCGTTCGATATTCGAACGTGTCGGTGCGCGATTCCCACGGGATAAGACGATTACCGTCTATTTTTTCAGCTAAATTTATGCCATCAACGAGCAGCCGTCGCTCTCTCGGCGACAATATTATCGTTACCCTGCTGGAAAAAGCAATTATCGACCTTGCGACTTTTGCGTGGCAAAACGAAGCGCGACGGAGCACAAAGAGCACGAAATTCATTACGGATTTTCGGCATAATCCAACGAGAAACGACTTAATACCGCCTATCCGAAACGCTTGTGCGAATTTAAGGACGAATGCGTCGACCATTCGGGGATAAAACCATTTTATTCCTTCCTAGTTTTTCTTTCAAGATCCCGCAACCGATCAACACGATAGAATAGGTCATTTTTGATATACAATAAATACATAAATATTATAGTAAGAAAAAACAATCGGTGACCCCGTCTAAATAAGAGGAAAAAAAAAAAAAAAAGAAGAAGCCGTGCCCAAGAGGAATATCCGAAGGCACTCGCGTAATAGGCTTAAGTTATTAAAGGGTAGTGGTAAGAGAAAATATACGGGGTCTCGACAGGTGCGAGCACCGCGAATTGTCGCTCTCTTGCAGCCGTACAACCTACAAAACTTATTCTTTATTCAGTGAATTTGGCTTTTAACCTCACGACGTACAAGAACAAATAGAACTAATAGAAAAATACAAAAAGAGAAAGAAACTTGGCTTCCTCGGTCACCGCTCGGTTTAACACGATAATTCGAGCGATAACAATGTTCATTTATATGCATCGTTGCATCAAAATTTGAACTCGACAGTCGTGGCAACATGAATATTATTTTCTAATTGTAAGTTATGAAGACCGACCGAATGCGTTCGAGACGAGTTCGATTTTTCGTCAATGAAATGGCCGATCATTCTATTGAGTCGGTCACCTTTTGACGCGTACAAATAAAAAGAAAATAAAAGAAGGGGAGTTACAACAATTGATACCGATCGATCGATAATCATTTTTATTATTATTTCCATTTAAAATACAGGTAAGCAAAAAAAAAAAAGAAAAAAGAACGCGCACGCGCATACGAATTAATATTATGTTATCGGTGTTCGGGAATTCAAATTCGACGAGCGCATTCCAATCGAATGAAATGTAATTCTCGGAGATATAGCAATCAGCGCTAATGGCATTGAATTCGCGCGTTGAGATCGCCGTATGGTGAAATAAAAAGAGTAAATAAAAAACGAGCTCGGAATACATAAAACTAAAGAGAGAGAGAGAGAGAGAGAGAGAGAAAGAAAGAAAAAAAATAATAAAAAATAAAAATAGCACCCATACTATAGGGTATGCTATACCGTAAGAGAGGATCGATCGAGGCAATCATATTCGACGAACAAACATCTCGATGCGGTTGACCGTTTAATTACTTTTTCACGGTTTTTTACATTCTAGCAAAAAATTACTCGCGGCCGTTCGTCATCGTTTCGAAAACGTATTCGGCTAGGTGTGGCTGCTCCCGCAACTGTATGAACAATTTTCCGCGATACCAACGGATTACGTTTTCACGATTCGTCCTTTCACGGAAGCGCTCCCGAGCTTTCTATAAACCTGCGGTTATCGAACCCTTCTTTCAAAAAACCTTTCTATTCGCAGCGTAAAGTTAACCTTATTAAAACAACAAAACTACCAAGACCAAAAAAGAATGCAATAATACGTTTATCGACGGCCATTAAAAGACCATTAAAAAGAATATACGCGGGGTATATAAATATAAATAAAATAGAAAAGTTTCCGTCTCCTTTCGAATACCTTTAAACAAAGTCATTCAATAATTTATAAAAATAATATAAGTATATAAATGAAAATAATTAAATATCTCTTTGTCATTCCTAATGAATGATATCAGAAAAGTTATTTGGAGAAAAAATTATTTGTTTCTCAACCTAATATTTTTATCTATCCGAGCATTCAACAAATTTTTCCCAATTCATTGTTCGTCTCCTCATGGAAAAAATCCCCACGATATTTGAGTGTTTCTATTGAAATGTTCTATCCTCTCCAAGTAGAATGATTTTGGAAAGAGACACGAGTAGACACAAGCAGGAATAAATAGCTTTTAAGAATATTAATATCGACATCTATCGAAAATCGCTACATACCTAACGATCCAATCTATAATATAGATATAGGGGGAGTACCATTTATATAATAATACAGAAGAGATATCTATCGTACGTCATTTCCCGCATTTCCTACGCTAAAATCAAACGATGGAAATCGAGTTATGCCGAAACGAAGTTCCCTCGCTACTACCCTCTTTTCCGATAGGATCGCGGCAAGTGATCAAGACTGATCGACGTTTCCTATAACCACTGTGGGAAAAGCAGATATCCAATAAAAGACAGCGTTCATCGTGTTTAGACAAAGATAATCGTGTCTACTCAAAGATAAAAGTCGAAGCGCCGCGACTGTATTTGCAAAATGAACATTTACAAAGACGATTAATTTCACATGAAAATCATTAGAATTTGTAGTAGTCTTACTTTCTTATAAGAAAACGTTCGTTGAAAAAGGACTTTGGCCGAAATTCAGAAATCGAGAGCTTCGACATATAATATATTATATATACGTATATACGTATATCCATGTAACTCTCAATCATAATATATTTCCTTTTTCGGTAAAGCCAGGCGAGAAAATGGGATACTCCGAGGACGGATTTTTGGCCCGCTTGACCCCGTATTTTTGCCGAAATTGCTATTTCCGCCGTGCCGGTCTACGCGTATTTCACTCGCGATCATCCTTATTTCTCCTATAATCAAATAGATAATAAAATAGATCTTTTCTCTCTCGCATACTTTTTCTCTTTTCGATATGCGATAAGACAGAACTCGTTCGGCTATCATCGAGTCCTGTTGGCACGATAAAGAAAACAACAGAAATTCCATGTAATACATTATACTTGAAAAGAATCGAATGTCAAGAGAGAGGATTATTTTTAGTGAAAATTAAAAATCGACACTGGGGGGTTGTGACACAAGACGGATCGGCTAAAGGGTTGACAAGAGAAAAGGAAGAAGAAAGTGAAGAGGGTGCTGAATGTGTGTCGGTTAGGATGGATGCTGGTAAAAGGGTGGAAGACTCGAGAAGGTAGAGGGTCAATGAAAGAACGTAGTAAGCAAGGGAGCCGAAACGCGGGATATCATATGAGTGGAATGTGCTTTACGACCTCATTTTTCACAAGATCACCTTTCGCAGGTTCCTTTACACTATTTGAAGAAGCAACTTTGGGTGTTTTTATTGTCTCAATTGCTTACTTCGTCTAGTCCCCATGTATTTGCATACTGCAGGATCGTTCACTTGATTTTTCACGAAGGCTCTTCGATCTTCGAACAGAAATTTAAAGCTTTTCCATGCGAACTTAAAAGCATCATATTTTACGTACTCCCGTTCGTTCTACGCCGTTTGCTCTTTCTCCATTCCACCCACTCGGTCTCCTTTGTTACTCGAGAGGACGACTCAAACAGCTTGGAAGATTTGCTGGACTCTCTCTCCCCTCGTTTTCTTTTTCTTCTTTCATCTTTCTCACGCCCCCATTCCCATCCTTTTTCTAGACCCTCTTCATCTTGTGCGTAGATACGCACACGTGGAAGTACGTACACATACATCCACTCGACTCGTTAGGTATAATACTTTTTTTATATCCAATGGTAGATTCATCTAGGACAAAGCAGAAAGCTATAAGACATTTTTAGGGTTAGTTAGGATTTACCTAAATCCTTCTCACCCCGTTACACGCTATCTTTTATTTTCCAATCTTTTCTTGCTGGCCGAAAATGTGGGAAAAATGCTTTATACTCTTTGCCGTCGAGAATTGTTTAGAATTGCTAATGGTGCTCGGTTAACCTCGACCTACTACGAAAACGAAAAAGCTAGATACAAAGGAGGAAAGAAATAAGAAAAAAGAAAAAAAGAAAAAAGAAAAAAAGAAAAAGATGTTTTAGCGTCGAGAATCGTAGAAGATTTATCGATACGCCATATTGGCTCCTTTTCACTTACGCTCGCGAACATGATATCTAACCCGAGCTTGCATAATTTAAAGGATTCCTATATATGTATATATGCAAGAAAGGTAGGAATGAAATATAGTGGAACGTTTCGGAACGCATCGTACCAATACGATTTCTCGATTGGGAGATGCTGCTTCTTGCTAAAGTCACTCACTGAAAATGTCTTCGAGGCTAACTAAAGTTTCAACCAAAGCTTCAACCAAAGCTCCATTTATTTCAAATATTTGTAATTTAAGAATTATTGACGGTATCGTTAACGTTTCTTGTCAATTGTCGATAGTCTTTTTCTTTTATGAAAAATTGTAAAAGACCCTAGACGGACGTATTGATTTATGCGAAATTGGCTCGACAGTCGACGCGTTAAAAAGCATGCGAGAAAGAGATAGAGAGGACGGTCTGAGATATAAGAAATAATAAACGAGACCATTAAGCCTGTGAACTTTCCTCGTCCACGAGGGTAGAAGAAAACGAGGCGAAAGAACAAAAGCTTGCTTTCCCTGAGCTTGCACTCTTTACATCCCATACTCTTTATATTTTCATGCTACACTTTCTCTCCCTTTTTCTTTCTTTTCACTTTTCTCCATATATCTCTTTCTCTATCCTTCTTGTCGTCAACTTTAAACGTATAAACAATATATCGTTACGTGAAGTCCCATTTCGTAAAAAGTAGACCTTAAAAAAGAAAAAATGACGTTAGCAGTAGGAAGGAAGAAGTCGAGACGTTTTCAAACGTTGCCTCTTTCGTTCTCTTGAGAAACAGCCGTCAGTAGTACGTACTTACAATAGTCTCAGACACTTCAAAATACCTAACGAGAATAAAAATACTTTGACGTAGCTAGAGAGTTGACTTTAACGAAAAATTGTCAAGTTTCTCGGCTGAAAGTTTACAGCCAGTTCTTTTCAACTCGACAATCAAATTCCAATCAAATGCTGAAATATTTCCTATCCTTAGTATTTAAGAGATATACTTGCAATTTACCGCCAGTGAAATTCTACAGATTTGTATAAACTAGCGATATGCTTTTGCACGACATCTGTTAAAAGCACTATTTCATTCGTTTGAATTGTATGAATTTATGTAGGGCAAAAATATGGCAAGTTTTACACACCTGTTTATTGTCAATTGTAAGAATTTATAAAGGGCAATGATATTCTCTTACTTGGCACCTGTTAAATGCACATGCATTCTCGAAAAATATATGTAGGTCAGAGAGATACTACTCTCTAATATAAGATGCACATTTTCAAAGGGATATGAAACATAGTAAGGATCGACTAAACAATCCGACCAACTGTGCGTTACATTCTCTACAATTTCTTACAGTAGTAAGCATATCTAAAAAAAACATATTTCAATATTATTTTACTCTTCTTTTTTGCTTCTTTTTTGCTTCTTTTTTGCTTCTTTTTTGTTCTCGTCAAAAGAAAAAGCAGCCATCTCGTGACAGGGAAAAATTCCGCTAAAGTCTAACGTGACACTTTATGCTCGGTAAGCAGATCGGTGGATGAGAAAATTGGTCCAATATTCCGATCAGAAGTTTCCACGTCTTCCAAAACGAAGCTTCTAAACGTTCCATTTACGAATTTTATAAAAAAACCGTTAGAATCGTTCGTCCAAAAAATAATTTCACAGCTAACTGGATAAACGTATATTAGTTTATCGATTTAATAAACTATTTCATTTGTATCTTGCATTATGTATAATAAAAAAAAAAAAAAAATAATAAAATGACAAAAAGATAGAGAATCGCATATTTTCGACAATACGTACATACAAAAATGTAGAGGAAAATTTTCCAACGAATATTCGTGAACTTTCGACGATGCGAGAAAAATCGTGTACAGGTAGGATATAAATTCAATATAAACCGTTGTGTCCGATAAACGCGAAAAAAAGAGAGAGAGAGAGGGAAAAGAAGAAAAAAAAATAAAAATTCGAACATATCGGTCGTAACATTCGCGTATACCTTTGAAAGCTTTCACAACGTGACTCTGCAATTTTTCTGGCATATTTTAACGAACGATTTGCGCCCCTTGAAACTCGCCTTTGCTCCTTCTCTCGCTACTCTTTTCTACCTTTCGCGGATTTCCGTCCTTCAAGCGTCAACGATTTATCCGTATTTCAAAGAGTCCCTTCCGGGCTCTCGATAGCTTTCAAAAGAACCATTATCGAGACGCCCAAGCTCTCCTCGAATTATCCTATATCTTGGAGAATCGGCTACCCTCATCCAACTTGCACTTCGACTCTCAAACCATTCCATTTTTTCCATCAAATGAGACAACTAAAACCATTTGCAGATCGCTTAGAACGAAGTCTCGATAATTGCAATTTCTTTTACTTTTCAAAACTTATCGAATGAAACTATATTTATGAATAATGAAACAAAGTTTATGATCTCAAACGAAAACTCTCTAATTTATCTTGATCGATTGGAAGCCAAAAAATATGCATTACTATATAAAACATTTCAAAGTGCATTCTATGTGTCGCGTGTACCGAATATATCCACCATCACAAGGGTGTTTGGTCGAGCATGAATTTAAGGGAACATTGAAAAGAGGGTGATCATGATTTTTCTTCGTTTTATTATTCATTTACTACCTACAAGAATAAAAAAGCGAATAACAAAGACAAACAGTTTTAAATGCAATAATACTATTAGACGAATAAGTGAAATTTGTTAACCTTTCGTAATAGGTTGCGATTTCAGTCCGATTGCTTGGAATTCCTTTGAATACGCGTTTCATTGTCGATGCAAGTCGATTTAACTCTTTTATCGGAAAGATCTCAAGGAAAGGGGGAGAGAGAGAGAGAGAGAGAGAGAAGGAGTTTTAACAAAGTAAAACTTTGTTCGAACTTACATTAGTATTTCGGAAAACGTTGGCAAATCTGTGTGAAGTCGAATTAAAAGAGTAAGATGAAAAGAAGAAAAAAAGACAATAGTATCGAGTTTGGATAGAAATGCTAATGGCGTTTCATATTTCATCGAGAACTTTAGAATCGAAGTAACGGCGTAAATTTTCATCGTATACAGTAACATCGAGAGAAGTTAGAATGTCCAAAAGTGTAATACTTTATGTTAATTGTACGCAAAGAACAATATCGATGATAGTGTCGCTGCTGTTACATTATAACGGTTCAGGATAGATAATGGATGTTTAACGAGGGAGCCCGCAGCGGTAATAATTATATCTAGGTCAATGAACAATAAACGTTAGCCTGGATGACCTCGGTCGGAATGTGCGTGCCCTGGCACTTCGTTCTATCTCCTCCTCATCGAAAAACGACTAATTAACGAGCCGTTAAACGCTCTCGACCCTATTACGCGTGTCCTTGTTTCGACGCAACCCTGAATGAGAATCGTGTCTACCTAACTACTTCCCGCTTAAACGGGAATTCTGAACAAAAGGGAAAGAAAGTGCACGTAAGTATACAGTGCCATTATGCGAAATACTACTGCATGTTTTGCTAAAACGTATGCAACATATTGTTGCAAAATGATATTTTCCCACTTTTGATATGACTGAAGATGGGAATAGTTACATAAAAGAGATATCGTCGGGGGTGATGTAAAGTTGGTGATATCTCAAGAATATCCGAGGTATATCCGGTCGTCCAATATTTACCGTAGAGATGAAGAAAGGAACCAACCAAAAGGGGTAAACGTCTTCTCTCGTTTTCGTCAAGGCAACATCTCCTTTCAAGGAGAATTCCTTACTCTAAAGGTACGAGCATTTAATCCGATCTTACACGAATTTAGATGAAATTTCTTGCCACGTTTACGACGATCGACGATTCGTATCTTCCTAAGAGCCGAAATAGAAATTAAATAGAAATGGAATAGAAATGGAATAGAAATGGAATAGAAATGAAATAAAAGTCAAAATAAAATGGCAAATTTTGTGTAGGGAAATGATGATTATCGTATCGCTAGGAGAAACAATCTTGAAGTTAAATAAAAATAAATAAATCGATCGAATCAAGTATGGAAATTTATTGAAATCCTTGTGAAATAGACGATAGGTAATTCCGTTTACTAGCATCATCGATCGTAGTAGTTTAACAGTTTACCCCTTAAATACCGATCGCATGTATTTGCATAAGATATTGTGTTCCTTTTAAATCACCGACAATCTCACCCCTCCCTCCCTCCCTCCCCCCTCCAAATATAAGGCATTGTTGATTTGAGTATGTGTATGCGTAGCATATATCAATGTAGAATAAAAGATACCCATACATTGTTTGGTTGAAAATAAAAAAAAGAAGAAAGAAGAAGGAAGAAGAAGAAATAGAGAAAAGAATGTACTCCGATGGAAAAAGAATATCTTTATGGTTTGGTACACAACGCACAGAGTCCATAAATATCGGCGTATCCTTAAGAAGCTTTCAGTTCTTCCATGGAAAATCGACGATAACGTTAAATCGCGCACAATACCAGCCCTTACCCTTCCCTTAGGCGTTTACGGAATAAAAGATAGCTGCGTTGGAAGAGTGGCCTTCGCCTTTTTCGAATTGCCCTCTTCAACGACGGGGGTGGTCGCCAAGTATTAACATATTTACGATCGCCATGAATTCGAACGTACACATTTACTCCCACCCTTTTTTACTCTCTCGTAAAGTTCTATGATCCTTTAGAGAAATCGATATCGATCGTGTAGGAACGAATGGTAACACTAGGTGCAATAATAGTACCATCGGCAAAAAGAGGAAAGGAAAGCAAGGCAAACATGCGAGAAGAGAAAATTAGTCGAGCGTGTCGTTCGTCGTCCTACGAAAAAGACCCTTCGACTCAAGAGAGAACTCGTCCAACCCTTTCCTTGCACTCGTCAAAATACGCGTGCAAACTTATCCGAGCACGTACCGAATCGGATCTTTCCCTTCTCGTCGTCTCGTCTCCTTTTCAGAGTGATGGCGGAGGAGTGTGAGGGACTTTGCAAAGGGCCAGGATGCGCGTAAAGTACCTCACCCAGGTACTGCTAAGAATGCAGAAAAAAGGGGTGAATTCAAATGGGATGAATCACGTTGGCTGGATTCGATATACATATCGATGCGATTCGACGGAAAAGAAATTCGAGTGTCGTGCTAAAAGGGCTTCCTTAGAAAAAGAATACCTACTCACTATCCCACCCTTTTCGATTTCATTTGCATTTAGGCTGATTTTACGAGCATAGATTATCTCAAATCGATCCTAACATATTTTACCTCCGATTTTACACTAATCGAATAATTCTCTTTAGTATTTGTTAGTAAATTCAATCGAATTATATGGAAGAAAATGGGAAAACAAAATCCATTTAACACGAATTACACGAATGTGTTTGCAAAAATACGAAAATAATCTCGAAATAACATATTCGTTTCCTTCAATTAAAATCAATGTAGCAAATTGTTACACATGAGAATGAAAAGTGTATATAAATGGATAAAAATAGATTGGATAAAAAGAAAATTTGTCTAAAAAGAAAATGAGAGAGAATCGATAGGTTCTATCAATTGAAAATGAAGCAAACAAACACGCCTTGGTCGTTATCGAGAATATCAAAAGGTAAGATTGAAAAAACATCATCGTCTTTTGGTTCGCCCGACTTTGACATAGGGAAACTTCATAGCAGAGTTACAACAAATCGTCGAGGAAGCCGTAACGGACTTTTTACCACTCTTGTATTCAATCGCAAGTTTTTGGCGAGCCGCCGACGACAAGTTTGTGCGACTGATCCAAGAATGGGCCATCGATCACGTCTTAGGAACATCGAGAAGATGGAGAAACAGAAAGAAGAAATGTAAAAAGAAAAAGATCTCTCGACTTCTTTATACTTGTTGACTCTTCTTGGAATCACTCCCTGGGAAGCATAGTTTCCGCCGCTATATTCGAACCTTCCCTCCCTTCCCTCCCTTCCCTCCCCTTCTTCTTCTTCTTCTTCTCTCCTGTCTACCCTCTTTGGGTTCTCTCTATCTTGCTGGCTTCATCGAAATTCTGTCGACCTTACCAGACCGTGAGCAAATCCATTCTGGATGGCGTTTCAGTTCGCTTCTACTCTCTCTCTCTCTCTCTCTCTCTCTCTCTCTCTCTCTCTTCTACCCCCTAGCGTAGCAGTTATCAGAAGGGGTCATTCGGCACGTGTGTGCTGCTGCCTCCTACGTGAATATATACGTGGATATATACGTGGATATATACGTGGATATATACGTGGATATATACGTGGTATGCATGTAGGTACACGATAGACATGTGTGTTCGTGCATCCGTACGTGAATAACTCCGAGGAGTCGGTTCGACCCGGTCAACGTCGACTGCACCACGTTGCTCGTCGATCTTCAAGACAAATATTATTCCAAAAAATTGGATTAACCGTTATCGGTTCCCGCCAACCACCACTTTTCTTACATTTTATTGACTTCTTACAAGGAATCTAAAATGTGTTCATTCTTTTTATTTTTTTACCAATTTTATTATTTTTCCAAACAAATTTAAGCAGTAGTTGTTGCTTGTTTTTTTTTTTTTTTTAAAGAAAGACAAAAAACTAATGAAAGCTGGAGCTTAACGCGTAAGTAGATCTGGGTATTACATTGTTGACGATTTTGCGGGAAATTCAAACGTGACCAAATACGAACTAGGATCGTAATTAGTGGGGGATTACGCGTAGGATGCTGTTGAATTATGGAAATGGATATATGCGATACGTGTATTCTATTTCTCTCCCTCTCTCTTTCTCGTTCGATCTCATGGGATAAGTACGTTCGATTCATCGCTTTGACGTAACATGATCGGTGGTTGATCATCGTATTATCGTAGAGATATTAAATTAAAGAGACAGAGTAACCGAAAGAGAACTACGAAGGGAGACGAACGAATAGAGATAGATAGAGAGACAAGTTGATACGGAAAGCCTCTCTCGCGTTCGTTTCGATGTCAATTCGTCCCCTACGCGTTCACTCGCAACGAGAGTGTAAGCTGAGGCTTATAACGCGTTCACAAGCAGTTGCGCGACTGATGAGGCTTAAAAAGAGAAACAGACGAATGAATAGTGCTAGTACCCGATACCAAAGTTCTTTTTGTTTTCCTTTCAGTGTGCACGACTATACATATAGTACTACGACTATATTTCTTTTTGTCTACTTTTTTCCATCCACTACGGAAATAGATATTTTAAGAGAAAATAAATTCCGTTGTATTTACTGGCCGCGTAGAATAACGAAGATGGAAAATATTTCAAAATCAATATTATCTTTCTATTTAGTTACTAACTGTATGTTATAAGAAAAATATCTAAGATAATAAATAAAATTTGCTTTCCTCGCACGATGTCAAGAGTTTGACACCACAATAATACCAATCATTATCATGAAATCGAGCGATCTCGAAGGCGGCCACCGAGACGAGCATTAAAGTCATCGATTAAATTGGATGGTCGAACGCAAGCGAGCATCGTTCCGCGCGGTTCCGCGTCGTTCCGCGTCATTCCACAATACCATTACTCAACCGCAAAATTTCATCTCGTTGGATAGATCATTACGTGCTCGGACGATTTATTCCTTTTCAAAACGCATTGTATCCGCATTCTAGTATCCACCTACTATTTCCTTTAAATGTTGTCACCAAAAATAATGACAAAAAACAACAAAATCAATTTGAAAGGGAACACACGTGCAAAATAATACTCGTACATATCGATGAAACCGGATTGAGATCGGTATGGACGCGCGCGAACAAATTCGGGAAAGCAAGAGGAGAGATAGTTTCGGTACAAATGCAGAGTAAGTGCATTTCACGGGCCACGGTATTTCAGAAATTTCCCGATACTACACGCCACACTCTATATCGACGTTCCTTTACGTACCAATTCTGTCTATCTCATCTTACCTCTTTTTCTCTCTTGACTACCTCTGCAGAAGGATTTGCAACGCTTCCTCTTCCAGCACCACCACCAGCACCACCACCAGCACCACCACCAGCACCACCACCAACACTGCCATAGCATCGTCTGCCAGATGTTTTCGCGAACGAATGGAAACTGTTCCTTCTCTCCTCGAGACGAGTATACTCAATGATGAAACGCTTCGAGGAAAGAGGACGGAACGCTTTTCCTCTCTATTTACCCTCGTTTCTATTTTTTCCCCTTTTCCCTTTTTTTTCCTTTCTCTGTTTCTCCAACTATTTCTCTCTTGTATAATTCATCAAAAGACTACCGATTATCGGAACCAATCGTTGAGGTTGAAAAATTGCTATGTTCTTATCTAGTCACGACAAATGTTACGAGTCGACTGTCGCAATCGGTCAACTTTACTCGTTATATATAATTTATCTGTCTGTTTATCATTCTAACGATGTTATGTTTGCATCTTTCGAAACACGAAACTCGAAACATAAAAAAAGATCAATATTGTATCAACTGAAAAGTTTTATCCGCAATTACTTTGACATGAATACAAATTATATAATTACTTTTCAATAATATTATATTTAAATGATAAACAATGAAAATTCGCATAGAAATGTTCTAAGCAGATCTAATGATATAATAAAATAATAACAATGTTAACGCGCGCGAACATTGAACTCATTTTCCTTTGTCCTAACGTAATCAAGATTATATATATATATATATATTTATATATTATATTTTTGTAACAGAAAAAAAGTCACTTTAGTTTCACGATCGTTAAGAAGTGTATTTTTTTTATCGGTCTCGTGAAATCTCGGCTCTCGTGAGTCCGCGTAAATTGCGTGAGCTATAGGACGGACGCTCGGAGTTCACACTCGAGTCACGCGTTCACCAATATATCGAGAGTTGTTATTCGTCGTGAACACACCACCACCACCACCACCACCACCACTTTGTCCATACCTTTGCATATCTCCAAAGGACCTTTATTTGTCGCATTAAAGGAAAACAGTATGTAGGCTACGTGCGAGAACTTTATTCGAACGTCCATCGATCAATTCCAACTTTCCAAAATAGTTATTTCAAAATAACATTACTTTTCCTTACTAAAATAAATCTCACGGTATTAAATGTACCTATCCTGGGATCCTTTTTACGTATAAAAAAAATTTAGCGTATAAAAAAGTGTCAAACCAACAAACAGCGTAAAGAAAATAATTATTCGTTTATATTACAGTGATAAAAAAATAAACAATTTAAAAGGAGTCTTTTAGATTTACTCTAATCCTATTTAACCTACCGAAAGAAAATTTGTCCAGACCCGGTATTTACCCCCGTAACTTTTGGAAATCGACCTGCCACTGCACGACAATAGACCAACAAAAGAGAGAGAAGAAGACAAAAGAGAAGACCGGTTGAAGGAAGAAAAGAAAGGAACCCTCCCCCAAAAAAGAAAAACAAACGAGGTTCCTTCTCACGGTGTTCCCTTCCCTTTGGTGTATGGCGAGGGTGTGGATTTTGTGGACGAACGATTCGCGATACGATCGCAACAGCTCATTATTCGATCTTAGCTCCGTCCGTGCCCTAACCCGATTGCTCCTATATACGCGTTAGGTCACGCACGTTCTATGTTAGCGCGAACTTAACGCTCCACTGATTACAACGATGCGAACGATCGTTCGTTCGTTCGTTCGTTCGTTCGTTCGTTCGTTCGTTCGTTCGTTCGTTCGCTCGTTTGTGTCGAGTATTGCAGGTAAAACGTTAGCTACAGGGCCGGAAGAAGGTGAACTGGTACCCTCTGCGTTTGACAGACATATGTATTCAACTCCCAATTTCAACCCCCTTTATCGTCCCTTCTAACCCCTCTTTCATCCCTCTTTCACCCCTTAATGTCGATATACGCGAGTGAGTAGGGCTAACAAGAGTGGGATAGCTAGATAGATAAATAGATAGATAGATAAGAGAGAGAGAGAGAGAGAGAGAGAGAGAGAGAGAGAGAGAGAGAGAGAAGTATGTACACGTCGAATGCACGAGCATCGCCACTGCCACGCGAAGAGATTTCGGGATCTCGCATCGCTGATCGAATCGTTCGTGCATACTTCGCAAAGCAGAATTAATTCGACTGCGACTAATTCGGGAATTGCCTATGGTCGAACTCTCCACGTACTACTAGTCGAATACTCTTCCACAATGTGAAAATCTTCTCTTTTTCTATACAGTAAATAACGAATAGTACAAAGTATGTGCTATACTTTTTAAAATATCATCACGATGATAATAAATTTTCTTGAAAAATAGTTCAGAACTTTAGTTTGATTTACTTTATACTTTCCCTCTCTCTCTCCCCCTCTCTCTCTCTCTCTCTCTCTCTCTCTCTCTCTCTCTCTCTCCTTGTCTCTATATGTATATATATATATATTCAAGTTTGAAATTTAAATTGGAAAGAACGTCTCTAGGAAGATCGATACTTCGTTTCTTTTCTCATTATTTTTAAAGTCGATGCTATCGTAAAGTTCGATAAATCATCGATGGAACAAAACGTAAATAGAAAGATATAACAAATAATAATGACTCCTCCCATTAGTTCCTTCGTATCGATCGGTGCTAGCGAACATTGATAAACGATATAAAGTTAGTAAAAAAAAAAATAAATAAATAAAAGCTAAGCCCTCTCGCTGTCTCTGTCTCTCGTCATACCTTGGGAAAAAATAAGCTCTTTACTCGGACATTTGGATTTGATTTTTTTTAGTCCGAAGGAATGATATAGGCCAGAATTTTTTTTTTTTTTTTACCAAAGCCCTAGAAAAACGCATGGATATAGGGATGAATAGAAAAATCCTCTTGGAATGGATCAAAAGAATATCGATTTGAAATATAACATCTCGTTATCGTTTCCAAAGTAAAAAACAAAATTTGGAGAGATGAAGCAGGTAGTCCAAGGATCATATATATCTATCTATGTATACAGGTCGTTCAGAAAGATACTTCTTCGTCGTCGTTCTCGTTGCATAAAACAAAGGAGACCCATGGAAGGCGATATTCCAAGCTTTATACGCTTATGTCTCTGAGCTCGTAGCTTCGGTGACGTCGTACTTGGAAATACGATATACCGTATAACGGGATGTGTATATATCGGTGATATCCATAGGATCTACGGGTTTCCTTTTCTCTCTCTACCTCTCTCTCTCTCTCTCTCTCTCTCTCTCTCTCTCTTTCTCCCATAGCGAGGTAACATAAATTTCTCGAGCATAACGCGCTTGTTCGCGCGCCCAGCCATATTCGATCGTAAGAATATCCAAGTAGCGCGAACCTTCCATTTGCCGAATGTCGTTTCTCCGAGTTGAAAAGCTTTTCGCGATGCACCGAACACATATACATAAGCACTACGTAGAAAAATACGAACAAGAAAATAGATGGAAAAAGACGAAAAATGCTTACGAGTGTACAAGTGTATGTGTGTGTGTGTGTGTTACTTGCATTCTCCAGCTAAAATACAAAACTTTTTCTCAAACGTCCACTTTCGCATAGCTTAATTAGTACTTCACGCGAGGAGACGCTCTTTTCGCGACAACTAACTTTTCCGGGAGTTTGCGTATCTCTACGTGTAGGTATATGTCTACAAACGACGGACAAAATTAAACAAAAAAAAGAATCATGAAAAATAAGTTACGCTCCAAGCGACGCTTTTCTCCTTATCAGATGGAGTCGCATTCTGCACGATATTAGAAAAAAACAAAACCTCAAAAAGAGAAAAACTATGACCGTTCTACTTTGTTTTTCACCATAAATTTGATTACACGCCACGATATTTGTCGTCAATTTGAAATTTACGATATTTCTTACATTTATAAAAGATATTATTACCCGTCATCGTTATTCGATAGTTATATTTTCACATTGCTAACGTTCCTATCTTCGATACATGTTAGACAAATATTGTATTATATAACTACAAACGGATATCAGTTGCTGCGATAAAAGAAACGAAGAGATAATAAAACCAACCTACCTACCTACCTACCTACCTACCTACCTACATACCTACAATGAAAATGGGAAATTCTCGATAAGGAAGGAATTATTATTGCTTCTCGCAGTAGCTTCAAAATGAAGTTGAGAGAAGGACGATAACGTTTGTCGAGGAACAAATCGCGATACACCTTGCAGCGAATATAATAGTATATATGCGCATATATAGTACTTCAGAGTGGATGGAAGGAGAAATGTATTGTGCTTCGGCAATTTTCTCTCTCTCCCTCTCGGAACGTATGTACATATTGTATTTTCATGAGAGAACGAGAGAGAAGACACAGGGACGACGAAGAGAACTACCACGTCAAGTTCCTTTGTATTTCCGACGTATAATAATCGTAATAGCTGTAACCGTCCTCCGTCCTCTCGCCCCCCCTCTCTCGCTGGCCTTCTCCGAGCCCTGTGCCCTTTCCTCAGTCCCCTTCAGTTGCGTCTCGCAATTGCCCGCGGCGGTCGTCCGTACGCGAGTGCCATTGATGGCACGAGTGGCGCAACTTGCATTCTCCAGTGGCAATTGGTCAGAATGCAAACCGCGATGGTGGGTGTACTGCTTGTCCATGGTTAACCAACCTTAGGCCAAACTCCACATACTCGAGCCAAGGAATGGACGAAGAATATCGGGATTGCCATTGGTAAACACATTCCGAGACTACGCAGGGAACGTCATAGACCGGCAACCTAAATCCTAATCGTCTATCTCTCGCACGCATTTCCTGATTGTGGTCGTTCATCTATCGCGAGCATAATTAGTACACGAGTTATTAAGAATTTCATAGATATCGCGGTGTTGATAGACAAATAAATGAAATCAAGTCAGTTTTACCGACCGTACGGCAAGTGCATTCTATTCTAATTCCTAAATAATAAATCATTTCGTCTAGTGTATTTCAAAATAAGCGACCACTAACTCGACTCTACTTATCGATCGTAGTTATTATGGTTACACGATGACCCACGTTAAACGGATTTATAATCAAGGATTAGATGCCGCACTGATTACTAATTACAAATGTAGATAGCAATTACAAGACTGATTAATATCGAAGTGATACATTGGAGAAAGCGGTTAAATTGATGAAAGCTCGTACACGTAAGTACTCGTTATACCGTAAAGTCGTTAAAACGTGTTTCCAAATTTTCATCAATTTTCAAAAGTATAGGTATATGATGGATCGAGAAATGAAAGTGCAATTCTAAGAAATCCTTCGTAGGATCCTGAATGACGGACGACGAGCTATAAAAAGAGTAAAAAAAAAAGAGAATATTCGAGGATTGGAGAAAATATTTGTCCACTGTTAGATAAACAATAATAACGATAGAACACGTACAGGTTGTTTTATCGTCAGTTTCTCGCTACAGTACTAGTATCGTCATTGCAGTCCAGCGATATTGCGAAAACAACAACGTTCAACCGATCCACTAAAAAAAAAAAAAAAAAAAAAAATACATAGACGAATTAATTCATCGAACTGATCCATTGAGCCCCTTTTATCCGTCATCCATCATCGATTACAAAAATGGAAGGTGAAGAGTTGGACGTGTAAGCATAGGATTGTACAAATTCCTTCCCTTTTTCGATTTATTTTTTTTGGGGGTATTTCTTTTTTTTTTTTTTGTACGAAATCGAACGTCACGTCAGGGACATATGTCACGAATTTGTCAATATTTTTTGTCGAAGTAAGATAAAATCGAACAAAGCTCACGATCGAGATCCGACGAGCATCGACAGAAATAGAGAATGTGTGTTTTTAGCGAAAGCCTCTTCGTCGATTCTTCGGCGGTCTTTGATCAGCGATAAAAGCAGAAAGCTTGGCGATAAATTCGCACCAATGACCGACTTTCAAGCGAGTTCAACGATATAACTGTAAGAATGGCTAGAAAGGTGTGGCAACCTCTGACGAGGTACAAGGTGCCGTAAGTGGTCTAAAACGAGCTGAAAACTCTTTACTGCAAAGCTACCCCAAACTAAAGTATATTTCTTGTTAACGCGTCCTAGTTGCCATACGCTTTTCATATTAACGAGTGTGATAGTGTTTAAAAGCTAGCGTTAAAACGACTTAAGCTCGAAAAATTATTTCGTCTTTCGAATCGTTTCGACCGATTACTCGATCTATGTAAGTTGCTCAACGTATTGTGGACGCTCGTGTTTCCTACCTCTTTTTCGAAGGAATTCAATTGTAAAATAAGACTTACAATGAGTCAGCTTTGAAACTCGATAATTGCTTCTGACTGTACCAACGACGTAGAGAGTTACGTTGTAACTAATTAGTTTGCGACAACTTTGTGGTAACTCGGTTCGCTTTTTTCAAAATGTGTCTAACTTCTGTTAAAGCTTTACGAGAAAATAAGATAAGAAAAGTAGTATTCGATTAAAACGTTTAAGTATGCTACACTATATTTTTTCTTTTGTGGTTTATTTTAGTTGTAATATTTGCAAGTGAAAAATAATATCAAAAGAAATAAAAGCCATGAAACGTTTGCTATATCTTTTATGTTGTATTATACATAGGTGTATATCTACCTACTAGAACGCGGTAGAATCAATTTCACGCAGGAAATATGAAAAACATAGAAATGCTTTGCGGAATGCAATTTCGGTGACCTACAACGTTCTCGTAGCTTTCCGATCCCTCCAATTAATTCCGTACAGCGGTCGTATTCGCGGGAGTATAATTTAAATGAATAAATTACATCTGCGCCTCTGTTTAAATGGCTCGTTTTATATTTACGAAACACGGAGAATATAATATGTGTGTGTGGGGTGGGTGGGGGGAAGTGGGTGGATGGGTATACATAGAAAGAGTACAACGGGACCTACGGTGAATAGTGGCGAAGCGCGAAATGCTTTTTCGCAAGATAGATCAAAAAATACCGTGCGTATGGAAAAGTCGTAAATCATCGAGTTCTTTGAAGTACACTGCACACGAATGAAATCGTTTAAAATTGTGGAAAAACGGATTAAAAAGAGAATAAAATGAAGAGAAACAACATGGTTTGTATAATTATTAAAGAAAAAACCCAGATATAGTATAACGTTTGAAAAATCATCGTCAATTCATTGCGTCCAAACGAAAAGGTAGGTAGTAAAGATGAAATAAAAAATAAAAAGAAGAAAAGTGCAACTCGATATATAACAGAAAAGAAAATATAATTATAAAGGATTCACATAAATCATAGCGAGGGTATTATATTTTCATAGGGATCTCGCTTTAATTACACGTTTCTTAGTCGACATCGCATTCTAAAATCTCTTCTATAGTAGCAAGCTCTTCCGCACGTATAAATATCATTCTTGCATTAGCATTTTAAAATCAACAAGCTTCGCTTTAATTACATTCTCCGTGTCTCTCTTCCTATATCGCGAGTACACGCGTTATACCTACAGTAAATACGTTAAAACATCGTAGAAAATGAAGAAAGCAAAGGGACTGGAAACTCGACACTCGAACCCGTGTAAAGTAGATAAAAGAGAAGAAGATTTAGCTGTTCCTGTATATTCGTCTACTATTTCACTATGTTTTCAGATTAAATCTAATTATCTTTTATCCATAGAACGCTAACGATCATCGCAGAGAAAGAAAAGGAAAAAAAAGTACAGATCTGATTGTACAGAGAGGAAAAAAAAAAATAAGGTTAATCGTCGTAATCCCTTAGTAGCGAGTTGGTAGGATATAAACGAGACGAGACGAGAATGCCGCCAAAGACGCGAGTGGTAGGAACTTTGAAGGAGGAAGGTGTAGCGCATGCACCTCGAGATTGCATAATGACATAATATTCATGACGGTGCGCTTATGCTCGTGACCGACTAGGTAATAAGGGTGTCGTCTATGTGAGTGTCGTCGGTGGAAGTCGGTAGGATGCTGAGAGAGGGGCTGAGAGAGGGGCTGAGAGAGGGAGTGAGAGAGGGAGTGAGAGAGGGAGAGGAAAGCTGACGGGCGACGGACACATTTTTAATTAAGACAGTTTCGAGGTGTAATTAATTTTACGACGGCGCTACCTAACAACCAGAGCCGAGCCATGGCTCTTCGTAGCCCCTCCTACTTTTCCTCCATATTTCTTTCCTCTTCTCTGGAAAACTCGCAGAGGCTTGTCTTCCACGTGCAATCAGGAGAGTTGCGTTTCTGCGTAGGCACTTACCTATGTACTTACCTACCTAACTACTCGCGTTTTTTCTCCCTTTTCTCGTTTGTCGAGTCAAAATGTAAATACTAATATTTTTACCATCTCTCATTCTCTCTTTCTCAACGAGATCGTTATCGTCCGCTAGATATAAAGGGAGAAACGAGTTCTCGCGTTAATTTTATTTGCATTTAAAACGGATCTCAACTCGCGCGAGCCCAACACGTATTTCTAATTTAAATCCGATAACTTTTGGCCAAAGGATTTAAGAAATCTCCCACGTGTCTTTTACAAAGACTTTTCGCGCTGCCGAAAATCCTAGTCGTTCGTGTCAAAAAATATCGAAGGAAAAAAGGGAGACAAACAAACAACGAACGAACGAAGTAGTTTATCTACTAGCCCCTTTCTCCCTGAGAATGCATCGTTTCCGCCTTCGTTGTTGGCGTTGTTGGCGTCGCGAAACCACTGAAACAAATTTCAAATTCGCCCGGCAGTCTGGCGTAGCTTGTCATTTAATTTTTTATCTCGCTTCGCGTTTTTATTATACCGAAAGAAAGGAGGAAGAGAAGAGGGTCGATGCATAAATTGCTACGTGTCACGCAGTTGGTTCCTCCCTTTAGTTACTATGACACCATCGCCAAAGACCCTACGCCACATCCCGCGGAGACCCTTTTTCCTGCCAAAACTTCAACAAGATAAAGAGCAACGAGTCTCTCTCTCTCTCTCTCTCTCTCTCTCTTTTCGTCTCTAGCTGCACTGTTTTATGAGCAACTTGAATTATGCGGTCTTTAAGAGATAAAACTTCTCGCAAACGCGTAAGAGGTTTCACCGGTGAGTCCACTCAACGTTTTACACGCTCTGAAATAAAGTGCCACCCGTTACATGACAACGACGACGACGACGACGACGACGACGACGACGACGACAACAACCGACGACGACAACGACAACGACAACGAAGAAGCGACGACGACCTTTGCGTTGGAGTAGAAAACGTCTGTACTAAAACGAGACTGCTTTCTTGTGCTTTCTTTTTCTTCTTCTTCTTCTTCTCCTTCTTTTATCTTTCTTCCCTTAATTTTTTTTTTCCTCTTCTTTTTCCTTTTTTTAAAACGAGAAGCTCAACTTCGCTACCGTCTTCTCTTTTTCTTGCCAGCCGAGCTTAATTCTCGAGTTAATTTTACGCGATGTCGAACAGCAGCACGCTACAATGCATACAACCTTTCATTAATGAAAAATATTTTTAACAAATATTTTTCTTTTCAAAATAACATGGATAAAACTGTTACGGAGCACAATGCAATTAATATACATCCTCCTATTGTGATCGAAAACGCACCGATGATTTTATTAACATTTATTTCAGATAGAAATAATTCATTCAATGGTTCAATAGTTGGATAGATATTTATTGTATTACATACGTATATAGTTCATAAACTATTCTATATTCTATGAGGGTAAATATATCAATTGATGGAACGAAAATTGATAATGTATGTGGAGAAATTTGATAGATAGGTAGATAGATAGTATATCACAAAGGTCGATAACATTTTAGTAAATTTCACTGTAAAACGTAATAATAAGTGTGCGATTAATAAGAAATGATACTCTCTATAGATACAGCTCACATTTAACGTGTTTATGAATTAACACCATTATCAAAGCCGCAATCACGTTTATCGCTATTCGATTACCGTTAATTAATTCACCGTTTTTCTCAACCAACTGAATAAACATCTGAACGAGAATCCCAAGCGATCGTAGATATTAGAAATTAATTAGCGGTTGATCAATTATTTTGTATTAGATTAAATGCTATCGCATTTCAAATTATTAATTCTTGTTCGAATATGTTATTAAATATCGTGCCGCAAAATCGAACCTATCCAATTTTAAGCGTAACTAATTTTTCACGATCATTTGCTATTTCAATATACTTTCTCTTCCTCTTCCTCTTCCTCTTCTTTTTTCTCTATTTATTTCTATCTTTATGACTTTCCTTTAGTATAACGTCAACCTGTATTATTAATATTATTTAACGAAATAAACATTTTTCTTCTTGATCAAAATTTTCGTTAAATATCACGAAAGAATATCGATTTTAGTTGAATGCGTTTACGTCAAGCTCTCGAGAAGCAACCGCGATCTCTTTCCACTTGGAAAAATAGAAATACCTGGCTAGATTGGCAGGTACCTTCTCTCAACGTTCCTCGACACGGTTTTATCGCGAGCGAATTATTGAAATGTCAAAGAGTTTTTTCTCCTCTTTTACCACGAGATTGGTAGAAATGGCAGTCGCAATAACCGTTGCTTGCTTTATCTGCTAACAAAATAAAAAAGAGGAAAAACCAAAGAAAAATGATCTGTTAAACGATGCACATTCTGATAACAAAACCGTTAACCAATAAACGTTCAGCTTTACGCGTTGCGCTTTCAATCTTTTGCACGCTTGCTTCTCCACTTTATATACCTATTTGTTCAAAAACCTAAATACAGTTAACAACAACAACAAAAGAAGAAGAAGCAGAAGAAGAAGAAGAAGAAGAAGAAGAAGAAGAAGAAGAAGAAGACAAAAGAGAGAAAGAGAAAGAGACAGAGATAAAACGTGGAAGTGCGAGGCGACACACTAGCATGTCACGATGACGAAGAGTTGCATTAATAAAGCTCGCGAGACCCGGTAAATTCGTTGTGGAATATTAATTAGTTTTTCCTTAGGTGCATTAACGATAAGGAATGCCTGGCACGATTCAATAACGTTGCCTGCTTGCTTGACGCATCGTTTTAGTTTTTACTCCTACCAACGAATAATAATCAAGCGAATTAGATACGATTGACAAAAATGACAAGAAACAAAATCTTATAGAAAAAGCGCTCTTTAATTAATGAAAAGTGTATATCTTGTTCTTATCATCTTTAGTTCGCTAAAAGTTAGTTTGTATATGAAAAGTTCGAAAGGATCTACCGGTTGAAAATTTGCAAGAGCAAACCCGATGAAGGTTTACCCGAGAAAGGTTTACCCGAGGAAGGTTTACCCTTGGCATCGATTCACGTTTCTGTAGATGGTATTTCGTACATATCCGCAGCAGCTGTAACAGCCGGCGTGCGTCCTGCGGCCGCCGGTCGTTCTTCTGCAGGCAACATACAAGGGGGATACTATCTCTCTGGAATATTAATACAACGCGAAATATTATAAGCCACGACAGTCAACGACTAGGGAATACTAAATATTCTCCGTCCAATACTCTATGCTTATTTTTATTTGATCGATCGAATGAGATTGAATAAGAAAATCGTCCTTTTTTTCCATCGAAATTCACGACAAATTAATGATACTCGTTGTTGTTGTTGTTGTTGTTGTTGTCGTTATAGAACGAACATAATGAACAATAGAATTTCATTCGCAATTCTATGATAAATATCGATGCCAATGTGCATCCAGGGAATTAGAGAAGGAGAGGGAGAAAGGGGGTGTCTTCGAGTTACGCGTTCTAGTGCGATTATGAGGAGAACAAACTTGTCTTCTAACATTTCGCGAACTAGGGCTATCGTACTTAGCTTCGTCGTATGAACAACGAGGGAGGAAGAGGAACTGTAAGATGTATCATTAGTGTATAATTAATGCTCGACTAGTGACGTTCTAAGACTTGTCAACGAGTAATTTTCATTAGATAATTGGAGACGAAGTGAACAAGCTGTCGTGGTGACCGTAATTATATCGAAAGCTAAAGTTTCATCGACGAAGGTAGTTTGTTATTTCAAAAAGTCTGTTCTATCCTACATTTGTAAAATATTAACGAATTAATGACGACTATAAACCCGAATGACCCAAATAAACATATCGTATCATCAAAATTTTCTGATCGAAAGAATTTATTATATTATTTGTCGTAATAAAAAAAAAAAAGAATAATAAAAGATTTATTTTTTCCAAATCACCATCAAATTTCTGCAGTAATTTAACAAACTCTGTACAACAACGATTTACCTCTATTAGACAAAGCAGGTACGGGAAAGTGGCGCGCTACATCGACCGTAATTACAATTAACGAGAAACTTCTCTCATAGCGGCAACAAAGAAGTCAGATTGCTTTCCACTTCGATCCTTTCTCTCTCTCCCTCTTCTCTCTTATGCCCGTATGAAACACGCGTATTAGAAACTTCCAACCGAATAAAACCAAATTCACGAGCGGTAAACTAATACCACAGAGAAGCCAAATCGAAAATACGAGCTTCGCCTATACTATTAACGTTGCTTGCACGATTTACCGTGGATGTTAGTTCAAACTCTCATCCAAATAAAAAGAAAAGGAAAAAAAACAAAAAACAAATAGTTGATTTAAAAAAGCCAACATATACTTATCTCTTAGTGCGAGTAAAAAGTTCAGAAATGAAGAATGATAGTAATTATTGATTTTTGTAAATTTCAAGGCAAAATCTAGAGAAACGTAGAGAGACTTTGGTAGAATATTACTGCCATGCGATAGGAATCTATGATTAGGAGAAACTCTTGTAACGTATATGGAACGAAGAGAGTAGGAGCCCTATAGTTTCCTGCGAGGTACGAAGGAAACACAGTGGGGTGAAATAGCTCGGCGAGAAATCGCATCCATTATGCAGAGTGGTCAAGGAATTATATCGCTCGCGTACTTGCAACACGGATAAGGCTCGGCCGGAATCGCGTGCAAAATTCAAAGCCGAAGGGCGTCTCTTTGGGCGCGATCTCGCTCCAATTCAGAAGGTACAAGGAAAAGGAACAGATAGTGTGAGAGAGAAAGAGAGAGAAAGAGAGAGAAAGAGAGAGAAAGAGAGAAAGAGAGAGAGAGAGAGAGAGAGAGAGAGGATTGCTGCGGTTTGTCGTACAACGTTTCAACGAAAACATGTACGACGTCGACCACCTTCGTTTCACATTAGTTACGATATTTTACACGCATTGACGTTAACGATAATTTATTTCAAACGGATTCAATTATATATGAGCTAGTGAAAAGTATGAGAGAAAAGTGGTCGGGGGGAGGGGGAGGGGTTGGCTTAAAGCGAACTAGAATCAGGTATAACACTTAAATTTCCTGTTCCTTCGCTCGTAGAAACTCGCAATACTTCCCGATTAACGTGCCGCAATTTAGTCAATAAATTTGCCGATGAAATTCCGAAATGCTCGGGGTGATATTAAATTCCGCCTTCGGAAGGAGCCCCAACATCGAGCTCCTCTCCTTCGGGTCTTCGTCTTGGCAAAAGCTCCACCTCCTCCTCGTCTTCCTACATTTCCCAGCCCTCCGACATACAAGTTTCTTTTGCTTGGAAAAGCTTTCTTCCTTCCGGGCTACCAAAGAATTTTTTCAATTCACCTTTATTTCAGACGATAACGTGCATGGAGAGAACCAACAGGAGACTTCGATTTTAATTAAGAAATTGCTCGTTGTTACGAATTCTTTATTCAAAATGTGCTAAAGAAAAATAAAAGACAGAGCAAGAGAGAAGTAATAATAAGAAAGCTCTTGGAGAAATAGAGCACAGTTAGTAGCAGCAGCAGCAGAAGCAGCAGCAGCAGCAGCAGCAGCAGCAGCAACAGCACAGACGAGCCATTTACGGGCGCGTAAGCGGTTTCCATTGTCGATCGAGGTATAATGGAGTAATCTAGCGGTGGTGATGCACCACTACCACCAAGGCCGATATTCAAATCGTGCGCCTCTTGCAAGTACATACGCGCGACCACAATACCGGCCCATCCGGTCAGGGTTGAGCGGAAGGTGCGGTAGGAGGTGGCAAAGTTGCGCAAGCACGCCTTTAAGTGACTTCGACAAGATGAACCGCGAACAAGAGAGCCCTAACCGAAAGACAAACCTTTGAGGTTGCTTTGATGCCAAAATCGGCAAATTCGAGCTTGCCTAAAATAGACAATTGAACGAAATATAAGGGTAGAAAAGTACATCCCCCCTTTAGGTCAGCGATCATACCTTAGTATGATGGTGGGTTATGCGCGTTAACGTAGACCGGTCTCGCGCATCATCGACGTGCAGATGCATCCACCTACGTACTAGTCGTGCGCGCTGGTTACGGCGATATATCATCGCACGTCCAGAGTCATAACGTGACGCGAACAACACGCTCGTGCATCAGTCATTTAGCCGCAAATGGAATCTGCTTCCTTCCTCACGCTATTTTATATACATTCTCGCCAGGCATAGCCAACCGGGGGTGGTTGGGGATAGCCATTGTGCGAGAAACACAACGAGAGTGTGCGCGCGCGCGCGCATAAAGTGCACAAGCCCTTTGCGAAATTCGTCGAAACTAGCTAGAATAGAAATGAATTACGTTGTTGAATCAACTATGGTACTTTTATTAACAATGGATTATGATCGACGACGAAGCTCTCGGATATGACGGATCATTTCAAACTATCTTACGCTACTACTACGTTTTCGAATTTTCTTTTCAAGTATATCATTTAAATAAAAACCAATCACTACGGAGAAAGAACAATTTCTCTTCTTGTCGAGAAAGAAGCTTGTATTCTCTGGGGTGGTTAAAATTCGCGTAACGAAGATTCGAAGTGGAAAAATCGCGGGAGGTCGCAAGAAAGCGTCTACGTGACCTCTCGTAGAAATCTCGGGCACGCGGTGGTGTTACCCAAAGAAGAGGAAAACAAAAGGAGAAAAAAAAGGAATAGAAAAAGAAAAAAGGTAGCACAGGAAAACTAAACAGGAAAGAGAAAAAGAGGGATAAAAAGAAAGAGAGAGAGAGAGAGAGAGAGAGAGAGAGCGAAATGGCACCTGCTGCGGTGGTGGCTTGTACACGCCGTCTTTTCTCTTTCTTTTTTCTTCTTCCTTTTTTCTTCTTCCTTTTTCTTCTTCCTTTTTTCTTCTTCCTTTCGTCGATCTTTCTCTTCCACTTAATGGACTTTAACGAGCTCCGAGATATGAGTGGAACGAACACAAGAGAAAGAAAGAAAATCGTAGAACGACGCGGTTAAATTAGAAAACTCTTGGGACCCTCTTGAGAAACCAGAGGAAGGGGGAGAAGGATATTTAAATTAGGTGAACACCCTACTACGTAAAGCCCGCATCCCTAATGAGCCGGATAAGCGATCGAGATTTTTCGGCGTTCCCTCGAAAGAGGACCAACCATCGTAGTTATACCACGACCCTTCTTTTCTTCGGGCAGGTGTTGGCCTAAAAGATTCCGGTTTTCGTGATATCATCAACCGGTTAACGACGTGCCAGAGATCGCATTCTTCGTTAAATACAAAGCTCCCGCTCTCTTAGATTCCAGACGTAGAAAGCAATTTACAACTTCTATCTACGATCGAAATGATCCTTTTATTATATTCCGTTTGAATAAATTTGTAATATGTTTGATCAACTCAAATTGACGAGATCGTGATATATAATAATTATTATTATTTATAAATCGACATTAATTAAAATAAAATATTTCTCGATATGTATATTAAATACGTGTATACAAAACCAATTTCATCTTTGAACAATTATTATATTTATTACCTCATCGGAGAATTGTCTGGAGAAAAAAATATGAATTTTTCGAGCGTACTGTACTCGTTTCGACAACAAACTTTGGAGGAATGTAACATTTTCCAGCAGCAGTTGAGAGTACAAGGTTTTCGAGAAAAAAAATGTATACTGATATATATATATATATATATATACATATAATATTAATCTACGTACACCTATATTTATGTAGCTATATATTACAAAACACGTTTATCAAGTGGACCCGAGATGCAAGCCATTGCATTAACATATAGATAAGCCGTTTCTCTCTCGTGGCCGTGTTAAACATAATAATGCATATTTTCCGATAGTACCTCCTCTTCGCAATTAATGATACAACCCGTCCGATGTGAATATTGTTACATTAACGAATACTATGTTTCCAGTGGCCGATCATCATGAGTCGATACTGTTATCCTCTGGGTAATAATTAAACACCTTTACGGCATTCGATCGATATTCGTACAATTCGATGAATGCTCCGTACAATTCGTTGTTCCGAGTCGGACTTTTAAAAGAAATGATTATATCGTCATTATTATTACAATTACCGTCGACATCATTAACATCGTAATTATATTCATACCGAGATCGTACACTATAGCTACAAAAATCTCTAGTATCGTCATTGAGATAAGCTTCGCAAGAGATACACATACATATATAATGCACTTAGATTTTATTAATTAGTCCTGTTCATTTTCTCGAGATCTATTCAGGATTTCCGGTGTATTGCTTTGTTCTATTAAAAATAATTATCTTTTCACAGAGAAAAATTCATAAGCTTATCTTCAGTGCTTTTCATAACATAAATCTTACACATTCTTTCAAATATATAATATGTATATATAATATAATATAAATGTAAAATATCTGTTGAAAATGTAATATATATGCAATTTTCCTACGTTCTTTCATTCTAGTAAATGAAAAAGTAAAACAAAAAATACATATATATATATATATCAAAATAAAAGCATCTCTGATAGCAAGGAGGGTTATTCTTTTAATAAATATTTCTGATTAATCATTCTTTATGTTAGTCGTCGACGATTATCAATATTGCACGAATGAGGATCGTGTTCGCGCTCGATTGAAATTTTCATAGAACGAAAACACGAACCTACTGTATTCTACCAATTAATAATTCTCTACTCGAGTGTATATCTATACTCGTAGGGTATCCCAAGTCTTTAAAGAAAGTTCGTGTATTAATAACAGAGAAACAACACTAAAAAAAAAAAAAAAAAAAACAATGATGGAGCATTATCCATCGTTTTTAGATCGAATTAATGATAGAAATTTCTAGGACTTAAAATAAATCACGTTACATTGAACACGAAATACAGGAATAAGAGGAAAGGATGAGAAAGAAATGCAGGGGCATTGCGTTGGACAAATAAACAGGTCAGGTGATCGATCTTCGACCTCGATTCCATAACGAACTGTTTTTTAATTAAAATATAATTAAAACTGCTTCTCTCGCGACGAAGAGTTTAAAACTATTACGAAAAATAGGTGTACCGTATCTCGTTCGCTTCTCTTTTTATATATGTAAGTATATATTATATATCTAGATATATATATATATATTATATATATACATATATCAAAAGAGTGAGAGAAGAAGTTCATACTTTCGTATAAGCAGCTGTATCTCATTACAGCTTTTCACGAGCGGAGAATATTTCACCTGGTTGAGTTACATAATGGTCGTTCGAGAACTCTTCTTCTAGAGTATACGCGAGTAGGAACTCATTTCTCTGCGCCTGATAGCGCCGCTTTTATGGATTAATTTCCTTTATTTTCATTTTCTTGCAAAATCCGTGATAAAGAGAAAGAAAGGATCAAGCGGAGTCTCCTCTCAACATTATCCTCTTTTTGAAATTATTGAAACGTGCTTGGAATCTTTCCTTATATACGAGAATAAAGTTCGTTACTTTATCAAATAATATTATCCAAGTTTTCTTTTTCTTTTTCTTTTTCTTTTTCTTCAACGACCGTATTAGACAATATTTTATACATGAAATGTTACCCCCCCCCCTTTCTAAGTTAAGAGAAAATTAATTACCAAGATAGGTAGAATATGTCAAGTTGTCGTTAAAAGTAAAGACGGTTTATACAAAAGAAATATGTTATAAGAAATGTAAAACAAACTATTATAAATATTATATATAACCCACCCAGTATATAATTCTCGAGCACACACACATTTGGGGCCCTCGGAAAAAAAGAAAAATTTGTTAAATATCTGACACAGCAGGGCGCAGCTGAAAGGGAAGTTTCGAAGGCACAGAAGGGGAGCAAAGCTATCGGCTCGTTAGATTTTCTAACGGATGCTCGAAGATCTTTGTTGCGTTTGCCTGCACAGAGAAACCGAAACGATAACCGTGACTCGACGGCAAGGTGTGCGACTTGAGAAAGAAGATTGAACATGAACACGAAGGAGAGAGGAAGATATACTCGTATATCTTCTTATTCGATCAGACTTCATAATATATACCAGCTATAATATCCTTCGTAAGCCGAGACATCTCAACTTCTCCCACCTTTAAATAAATTCCTACGAGACCTAAAACTTTCTTTCTTTCTTTCTTTCTTTCTTTCTTTCTTTCTTTCTAAGTATTATAACATACGAGTGTATACCTAAAATTCAATGCTTTCAAACTTTTTAGTAAAGTCAAATAATTTAGACTTCATTTACTTGTTACAAAAACAATAGAAGAAAAAAGATAATCGCGAGTAAACTCGAGAATAAAAACTTCACCTAATACTAAATTGAATACTAAATTGAATACTAAATTCAACTAATAAAATTGACTTGCTGTGATTATAAAGCCGCGAAGCTATATTGCACGATTATTGTACTAGCCGAACGACCGAGCTTACGTATCAACGAACAAATACCGCTAATTAAAATACACATTGAAAGTCCGTCGATATCCAATCGCCGTCGTTTAAAGTCTCGACGATAACCTATCAATATTTTTTCGTTTGCATGATCGTTCCCGATATTTATTTAATTTCTGCCGAGCACCAGGCAAACAGATTTTCGCCGTAATTTTATGAACGATCCGTGAACGCAAACGTTGCGATCACTTTTCAAACCCGCTTTTATAAAAAAAAAAAAGAGTAGCAATAAAAAAATCCTTCTTCGCTTGTTTACCCTATCGATCGAACGAACATATATGAAAAACCGTTTTTTTTCATTCTTCTTTAATTGCAATTAAAAAATTATCAAAACAATTAAACGATATACTAGATTTTGTTGATAAAAATGCATTTATTTCTTAAACAAATTCTTTCTTAGGTGTTTTTTTTTTCTCTCGAACGAAGAGATACGAAATTAGAGAGGAGAAAGAGAAAATATACGGATGTAACATGTCGAACTGTCATCACGACGATGCTTCGCTTGAACGAATCGTTTGAACGCAGCAAACTGTGCGACAAGTTTATTTGCGTCGTCCTCTCTCTATCTAACGCATACACACATGCGATGTCTAGGTACATCACGCATGCGTACACATCGATAAATGCAATATATCTAAAGGGTGAATCTGTATAGGAACATCTTGTAACAGTATTTTTGAAAAAGTGTTTTTCGATCGAACTCGAACGAAGCAGCCAAGTATTTGAGCAGCCTTTTCAAATTGCTTGTAACGCGTGATACGTTTCCAAAATCAACTAAATTTGTCATTTTCCTCTATGATCTTGATCGATGAAAAATCAAACATTACAAAGGTAGAATAATGCAGTATTATTTTTCAGTAGTACAATGGAGAAGCTTAACGAGTATTCTCACGGTCAGCTTTGGTTAGAAGGAGGAGAAGCTGAAACCACTAGCAAAGGCTTGGCCAACTTATGCAAAGTACTTTCTCGAGGGCAGCTGGCAGTCGACGGGGTAACAGGAGGGTAAGAGCCTAGGAAGCGAACGAGAATAACCGTTATAATAACTACCTTCAATTATCGCGCCAAGTCCTTACGTACCTATACAGATACCCCATGATTTTCACTTACGAATAATTGTTGAATCGCCAAATCCTCTCTTATATCTGTAATTCTTTCCTTCGATTGGTTGTTTTTTTATTGAAATTTCCTATGATAAAAATGATAACGACAGAGATGGACGTGTAGCTAATAATTAATACAAACGTCGACGTTTCAACAGGACGCGAGCGGATCCATTTTCCAGCGAAATTTTATGATGCTCGGCAAAAGAGCGAAATGCTTCGGCAGAGTAGTAACTGGGCAGACAGAGACAACTGGAACGATGAAACTGGGTCGTGTTACTCTCCGCAGCATTCAACGTGGCGGATGTGTAACGCAGCTGACAAGTGATAATTGAATTTTGTCGGAGGATCGTCGGCGATCCGTTTATGAACTCGATAACGCTTCGTATCATCGAGATATCGAGTACGTTCGCGCACGATTGCCTAGAATAACGTTGTTTCTAACTTCTGATTAGTAACCATAAACGAGGGGGACCGATGTATGATCGATGCATGATCGATGCGAATTTAATGATCTAAACAAATAACCACGAATAATCGATAAAGTTAGTTAAATGTTATCTCTAATTTCTATCTAAATATACTGTGAAAGAAGAAGAAGAAGAAGAAGAAGAAGAAAAGTACTAAGTTCGTATTATGATCCGGCATGAATATGAAGAAACGACTCGCGGGAATGTAACGAACAGAAGCTCGCACTTACCACTACCACAAAATGTCTCAAGTTCGAGTCGTTGAACCGTCCAACTTCCGTCCAACTTCCGTCCAACTTCCGTCCAACTTTAAACTCGGAGTATGCTCGAGATATCGCAGAATCGCGACGGCACGTCGCGACATTTCTCTAACAACGCGCCGATAAGGCTAACCAAATCGGTCAAACAAAGACAAAAAAGGCTGAAAAGAGGAAAAAGACGGAATATAAAACTCGTCTAGCGAATATTGTGTTTCTCTTTCTGTTCTTTTCTTCCTTCATCTAAAATCACAAGAAAAAGTGTCGTTGGAAGACGTCCGTCCTTCTTCTTCATCCCTTTCTTTCGCTCTTCCTTACCAAGGAAAAAGTACGAGTATTCTCCAAGGGATTCTCGATAATGGAAGAATAATGCCAGACGTACGAAAGTCAGAATAGAGGTGGTAGTGGTAGGTTTAAAAAAAAAAAAAAAGGAACAAAGAGCATTTCTTTAAACGTTAATAATGTTTTTACCAAACGTCTCGTTCGTTTTAAAAAAGAACCAATTTCAATGTTCACTTCTATTCAAATAGTGACAGAGTACAACGTATTGAATGAAGATTAAAATTGTTTGAGAGAGACAATTGTAGATGAAAAAATCGATATAAAAATCGTGAAAAGAAAGAAGAATAAGTTATCGTTTATCGCATTCGAAAGACGCGCATAGTTTTCGAAATGGCAAGAGAGAATGAACGTATAGAGAAGGGAGAAGAGGTACGAGAGGCGGATAAGAAAGTTTTGCGGCTCTATGAAAAATGCAACGCTCGAGTTATCGCTGACGTGAATTTTTCATCGGCGCGAGTCGACTTCTCGGTCGCGAATGCGCGAATACGCGCGCGCACCCTCCTCTCTCTCTCTCTCTCTCTCTCTCTTTCTCTTTTTCTAACCAACGGAACTTGTATACACTGTCTTTTTTCATCTCTCCAAAATATAAAATACCTTAGAAATTTCTAAAGGAACTTGGCCGAACGAATGTTTGCAAAATGATTATTTTTACATAAACTGTAACCTATATTTGAATCCATTCGACGATCATACATATTTTACTTCAGTTCTACAAAACTAATTGGAACAATCTCCTCGCTGCAGTAATTATATATTTTATCTTTTTATAAAAGTATCTAATTGGTTTTTCCAAAAATACGAAACATTGATATTTGAATCCTCGCGAATTATTCGTTCGATTTATGTTTATTTATAATTTCAGAAAGAGATTTCGTATCGTTACACACGATAATAAGCGAATTTTCCATCGAAATATTAAAGTCGAGACAATGGTTTAATCAGCATAATTTTATAACGTTAGAAAGTTAATCGAAAAACGATTACATTCGTATGTTCGATAATGATGATTATAATAATAATAATAATAATAATAATAATAATAATAATGAATCGACCATTGTATCGACACGTTTACATCGAGTTAAACGTTAACGTTACACATAGCTTGTTAATTAAGAATTGATAATACCATTGGAATTGACAAGAGAAAGATAAGATAATGTTGAAAAGGGTCAAGAGAATAAAGAGGAAAGGATTTTAAACAAGTGTAAGTACCGATAAAAGGGCCTCAGCTACATTGTGTCCAACGAGAGATTAAAAAAATAAGCCTAATGGCCGATTCACGTAGGAAGGAAGGACGAGAAGGGTCTGAGGAAAGTTGGCGCGTGGCTCGAGGGCGCCGATTCTGAAAAGGGCGTCACGCTGGACCGTAAAACGTTTATTCGACCCTCTTTATTCCTTTACAATGTAGTTTGTTGCGCTCTTGAAAAAGTGAAAGAGAGAGAGGGAGAGGGAGAGGGAGAGGGAGAGGGAGAGGGAGAGAGAGAGGTCTCCCCATTCGAATAGGTACAAAATTCGTTTCTCTGAAGTTTCTCTCTGACGAGCACGTACAATACGTTAACGATCAAAATTCAAAAATCAACCGTCAAAGAATTGAATGGCATTGTTTTTTATTCAGAAATAAATGAAAGATCGCCATTAAACAAAAAGTAACTGTAAAAAAAAATATATGAAAAATCAATCAAATGAAAGGATATTAAATGAAAATTTACAACGTGGAATTAACTAAAAAGACTAAAAGACTTTGAGATTCGAATCTTTTAGTGAGTTATTTGAACGTAACGAGTGGCATTCGAGAGAGAGAAAAGTCTCTGACAGATTTAATGGTTTTATGGGACTGAAAGAAAGGGGGAAAAAGAAAGGAAGGAAGGAAAAGAGAAATACAGTTGGATTTTGAACATTGGAAGCTGCGACGCGAGTTCGTGAAAGTAAAGATAGGAAAGCTTCGAGAGGCAGATAACACGAAGAAATTCCACGAAGCGTGGACGGGATAAGTTATCCTCGCGTTTCGGGATACGCGTCGACATTATTTCGTATCTTGCAGGACACTTCGGCCAATGAGGATGTCCTGCCTGTTACGCTACCGGAATTCATAACGAGTTCTTATCTCTCTCACTCTCGTTCTCTGTTTCTCTCTTCCCCCACTTGGTCTCTTTCACGATTTATTCTTCTTTTCATTCCTCTATATCTTTTCCCACCCTCTGTTCCTTCCTTCCTTCCTTCCTTCCTTCCTTCCTTCCTTCGCCCTCTGCCACTTCATCTTGTCCCCACGCTCATGTTCGCACACACGGTCAGGTAATATCGCGCGATTCTTTCTTGGAATCGAGCCCGCTTCTTAGTTTTCTCTTCACGCTTGTCGCCTTCTACTTTCAAAACTTCTACCAAGATCCAGGACTTCACCATTTGTAATTTCAAACGCGCACTCTCTTGCGACGACGACGACGACGCCGACGCCGACGACGATCTTTAAAGAATAAAAAGTATTTTTTTATCGACTTTTCTCCTTTCCTTCCTATTATTTTAAGTTGGCTCAATTAAATGAAATACAAATATTACCGATCGATGCTGAATCTTTTTCTTTTTTGTTTTTTTTCACATTTAATCAAATCAAGGATATTCCTTTGGAAAGCAAACATACATAGATACCTATATATTTGTATAAAACATTTGGAAGGATATAGTTTTGATAACGCTTAAGGCACGTCGCTCGCTAATAACAAATCTAGCAACGGTGATTACACGCTGTGATTTCGCGGAGAATTGGACGAGTGATTAATTCTCGCGGGCAATCCCGTTCTTCCCCCAAAATGTCCCTTCCTTCCACCTCTCTCTCTCTCTCTCACACATATTCTCTCATACACGTTCCCTATGCGGATTTGTCGGGTGAGCCACTCACAGCAAAGATATTTTAATTCCGAAGCGCCGGCCGGCGAAGCCGTTTGGAATGGTTATTAATTCGTGCGTCGAGAACGAAGGGTGTGGATGCTGTACGGAAAGAGGGGGGAGGCCCAAAAAAGAGAGAAAGAGATGATAGCTCCGGAGAAAGAAAAGAAGAGAGAAACAACGTTCGTAAAAACAGCCCCATTGTTATCGCTGTCCCGCGGCTCGTTTCGCAGTGGGCGGCACTCGAATGAAGAGCAAGAGAGAGAGAGAGAGAGAGAGAGAGAGAAAGAAATAGAAGAGAAAGAGTTTCGTGTAAACGCGTCTGCTTGCTCGACTCACATATATATAGATATATACATATATACATGAAACATGCATATGTATTATATACGTGTGTACAGATTTTACTAACGACAAAAGAGTAGAACCGAGGACGATTCTTTTACATTGATTAATGCATCTCATGAATGATAGTACACACCATGGATGATGGCCCACCCACTCACTCCATGAAACGTTTCTACCCCTCTTTCCGCATCGTCTATTCGCTCAGCCATCCGTCTTCGTCCCTCTCACCAAAGCATTTTCCATCTTCTTCTCTTTTTCTTTCTCTTTCTCTTTCTCTTTCTCTTTCTCTCTACTCGGCGGGAGCAACTCGTTTCGCGAGGACGGATTCATCTCCGATTTTATGCCTCGTTTGAAAGCTCTACCCCGCCCCCATCCCTACCATTCTTCCTTTAACTTCTCTTTTCATCCCCCAGTCGACTCTACGACGATTCCAACCCTTATCCCAATGTACCTGTGCCTACCAAATTCGAATACCACGTGTCTGAATTTCTCTCCACATAGAAAGCACTTTATTTGTTATTTAAATAAGCTCGCGCGCGAACACGCAAAGATTATTTTTCAATCTTTTTCAATCTACTCTTTCTTTTTATTTGCTAACGGTGTGTATGTAAGTGACAGATATTAAGAAGCTCGAAAGAAGTCCTCGGTTCGTTGAAATTCCAAGATATATATCTTTCTTTCTCTTTTATTACCTGAAAAATGATCTTTATGCCGAGAAAGGTCGATCCAGATAAGAAAGGAGCGTAATTATCTCTCAGCATAATTAATTTCTATGATCAACGTCCATGTTCTCTTCATTCATTTACACGTAGTTGATTAAATCTAAACGAAGAGTATCTTACGTGTTATTTAACTAGATGAATTAATAATAATACGAATTATACGCTTGTCCTACAGATACGATTTTATCCAACAATTCCTAATGGATGTAACAATTTTCCAAATGAAATGTTGTTTTTGGCTATAAAACTTGCTTTTTAAATGAAAATTTATTACAACAAGAAGACTTGAAATTATCGATAACAAAAGTCCTTGAAATAAAGTTAGCGAGAAGAGAAGAGAAGAGAAGAACGGCCAAGTCAATATTGTCCTCTCGCACTATAAGACGAGTTAAAGTACACCCTGAGAGCAGCACAGAACGCAAGAGAACTTTCTATATCTAGATGCGTAGTTCTGAACAAAGTTGACAGAATCTAAGTCGAAGTTGTACAATCCCCTTCGACGTTTCCTACATCGCAGAAATAAATACGGTCTCCGTTGGCCCCGTGGCTTCGTACCAAGAGTCATTGGATAGAATGGCGAGAAATAGAACCGACAAGAAATGACTACTATAAAACGTTGACTAGCATCTTAGCTACTACTGTCTAGGACGTTCAACTCGATCTTTATACTCGACTAAAATATCCTCAGCAAATAAAAAGAAAAAACAAACAAACCTACTACAAATATATTCAAAATAAATATTAACCCTTTCCACTACGTATGTCACAACTGCAATAACACTTTTGTTAATAAAAATCATATTTTCCAAAAGCAAAACGAATCGGTGTCATATTTCGAATCATCCTTCTTTCCTTCGATCACGTAAATCGATAACACCTTTAAAGATATTTTTCTACTAAAACCAATTTCCTTCCTTCGCGACGAAACAGATTTGCGAGAAGAAAATCTGATCCGATCTATCTACAGTAGTCCGTGCTTCACTTCTGACTAAATATATTCTCTAAGCTTTTTTCTTTTCTCTCCAACTTTTAAATAACATTGAAAACTTTGTCAATCGTATAATCTTACCTACTATCGATATTCAAAAGAATAAATCAATTGAAATACAAAAAGGAAATATATACATAAAGGCCACCAACAATGAACTAGGTGTCGTTTCTTAATGAGGCAGTAAATCTTCGTCAAATTAATTGTGAAGGAAAAAAAGAAAAGTATAGCGAGAGGAATATGAACGCCCAGCCGCCCGCATATGTTCCTTTTTACTTTGGCTATTCAACCTAAGTATGCATGTGCATGCTTCGCATTAACGCTCTTTATGAACTAATCATTCCTAATAAGTCACTCATCGCGATATTTAAGATCTAGAGCGTTGTCTATTGAAATCTTTGATAATAAACACAAGCAGCATCCTTTCAAAACAAGTTTTATCTTTTCACATATGTATGCATTTACAAAAAAAAAAAAACAAGCGAGATTTTGACGATTACATACATATACGGTGTAGTTAATTAAGAGCAAACATTATACAATTGATATGATTTGAATCGAACGGGGAACGTTTTTGCTGCTCTTTCCGGACGTTATAAAAATAAGGAGAGTTTCGTTATATGCTTCGACTGTCGATATAACCAACAACGAGGTATCGTACTTCGACAAGACGGAAATGGTCTTTCTATTCCTTCCTTCGTATTTCCTTATCGCGTCGCAATACATTCCTACATACGTTCATTTCTGAGAATCGAATTCCGAAGGTACCGCTTTTTATTCTCGATACTCTCCCCGACCCTTTTATGTCTCGATATTTTTACTTTTACGATAGTATAGAGTTCCGGGAGAACGCAAAGAAAATCAAATCTAATGTTCCCCGGTGCTCTCGAGGTAGTCGTAAACTTTCTCAAAGCTTTCGCGATAAAAGTAAGAAAATCTGCCGATTAACTTTTTTCTTTTAAATATTATTTTTACATTGAACATTTCTTCATCAGAGATAGGTAATACACAGAGATGGTAATCGTTACAAATGTAACATGTAGAAATTAATTAAACTCAATTCGCTTACTTTTTTTTCAAGATCATTGGTATTTTGCCAAGATAATAGAGATACCAAAGAGTACGTTATTATCTACCAACACGATGTTTAAGAATGATAAATAATTGTCATTAGCAGATTTTCTTGAAATAAAATCAACCCTCACTTGTGTTGAATTACAAATTTTATTACGTTTTTGTACAAACGTAATTTTCATTATAGCTAATATTTTGTCGGTATAAAAGAAACTCTGACAATAAGATAAAAGAGGAAAATGGGGGAAGAAACACAAGAAAAACTTGAAAAGTACTTACTTTTCCGAGTAGAACGCAGATTTCAATAAAGAAGTAGTCTTGATGTCTCTTAAACGAAGAAATAAAGCTACTCTTCTTGTTTCTTTTCAGTAGAACGGCGACGACGACGACGACGACGACGACGACGAAGAAGAAGAAGAAGAAAGCAAGCACGATCGTCGTAAAAAAAACACGTAGCACAGTAAATATCCTTAATACGGTCACGTGACACACAGTAGAAACTAACCGGAACCACGAATCTCTAAATCTCTATTTCCTTCTATCTTTAATTTTGGTATTTTTCCTTTGTTTCAACCCTTTACACCTTCGCTGACACCCTTAGTCGTTGCACGAACAACAAAATTCTCAATAATGTCAATCGTTCATCCGTCTCTTTCGGCGAACGACGAACGACACTGCAGTACAAAGTTCTTCAACTCTTATTTTCTTGTCATACTCGTTGCTTCCATTTAATATAACTGTTCTTCTGACAATGTTGTCTTTTATAATGGGGACAAAATAATAAATATTATGAAAAACCAAGGTCTGTCGTATTGTGAAGCATTAGAAAAAGAAAAAAGGGGAAAAAAAGAAAAGTTTACATTCGCGATATGTTTTGAAATGGGGTTGAACGAAAGGAGAATGCTTTTTGAAAGATGCAAAAGAAGAAAAATGGAAAGAAAATAGAAAGAAAATAGAAGAATAGAAGGAAAGAGTAAAGTAAATTGTGGAAAGAGGGAAAAACAGATAAGAGGAGAGAAGGAGGGTGTAAAAAGAGATGGATGTATAATATACGCGGGGAAACGAGCGAGGCGACAGTCGCGTGGTATCGATTCGTGGTCGTGGAAAGCCGGTGGAGGCAGCCAAGAGAGCGAGAGAAAGAGAGAAAGCTTTTTCTTCGTTTTCCCTTCCCGTCCCTTTCCCTGCCCTTCCCCTCCCCTCCCCTCCCTTCCCTTCCCTTCCCTTCCCTTCCCTTCCCTTCCCCTCCCTTCTCTTCTCGGCAACGATCTTTTCTCTTCGTCTTTCTCTCTCTCTCTCTCTCTCTCTCTTTCTGTATCACACACGCACGCATACACACACGCACAGCATAACCCTCTTCGTCCCTCGATGCACCTTTTCTCTATCGTCCGTTCTATCACACTCTGAATAAGAAGTTTTATTTTCTCTCTCTCTCTCTCTCTCTCTCTCTCTCTCTCTCTCTCTCCCTCTCTTCCTCCCTTGAATGAATTAAAGTCCTTTAAATAATATTATTACTAATATTATTATTATTATTATTATTATTATTATTATTATTATTATTATATCCTTCGAGAGGGATGCGAGTCGGTTGCAACGTCCCGCTAAGAAATGACAACTTTTTTCCCTTTCTTCTGCGTGTCCACGTTTATTATAATAAAGAAGAGATAATTAGGTAGGCTTATTCTAACAACACAAAGATTGTTATTTTATGCAATAAGACAATAGCAACAACGTGCGCGAGCAACACCGGTGCGTCCTTGCGTGCGTACGTGCCGGCAAGTAAAAAGCAACAGACACATCTCCTACGGACGTCCGGGTCGGACTGAGCGCTCGAACCGCGCCGAAGACGCACGGAGCTATCCGAGTTAGTGGGCCCCCACCATAAGGGTCCCTCTCGCGCCGCCGCTGCGATCTCTTCATCCCTACCCCGTCGACCACGAACACGCTTCCACCACCACCCTTCCGCCACCCTTCTGCCACCCTTTCCTTCATTTTCCCTCGAACACCAGCAACCCTACCACCAACGCAAGCATCGTCGTCGTCGTCGTCGTAGTCGTCGTCGTAGTCGTCGTCGTCTACGCCTCGACATCTACTTGGTATCTGCTTCTCTCTTGCTACCTTTCGTGCCGATCGCCTCTTCCTCACCCTCTCGCCCTCCCCAAACCACCCCCGAAACACCAGTCGGCCGAGGATTTAAGGCCCTCTCTCCTTCTCTCTTTCCCTACGCGGTGTTGCCAATTTAGCGGGAACGCCGCTCTTGACAGTGGATCAATCTTTTTGTTGATTTCGTTTTCCTGCAACACCTCTTCTACTTTTTTCACTAGTCTCTACATAAATGCAAACTTTTAAATCTATCGCGGAATATAGATCATTTTTTTCCATGGTGGTATTTTAGTACTTGATCGAAGGATCAACAATAAATTATTTTGTACAATATATTATATGGAGTAGGAGTCCGCTTACGTACGAGCGTACGAGTTCCTCGACTTCTCAATTTTAAAATCATTAAACGTTGAAATTGTCGAATGTTTTTTTGTTTTTGTTTTAACAACTTGGATGAAAACAGTGAATTGTTGAAGAATATAAATAATTCATGTAAATAATGAAACTAAAGAAAATCGATGCACTCGTTATTTTCATCGCTCTCGACGGTGTGCGTCGGGTTCTGTACAAAATACGCGCACGAATGGAACATCGAAGATATTCTAACAACGAGCTCGCGTTTCATCGTAGTAACAGGTAAACGTGTCAGGTTTTAAAAACCACGAGCGATTTGATGTATCGCAAAGCTCGTGCAAAGCTATACTTTAAATACGTGCCGATCGATTTTCAACGTTATTTGTAATTTATACAGTGCCGCGCGGATTTCCAAGTATCAGCATTTCGTTGTCGAAATCCGTTCTCACGTTTAGAGTTTTAACTTGTAATTAATTGTACGATGCATTACGTGGCATAATATATGTAATTTGTAATGCACACATTCGTAATGGGTAACACGATATCGTTCCCTGTTCAAGCGTTCGGGATGACTGTCGATTACTCGATTTATTTCGACGTAGGAGGATACTCAAACGGTTCGCGGAGGAAGGACCGAATTGTATATATCGTAACTAACTGATTTACAACGCGGAAAACGATAAATATTTAACTGCATGAAATAATGGAGCTCGAGTATAACATATAAAATACGCGTATCACCATAAACATGAATTTTCCTATTGCTGTCGTTCAACAGATATTTTTTTAGATCAAATATTTCAACCTTAACGAAAGCAACGGCTTTAATATGTAATACGTCCTTACACGAAGCAAGATTCATTAATTTTCACTGGAAGATCCATCGAAAGAAAAAGAAAAAAAAGAAAAAAAAAGAAAAGAAAAGAAAAGCAAGGTGAAAAATAAACTCTCGGTGTCGTAATTCCGATTCTGGATAAGAATAAAACTGGACGAATCGAGAGGAAACGAATGAATCAATACCATACCTACTGTCGCAAGAAGCGACGTGATTTGAAAGGAGGCCTGAAGGTTCTTCGCAAAGCTCGTCTGGATCACAAAAGAAGTACGAGTCTTTCTTTAGAAGCAGAAGAAAAAGAAAAGGAAAAAATATAAGGGGAGAGAAGAGGGTGTAGTACGTCTACCGACACGAACCATTTCGAGTTATTTCATCAACGGCCGCCTTTATCGCTCGTAGAATCGGTGTATCTTCCTTGGGGCTGATCCTACCATCGATTCATGCGAAGTGGGTTAACTAGCTTGAGAGGGATGTAAAAGTGGATTAATGCGTGTCGACGTTAAAAGGAACGTCTCTCATTAGAGTAATGTGCGAATTATTAGTAAAGACTCCAAGATATAATCATTTCAGATCGAGCAAGATATCTAAAGATATTTGTATTTGCGGACAAAAAATTTATTTATATAAATAAAATCAAAATATCAAGTCTACGTGATCCGACGGCATTTTCATTATTAATTTTTCAACCGGGACAAAGTAGAATCGAATAGCATGATATACTTGGAAAATATATACGTATATATGTATAGAGAGAGAGAGAGAGAGCTTCTTTCATCTTATCTCGAAGCATCTGCCACGAATCGCTAAATTATAGTCCATTCTCGACATACCTTCTCGCAAGATACCTCTATCTAACCAATGAGAAATTCGCTTTTCCATGTTAACTTTTCTTGCTCTATCCCTTTTTTCGTAGTTCTCCTCGAGAAGAAATAACTCGTGATATTATTGGTCCAATCTTGAACGTTTTAAGAGTTATCGCGAAATGCCGATGACATGTTTCGTTATTAGGATTTTTATCTCCTTTTGATAATAAGTAAAGCAAAACGAAAGGGAGACTCGAGATGTTTCACTTATATGCGCGTAAATTATATACGACGAATGAATAAAAGAAAAAAATAGAAAAAAAGTACTGAAAATCCGAGAAGGCGTAGATAAAGAACGAAGTATCTTTTAAATCTTTCTTTCTCTCTTTCTAATATTGTCACTGCTGTTCGTAGAGAGATTTTTTTCTTCGTCGTATTATCGAGTCGAATTTATTTTTCTCTAAAATCGATACTAATAAATGGACAGTTACATGCGCGTTAATATAATATAAAATTCATAATGAAACGTCTTTTTGTCAACGTACTACGTTAATTAATTAGAAGCTCTTTTCGTGAGTTAGATGACGTTGAAATAATCCAAGCAAAGTACATTTACATTCTCTATTAACAGGTTCCCTTAGGATCGGCTTTGTCGAAAATCTCTCTCGCCTCTCTCTCTCTCTCTCTCTCTCTCTCTCTCTCTCTCTTTGGTTTTAGAGACATGACAGCAATGTCGCATATGCGTAATGTCAGATTGCCTGGACAAACGGTGCATCGTACATTTGCAACACATGCTCGCACGATCGTGTCAAATCGGAGATAATTAAACCAAAGATTATGCGGGATTGGATTATAATACTTGGTCTGGTATCTAGCGTTACTAATCAGTATCAAAGTAGTTTAAGCTCGGTCCGTTTCTAATCTTTGTGCGTATCTACATTATAAATGAAAACAAAATGTATATAGTAAGTAAAACAATGTTGATAGGATCGTAAGACTGGATAAAAATCGATTGACTAGGAAAGAGAAGGCGTTATATAGCGTTAAGGCGAATTCAAGTAGAGTCCAGTGTGTGCAGGAAGAGCGAAGGTTTTCGGTCGCGTTTGTTCCGGGTACGCCGCAACACGAGTTACGGATAATAACGGTGGGCTATCCCGGAGCCACCAAAGTCAAACCGCAAGCTCCATCGACATACGCTGCACGTACCGAGCATGCACATGCACGAGGGTACTCCTGTCGCGATTGGTATTGGTGTACGTTTCTCTCGTATATTGTGCATCTCGTTGCGACGAACGCGTATGTACAACGCGCAAGCACCCATGTCCCTATATATAAATATATACGTATATACGTACGTGTCACCTGTTTTACGTGTACGCCCGCATGTAGGTACTCTGTCTGCGTTCGTGCGTGCGTGCGTGCGTGCGTGCGTGCGTGCGTGCGTGCGTGCGTGCGTACGTGCGTGCGTGTGCTGCTTTTCTACGTATATGCATATGTATATATACCGCTAGTGTACACGAAGAATCACGAAGCGTGTTTGGTGCGCAAACGCGCGGAACACGAGCCGAAGGACATCGTGAACGAGCGCAATAAACTCGTAGCGCGTCACATAGGGACCCCGTATACACATCGAGAAGGAAACGTGTACTGTGCACGATTCCGATCGGTCGCGCGTAAACACACGTATATGCGCGCGATCGCAAACGTTTCAGCGCGTTCACTCCTAGATAGAGACGGCGATAGAAATTTATATGAAAAGAGAGACAGACGAACATGCAGACGAACATGCAGACGAACATACAGAGAGCTTACGTGGCTTCTCTATTTACCTTTACTGCATTCACACATATATAGATGCGCGTTAAATGCATTTGCGTGGTCAACTAGCATAAGACTGACTGTCCTTCCTATGTCTCTTCAACTTATCTGTCATAGTGTGTGCGTTAAAGCTTCGTTGGGATATAATTTATTTGACAGGACGAGTTTTAACTTACCTAAACGCATTATTAAATGAGTCCACGTATGCAAACGTAATATAATTTTCTACAATAGAAAAATAGAAAAATAATTTTCCATTTGATTTGCTAAAAGGAAGAATTTGTAAGAGAGTATAAAATCTATAGACATTATCTTTACCTTTATATAAGAAAAAATACTTACAAACTGTAGTATGCATATCGAAGAGACTCAGAACAAAAGATGCAAGGATAAATGTATAAACAACTTACAAGTTCTTCCCTTTATCCTGTACGTGACATAATTTTCCGTGACAAGATCGGCGATGTTTATCCATCGTGCGAGCTTGTATAGAGAGTGCACCAAGAGATTCCTTTAACCATGGCGCGCGCGTTCTCCTAGACGAGGTATCGATAATAATGTTTGTGTCGCGTTCAAAGAGAATGAAATTGCCTACTCCGTGAAGAGACGATACTACTTGATGCCTTTAAAGACGAGACCTCATAGAAATAGTTGTTCTTGCATTAGTGATTAAATTAAACCAATTCTAATTAATATTTTTAATATTTTTTTAAACGTTCTCATTTTCAAACGTAGAACATAACCGTATTTCCGTATCAAGAGAACGGGAACTCATCGAAAGGGTTAAACTATATTTCTAAACAGTGGTTCTAGCTAGTGATAGTTCCGTTACTGTTACAGTTATTATTGTTACTGTGCTGTTGATGACGATGAGAAGGAAGAGAGTACTTCTAAATGAGGGTAGTCCAGTTAGCGAGCTTTCTAGAAACAATGCATTATCGAGGGAACTCGATGATTTCGAGTACTCAAACTTGGAACTCCAGCTGACCTTTGGTCAAGCCTTACGAATCGACATTGAAACTGTAGCTTCGCTCCTTGTGTAGATAAAGTATTAGCACGTTATACAATGTTTAACCAATTCGAAGGGAAACGTAGACTTGTCAACGAACGCAAAGTTTCAAACTGAATTCTCTATCTTCTCTTTCTCTTTCTCTCTTCTATGTGCATATATATCTTTGTCCCTCTATCATTCCCTCTTCCCATCGACCTTTCCACCAGTGCATATAATACCGTAGCATCGTTCGCCGATTATGAACTGTGTAAGCGACGTAGAGAAGCGTTCTCCACCCCATAGAGTAAACTTGCACATATGTACACACACGCATAACGACGTCGGGAATGAGGTCGTTCGGAAAGTGGCGTATCCCATTAAATGATATCGTACTTCGAGTCCACCATCGGTGTACCACTGTTTCCTATTTCTCTTTCTCATTCTCTCTCTCTCTCTCTCTCTCTCTCTCTCTCTATTTATCTACCTATCTATCTATCCCTGTCTCTCGTTTTCTCTCTCTCTCTCTCTCTCTCTCTCTCTTTCTCTCTCTCTTTATCCTAGTCTCCGCAACCCTCGTTTCTCTTCAGCCTTGGCAAAGCGACGCCGGCTCCTCAGGGGGTTGCTAACTTCCGTGAACTTTTGAAAGAGATACGACCGATCGATAGAACCGCTGAAACAAAGGAGACGTTAAAACCTCGAAACGTTTAAAGCGACACCGATCGATCGATGGCTAAGATCGATTCGTAAATTTCTTACTGATCCTAAGAATTTCTCGCTAGAGAATTCATTAACATCGATTAAACTATTCTAGAGTTTCTTCCACCTTCTTCCTAGGTATTATCGATCAACGAAAATCTCTTTGAGATTTTATACCTTACACTCGGATATTCTCGCGGGAATGAAGATGAAATAGAAATAGGATGGCGCAATCTAAGTGAAAATTGAAGAAGAAGAAGAAGAAATAAATTCTTTTTAAAACTTTCGTCGAGAAAGGTACCCCTATATACGCGAGTATTTAATTTTCTATGGTAACCATATAATCAAATTTTAAAAGTCACCGGTTACTTCTCACATAACTTTTCAACTTTCTGACTACTTTTAATTTTTATATAAATGCAATTTATCGAGTTTATTACTTGACGATAAGATCTTCAAAATATCTAATAGAAGATACATAGATATTTTAAGAAAGGAGTAATTGGTATTATTTTATTTCAATAATTTATGGAGATTTTGTTAACTCTATTTGTCGAATAAATAATTACCTTATTCGTATATATATATATATATAAATAATTAGTAAATAAATATCGATTTTTAGCGATACCGCGCGAGGTATATTAAAATTTTCATTTTACCCAGTAGAAGGAGTCTAAAGCGTCGAAAACGTTATTCTTAAGTGCACATCCTTTTAACGTCCTCCGCAACATAATTCGCGGTGAACTTTCCAATTTTGGTAGAACGAACGTTTTACTAGGTTGTAGGTATTACATAGACGACGTCCGCTTCTCATAGGGTGTGCCTATGTACACACACTCATGTTTAACGAGATCGAGAGTAAGATCGTTCGGTGGCGTATACCATTAATAGCACCCTTCCACAAGTCCACCAAGGAGAAACGACGTCTGGTCGTTTAGGTGATTTGCGAAGGAATACCACCGATAACTTCTTAAGGTGAAAGAGCCGATTAGCAGTAGCGTAGAAACACCGATACAAACGATAGCAAACTTTTCTTTTTCAAAACCGAGCCAAGGATCGACAATTTTTCTTTAATAAATCTTCCCATTCAATACTCGATTGGAACAATTATCAAATACGACAGATAGAGAGAGAGAGAGAGAGAGAGAGAGAGAGAGAGAGAGTTAAGCAAGAATAAAGGGTGAAAGTCATTCGCAACAAAGTACATCAACGATCTTGAGTAGCGTGTTAATTTACAAGGTAATTCAGACGACGTTACTTTTGCTTTTCGTAGCCCTTTTCTCCACTTAACCATCTACACCTACTCTCTCCTCGTCTTTCCTTTTCCTTTCTTCCTTCCTTCCTACGAAAATGGCGAAAGTTTCTTACGCCACTGCGAACCGGAGAATTAGTTTCTCGTTAACGAAGTTTACGCTTGTGCTTATAGCTCTCGTAGTACTAGGAGAGGTCCTAGCTGAGACATATTTATGGTCCTGTAGACGCAGGACACGCGTGTGTACTTGGAGAGTATTCTGTTATATCTATCTCCCTTTTTTTCTTTCTTCTGCGCTGAAAATAGGCTTTCCCTTTTCCTCTCCCTCACGCTCTCGCTCTGGTTTTTTTTCGTCACGTTCTTTTAGGGGCAGACAGGACGAAGTACCAGCGGATAAACGTCGAAAATATGTGCTCGCTGCTAAACACGGGGAACGCAGTTAACACCTGCTCCATCCCGTCGGAATTATCTACACCCTTCGAAGGCCCCAGGATGCGAGCGGTTGAATACACGCTGCATTTCACGCGACTCGCCCTTTGTTGACAATGAAACTCTAGAACTTCACCCCGATTCCTTTTCCTTTCCCCTTTTTTTTTCTATTACCACCCGGGAGAGACTCTAATGCCTGTCAACGTGGAAGAGACGCATCGTGGTTATTCCATTCCAAATACAAATCTCTTTCCCTCAGGATAAATGCATGTTCGATTTTGTCTTCTTTCTTTTTTCTGCTATATTTAAAATAAATAAAAAGTGTTACTATACTATAATAGCGACAATAGACGTTTCACTAGTTTTACAATTTTTATCAAATTACTTTAACAATTTTCACATCTTGTACTCTCTTAAGGTAACTTTGAGTAATTGAAATTTGTTAAAAAAGATTCAATTGTTCGACATGAAATAAAAAAAAAAGAGAGAAAAAATATTAACCGACCTTTATCTCGCATAACGTAAAAGACGATAAACGATAGGAGTGAGGGTAACATTGAGAGGTAATACCCCTGTGTGTACCATGAAATACGATCGTTCTGTGCACAATTAGAACTGTGGACCGACCTCTCGTTCTATCAATTCTGAACGTAGCCATCCCATCCACATAGCATCCACTGCTATGTTTCTCCAAGGGATTCTCCGATAATCCTTAAATCGGATAGCCGATGCATACAGGATCTATTGTAGGTGAAAAAGCTTAAAAGGTACTTGCCATTGAGTGCCATTAGAAAAAGAAACAGGTGCTATGATCACCCTACGTAGGGCTCTTTTCGAGTCCTTTGTCGGTATTTGTGTATGCACACGTATTATATTATGAGTATTACAATTTAACACGCGCTTCTACAACATTAATTATATATCGTTTTTTATCTTTTTTTTTTGCTGTATCTAAAATTTCCTTTTATATATTTTCTTGTTACACTTCCTTTCTCTGGTCCGAGAAACAGTATGTTATATCTAAAGCAACTCGATCGAAGGTACGTCCACCACTTGTAACCGCTTATCTACGATCTCTCTCTCTCTTTTTTTCAGCGAATATTTATTTTATTCATGAGCGAAGGAGCTACGCTACTATTACGATTTCCTTTTGTGCCGATTCTCTCTTTCTCTCTCTTCCTTTCGTTCTCGACACAATGCACGCGCGTTCTCTGTAATTCGGAAAATACTCACGAAAATGAGCCCAAAGGGTATAAAGAATTATTTATGACACTCTTAACAGCTTGCTCGTGCCACGCGTGCAAGGAAATTAGAAATGGTACTTTTACAAAATATTGTTTTAGGTATCCGTTCTGTGGTTACTCGTATCATTTTCAATGAAATTCATTATCTCCGTCGTGAAAACTAATAAAGAAAAGAAAAGAAAAGAAAAGAAAAGAAAAGAAAAGAAAAGAAAAGAAAAGAAAAATGAAAAAATAAATGATAAAAGATATAGGTAAAGTAGACACATCCTATTCGTATGTTTCGTTAAATGATAAATTAAAAGGAACGTTTGCAAGAAGTTAGTTATCTCTTAGAAACAGGAAACGGCAGGAGAGTAAATTTGATCGGTTCGTATTACGCTCGTGAAAAAGAAACAAGTAGCACGAAAATGATCTTCGTATCGACTGTAGTTTCTACTTGCAGCCCGGGTAAAGTCCGAATGGAATAGCTTGAATAATTAAACATTGGCAAGAAGGTACCTTCGTGCTTTTCGATCAACTCCTACTGCTTGATTATACGAAAGCTTTTCTTTCATTCTCTCTCTTTTTCTTTTTTTGGAAACGACCACGAGACAGAATTGGTCGAATTCATTGAAAAATACATAAATAAGTCTTATTTAAAACAGTATTTCTCTCTCTCTCTCTCTCTCTCTCTCTCTCTCTCTCCCTTTTTATTTCTTGACTCTTGGTCGTAGCAAATATTGATATATATATCCAACTAATTAAAGAACGTTTATTTCTTAAGTTAGAAGAACAACGAAAGTAGTAAGAACAACATGAGTTGGAATATCGATTCTTATCAAGGTGGAATAGAAGCAACTTTGACTATATTTTCACAATGAGAAACGTTCAGAAGAGAAGGAGAAGAAGGAGAAATTTGTGAAGGGCGGTAAGCAAAAAGGTCCATTGTGAAATGTCTGTCTCTCTTTCTGTCTATTTGTCTGTCTATCTGTCTGTCTGTCGGTCTGTCTATCTGTTCGACGGTAGACAGACAGAGCGACAGAAGTAAAAGTGCTTCTCGAGTGGCGCACCCCCAGTTGGATTCATTAGTAAACTGAAGTAGCGCGCAGCGCGGCACTAAGGGCCTTTTGTACGAGGGTGCACCATTCGCTATAACTCTCCTTCCTTCAAACCCCTTTTCTCTACCTTCTACTAGCCTCGGCCTCCTTTGCTTTCTTCTGTCTTCTGTCTCTTTCTCTCTTTGACTTTTTCTTTATCTCACTCATCCTTTCCCTTTCCATACACATAGATACCTTTGCAAGTATCTTCGGCCTACCGACACGTCACTAATGTCGAATTGCTAATACTATAAGAATATCTAATATTCCTTTATATATAATACATTATCTAGATTTGTGAGAATTTATTTGAAATTCATTGATTTTCTCTCTGTATTTACAAAAATATTATAATAAAAAATTTCTCAAAATGAGAAATAAAAATAAAAATAGTTCATGTAAAATCACCGAAAGGATTGTAAAATACATATGACCGGTCGTTCTTTGGGAGGGTTTTGAACCATGAATGGCAAACGTTGCATGGAATTTTGAAAAGAGCGTAGAAAAAAGCGATCGATGAGAAACATAAACGAAAAGAAAGTCGATAAAAACAGAAATTTAAATAGAAAGGGATAGTTTGGTGGGGAAAGACAAAGGACGAAAGAAAGAAATAGTGAGAGAGAGAGAGAAAGGTCCAAATCACAGGGTGCGGTTGAAAAATCTCGACAACGCTGCAGGACAGACGAATAATTGTCACGAAATTACAGAACGATGGGAACATCGGCGACAATGGTGTTCGGTCCTCCCGATAAAGCCCGACAATTAATATTGCACTGCTTCGACGGCGCGCTCGGGGGCAGTTTTGAAGGGTGGTCATGCTAGTGGGCGAGGATAGCGCGAGAGAAGGGACAAGTGGGAGGGGGATAGGATGTAGGGTCAAACCAGCGAAAAGGGAACAGAAAGGGCAGATCGTACAACACGGTGCGCGTATACGCGATACCGACGCGTTCGCATTCGCGTTCGCATTCGCGTTCGCATTCGCGTTCGCGTATTGTGCGAAGATCCCAAATATTCAGCCGTGTATAGATTATACATAACGTGTGTTCCCTCCTCTTTCTCTCTCTCTCTCTCTTTCTATATATATATAACATGTTCAATGTACATGCATGGATATATCCAGGAGCGTAAAGCGATATAATTCGCAAACTGCGTTCAGCAACATCGTCTGGACGAAAAGTCGATCAACGATTCGAACCTATCGATGAACGAATTTTTTACTATCGCAATACAGATGTATTTCTATAAATGTATATATATAACTTGTTTCTCGTAGTATTAACAATTTGTTGATTTTTGTTATATTCGACAAGAGGAACTATTGTATCTACCTGGAAAAAATATGAAAAGCCTCCAAAAGTTCGTTACATCGATTATGGAAAATATCTCCTTTTAATTAATATATTGGAAAAAAAGTACTGTGAAAATCTAGCCCGAGAGTGCACTCGTTAAACAAACAACAACGTGTAAATAGAGATTTTTTAACAACCGAGCTGATTTTTCCAATGTACCAACTACGATACCTCGTTAGTTGCTTTAATGCGAACGGATCAAGGACCGGATTTGCTTTCTCTCTTTCTCTCGCTCTCTCTCGCTCTCTCTCGCTCTCTTTCGCTCTCTCTCGCTCTCTCTCCCATGTTTCCAATTGTTTCTCCGGGCAAACCACCTGATTGTAATTTACGAGGAAAATCGTATTAACGCTGCGGCGAGACCGCGACGCGAAGTATAATATAACGATGCGCGGCACCAGGATGCGTTCGTTGCTGGAAGAGGAAAGATAATCGTTCGTGAACAGGATGACAAGAGCCGTTGTTCGCGCTTTCGCGGAACAAACCGACAACGACCGCTTTGATTTTCCTAAAAGAGATTCGACAACTGTTGTATCGTCGCTCCTATCATTACTTACATACCAATTTGATTATCGCATTATAAGTTCAATATACACGAATGAGAACAAAACTTCTACAAAATCATTCATTCATTTTAAATGCATTTATTGTTTGCGTTTTATACTTGTTACATACAAACTAAGTTTAACATCGAATAAATGTAAAAATCATCCGTAAAATCGTAATGCAACGTTAAATCCTAAAATTCATCGCGCAAAATCGCTTCGATGTGCACCGTTAGCGGATTATCTTCGACGAAATAAATAGAGTGAGTACGATAAAAAGGGAATTAATGGCTGCCGATGATCGTATTTGATTCCTCCTATCCATCGGCTAACAATAAACTAACAAGATATATGGCAAGCTTAAGAATGGGAATTATCCTGAAAGGAAATAAAACAAAATAAATAAATAAAGGAGCTTACGATGGTGGTAAATAAACAGGGACGTTTGATAAAAAAAAAAAAAAAAAAAAAAAAAAAAAAACGAGAAAAAAGAAAAGTAGAAAAGAAACGATAAAAATGGGCAATGGCAAATCGTACTTTTGTTACACGGTATCTCTCGATTATTCTCTTCTCGTTATTCGCGTTTGAGTATCTTGAAATTTTTTTTTCCCCCCCAAATAGAATGATTCATCGAATTTTCAAGAGAACATCGTATAGTACTACAGTACTATATGAGTAGAGGATTTGTTAAGCCACGCAAGCGAGGAACACGTGAAAGCTGACACCTCGTTAAAACCGTCATTAATGTGCACAGCAGAGATATTAGTATCAATTCGTGTGGAACGAGTAGGACGTATGTACATGCACGTTCTACGTTTTACATATACATGTAACTATGTATATGTATATTACATAAAATAACTAAACTAACCAGTTAAAGTATAAAAGAAGATAGAATTACATACTTCAAGAGGAAGAATGGAGGTTGATCAATCGGAAAATTTGTAAAAAGAAGCAAAAGAAAGAGAATAGTCGAGGACAAATATCACGTATCTGGTATCTATAAAATTTGAAGTAAGTTTTCGCGGCAATTCCATTGCCCACGGCATTCCCGTAAAAAGGTTTTATAAAGTATATAAACGATTCACGAGGCTGTTGGAAAAATTCCCGTATCGATCGATCGAATCGCGAGTACGCGCGCGCACGTGCTCAACTCGGTCCATTTGTCGTTTCTCTCTCTCTCTCTCTCTCTCTCTCTCTCTCTCTCTCTCTCTCTCTTTCTCTCTGGCCACATAGGAAATGTACGTTCGATCGTGATTGCACGACAATCGGGTTAACGTACGGCACCGTTCGGACGTATATCGTTATATACGAGGACGGAGTAATAAAATGTTCGCGAAACAATCAACGCGAGCGAAACGGTCAACGATGCGGCGACGGAGGCTACGCCACTGCGTCCAATAATTATCGGCTGTCGTCGGTAACCACTCGGCAATCGGCTAATTCCCTACGAAAAAGATACAAAAGTAGTATCATTGCCGTCGATTTTACGCGCTTGATTCCACCGATCGAGAATCGAACGTGATTTCGCATAACCAAGGGATGATAGTAAGCTAGACCCCCTCCAATCATATACTCAGTATGTGTAGATTGTTTCTACACATATATACATATATTGGTTTAAACATTCCATATCATTCCGATTAATCAAATGAAATCGGAGAGGGGCCAATTTTACTATCCCTTGGTTATGCGAAATTTGTTCGATTACTTTTTCCAAACTTGTTACATAGGTAGTAGTACATCTATAAAAATGTATGCAAGTATATTACGTATGTACAATATGTACAATCTAGTTTGATATCTTTCCGAAATTTAATCCGGATATGTCGTTATGTTGGAATTTTGATAAAAGCTTGTCGGCTGAAACGTTCTTGTCATTTTTCGTGGATCCTCATGGTATAGATATCGCATGGTGTACGTTGAAAGATTATATGATACGATATATATGTATAATAACAATTTCAAATAACAAAAATGTCCAAGTAAAAGAGTTAATCTGAAAATACGATGGATGGATAAAAATCTTATAGGTGTACAACAAAGGGATGTATTTCAAAGTATAAACAAAAAATAGGTAAACTTTTTGGCATTTACAAAGCCAGCTCGTAGATAATGCGAGTATACGTACATATGTGTGTAGGATACTTACACAAGCACATGTATACAAATATTGTCTATCTATTTCGAAAGTGCTCCGATATGGGTGTCCTCGAGTAAACGAAAATTTGCTTTTCTCGTCGTGATGGAAAATAGAGAGTAAGAGAAAGAAGGAAGGAGAGAGAGAGAGAGAGAGAAAGAAAGACAGAAAGAAAGAAAGAAAGAAAAATAGAGGGTGTGTATGCGCATTGCGAGCCACGCGACTAGTTTCATGAATCTTTCATCGCGATCGGAATTTAAGATTTTCCTTGCGGCGTGCCGAGTTGTCGGCTGAGAAATCGCGGGTAGGAGGATCAAAGGTGCGAGAATATTCTTGCGGAAGGGAAAAAGTGAAGCCTTGACCTCCTTCCTTCGAGGTCTACGAAAGAGGAACGACTCTTTTCTTCCTTGACTTAACAGCAACGTTAGAAACGAGGCAAGAGAGGAAAAGGAGGAAAGAGAAAAAGGTAAGGACACGTTCGAGAGGTCGGGGGATAAAGATGAAGAAGAAGAAGAAGAAGAAGAAGAAGAAGAAGAAGATCGTTGGAGACTCCGAGTTTGAAAGAGAAAAAGAAGGAGAGAGAGAGAGAGAAAGAGACTCGAAGCAAGCGAGATTATGCAAATTGGCTTCGCCGGTACTCGAAGGAAGGTTCGTAAAGGCACGTCTTCGAGCCGGTATGGTAAACGTCGAAAAGGGTCGTACGAAGAGTCGTAAGGGCTCGTACAAAGAGGCACGAAATCCTTGGGAAAATGCTTCGCCAACCGTAATCGAGTCGCGGTTACGGACGTCAACGTACGTCGACTGCTTTTCTTCCTCTCTTCGAAGAACCGTCTTGAGTATATTCCTGAGACCTCCCAAAGAACGTTCTCTACCTCTTTATATCTCTCTATTGGCTAAATCCTAAGTCAAAGAACTCGCTTTACATACTATCTTGGACGAACCTGTTGTACGTTTTTCTTTTAATACCAGCCGATGGTACTAAACCGATGAACTTTTTTAACAAGGCTAATCTCCAATTCGATTATACCACATACAGCTTGTCTTGTATATTGACGAATCATTTGGTTTATCGAATCGCTGAGGAAGTTAGTATCAAGATTGAATTATCTTTGTAGTTCGATATCGATTTGAAATATTTGATAAGATCGAACGTCGATGCACCGTTTTTCAGAACGCAACGAAGAAAAGGAAATCCCTGAGAAAAGTATTCCGTTGGTCTGGTAATCGAGTTGCTCCAGCAGACGTTGCTTCGAGATAGCATCGATATAAAGGGACACACATAACCCATACCGCCCTTTTTCGCTTTCCTTTCTCTCTCTCTCTCTCTCTCTCTCTTCTTTATCTCGATCTACTATTTTTCTCGATATCTACCTTTTTCCACCCCGTAGAACAGTCGCGGGGGTGTAAAGCAATGTGAAAATCTCGCAAAAAATTTAATAAAGCCGCGAGATCGAGCAGCCTCCAGAGGGAGAGAGAGAGAGAGAGAGAGAGAGAGAGAGAGAATCCTTCTTGCGACCTATCATCCCATTGTTTCTTAATAAAAAGAGAGAGAAAGAGATAAAGAAATATATTATTTTTATTTTTCTCGACAACGTTGAAACTATCGAGAAACTATCGAAAAAGTATCGAAAAGAAAGGAAAATTTGTAAATTTGTGAGGTTTTTTTAATCGTTCAAACGATTTTATCATGGTTAAAATTAAAATAGACACGGAGGAAAATGTTGAAATGATCTCTACGCAAAACATCGTACCCGCTATCCATTAGGTTTGTTTTTTCTAGCGTTCGCTTTTATGGTAAAAGAAGGGGACAAAAAGTAGACGTATAAATAGACTAATTAATTATGTCCCGTTTTAGACTAAACACGCTATGGTAATAGAGAGTAAAGTAAGATAAAATAAAATGAAGAGAGAAGAGTTTTGGAATATAGAGGAGATCCTTTTCGGTGGCAGGAAATTTAATTCCCAGCACTTTGCACGAGTCATAAATACGGTGGCGGGGCGAGAAGCTCTTTTCCATCCTGACGGTCTCGTCGCGAGTCCATGACGAATTCACGTGTACATACATACTAAGGTACCTACGTGGTCAACAGTCGATGTAACCTAAAATGACTTGTCAACCGTGTTTCGTTTTCTCTTGGCAATATTTCTACGTCCTCGGCTCAAACTCACTTTATTATGTACTATTCAGGAATGGACGTTTTGACATTCTACGAGAACTTGTTGTCAAGAACTGCTTATCTCTAAACTGCATAAATTTCCGATAACATTATTTTTTCTTCACACTAAAAAAAATGTCGATATTTTGTAAGATTTGATAAGTAATTGAATCAACGATTAGTTTGTTTCAAAAGTACTACAAAATGAACGAAGAAGCTTTCAAATCTGTTAGTACCTCTCTATACATACTATAGTATATATACATACGTGTATTAGGGTGAATACGTAAAAAGAACAAGAGGAAAAGTAGTACGGAGGAACCTTTCAACCGGACTTACGCGACACCTGCGAGGTTTCAAGGATAATTCCTCGTTGCAGGATCTTCAGTGGCGCGTCGTAAAACATCGTAAAGCCCTCCTAGTGATCCCTGGGTGATCCTGCCAGGCACCACGTGGAAAAAGGGCTTGCGTCGGGATAGGTACGCGTTAAAACTTGTGGAGAACCACGCACGATTGCGTCTTTTTTCACTCACTAACGTAAACGTGTGCGTTTGACCGTGGTAATATCGAAGCCGGTAGTTAGTTTCTCGGAGCCGGTAATTTACGAGGCCCTCCTAAGTACACCGACGCGCACTTTCCTCGCGAATGTTCCACTTTCTCGATGAATTTTCCTCGATCGTTAGTTTCGTGAGCACTCCCACCCCTTACTTCGGGAATCTCCTGTCTAAGGCAGAAATTTTAATCTGCTTGCCGGAGGAACGTGAGATTTATGCGTGTTGAGATCAACCACCTAACACTTTCTCTTCTTTTTTTATACTACACTTCAAGTTTTTCATAACATTTGAGATAGTTTAATTGGATTTCATTGTTAAACGAGTCAAACGATTTCTTTCATTTTCTTTTCGTTGAAAATAGGAAAAATTGAATGAAAGGACACTCGCCGTAGGTGAATTTCATTTATTTACATAATCCTCGAGCGATAATATTTGTTCTACTTTTTCGAGTAGGTTTGTTCCACTTATCTCGGACTCTCCAATCCCCTTCCTCCCCTCCCCCTCACTCCACCATGTAGAAAATCCTACTTGAACGTTAACATTCTCTATCGCTTAGCCGAGCGAGCGAGCGAGCGAGCGAGCCGTTATCGCGCGACAGACTTTCCGCTTAGCAATTTTTCCGTCAAGTCGAATTGTTTGAGCACCCTACACGCATTTATTTCTTTTCTCTTCTCTGCCTTCCTGCCTCCCAACTACCACCCTCTCATTCACTCTTTTTCCGTTCTTCTCATTTTTTTCATATGCACACACACACACACACACACACACACATATACACAAGTCGTCGTTCGATACGACGACGTGCCGGATATTGAAGTTCTCGAGTGCAATACACGACGTATACATTGCCACGAGCACTCGAGAAGGAAATATTTCGTTTCTGAACCAATGAAAAGAGAAAGAGAAAAAGAGAACAAAAGAGAAAAATATTTCTATGATATCGATACATTAAATGTAATTGGCTAACAAAAACGTTATGATTATGAACGATTAAAAGCTTAAATTGATCATGGTTATGAAATCAATGTTAATGGTTTTTAATTGAAAATAAATAAGAGAGCATTTTTCTTTCGTAGAAGTTAGTATTCGTAGCGATCAAATCGTAAAGTTATCTCGAAAGAGTCTCCCGAAATCGATAAGCGCAAAAAGCAAAGAGAAATCGACCTCTCGAAATTCCGCTTGAACTCGTACACGTCGAACTCGTACGTATCCTCGCATGGTAGGGACACTTTTCGACAGGAGGTTTAATATTTTGCAATATGTCATAACGCCGCTGTCGCTTTCGCTCGTTCCTCGTATTCGAGTGAATTTCTCATCGGCGTACGACGACCAAAATCCATTTCGTATTCGTCCTATACCTTTACAACGTCACTCATTTTTACTCTTTCTCTCTCTTTTTCTCTCATTTATGTTTTTTCAAGAATAACACGAACCGTGACCGCTGCAAACGAATATCATACATTTCAAATTATAGTCAAGATCAAAATTTACAATGAAATTTAATGTGTTCTACTAGAGGTATTTGATACTATTATTATTTCATATGTATGTATGTGTGCGTGTTCTAATGAAATATTGTAACACTAAATAGATCAAGTGGAAATGCTAAATCTTTTTGAAGAAGGGAGAGAGAGCGAGGAAGAATAAGAAAATAATACACTCGACATACACGTTATTATAAATGTGTATTTATATTTGCAGATATTTCTCGAGTCGATGACAAAACGTAAACAACCGATAACATAGGTATAATAGCCGAGCGTTCGACACGTTCCCGAGGTCTCCTCTACTAAGGTTACGTAGTAATGTACCTCGTATTCGCTTTCTATCTTTCAACGAGACAACATCAACGAAAATAACTTGTATTCAATTATTTAATCATTTTATTTCTAACGTTATCTTTTTGATTTTAATACTTTAAAAAGTTTTTCATTGCATAGAATGGTTTAAAAACTGGTTTATTTTTTATGTTACTCTTTATTGAGTTTGCTGATGCAATTACTGTTTCATTTAGACTACTTAAAACAGATTTTTAATTCATATTCTTACCAACATTACATACTTGGTATATAATTTAGTAAGCAAATAGTTGCATACTTTGATCAATTTCATAATTATTTAATAACTTTAACTTTTAATTATGTCAATTTTCATAAATTATTAAATTATTTCTTTCTATTTAACATTGAATATTTTAGATAAACGTGTGCCCTGTCTTCAAAAATGATTTACAGAAAATATTTTAATATAATCTTTAGTATGTTTCAGATTTTTTATTTAATTTTATTTTATACATCGTCATCCTAAGGGTAGGATACCCATCCTGCATTCATCAACGAAGACTAAAAGTAAGTATATTTTCCTATCATACATTTCTATGATAATTTCAATGGTTTTTTTTATTAAGACGATGACATTAATTGTTCTTTTTCTTTTTCTGTTTCTGTTTCAGATCATTGCAATCGTGCGTGTAGGCAATGAGGTACTCGTGTGTTGCATCGTGTTAAAATAAAATATAAAAAAAGTCGACAAGTAGATTCAGTGTTGATCGTCGCATGTTAAAGTTTCGTTTGCTCGGTTAAGAAACTCGCAAGTTTCTTTTATTCATCTTAAACGTGTGCTCATCGTCATCCTAAGGGTAGGAGACCCATCGTGCATTCATCATGCGTTCATCAAAGTAAGTATATTTTTGTATTAAATAATTCCACAAAAATGTTAATGTTTTTCTGTAATAGTAATGATATTAATAGTATTGTTTTTTATTTCTGTTTCAGATTACAATCGTGCGCAAAGCAATATATGTATCACCACGGGTCGGTGTCTTAAATCGAATGTGAAGTGACCGGGAGTGAAATTTTGGTTCTTGCATTTGACTGCGTGCAATGCAGTCTTTGAATGAGTTGTAGAATCAGTGATCGAGCGAGTAATAAATTCAAATCAAACGCGAATTAGAGTCAGTGTTGTTTGTCATTTAATCAAATTTCGGTTTCGCGATAAGAAACTCACCTATAGTTTCTTATTTTCGTTTATAACGCGTTTTTAGATTCACGCGAGGTGCATCACCATGGTGCAATTGAGCTGCATCTCATTGGAATGCATTGTAAGTATTCATTTGTATTTACATTTTATTCAATTTTATTTTATATCATTTTGAATAATATTCTATGGTGATTCTCTTCCTTTCAAAGATGTTGGATGAATTCTTCGATGGATCTTCGATGGATCTTCTATCAGTGGCAAATCGAGTATCGTCTTCCATCGTCAGATTGCAATACTTGCTACGAAGTAGGAGTGTTTTGGAGCCATCGCAGAACTTCTTAAACCGTGAGTTTTTATTTAAGGTCTCTCCAGTGCTCAATCATGCCAAGGATGAACAGTCCCAATCGGCACGAGTTACTGATTGTAATTATTTGAATAAATTATTGACCAGCCATGAGTAATACCTTTTTAGATGTTTTTTGAATGATGTTAAAAATGATTTCAAAGTTTCAACAAAATTGAAAGTGGTCGGGGTCAAAAGTGGTCAATTTGACGTAGAATGCTCCATATTTATATATCTCCGTACATTTGTTAAATAAAGCTCATTTATTAAGATTATCAACGTGTTCGTAAATAAGTAGACGCTTAACGTTATATTCGACTCGCTTATTTTCCTGGAGAAATGTTGAACAATACGCTGCTCTTCTCATCGCTTTTATTTCTCCTCGAAATCGTATCTAGAAACGCAGTAATAAGAGGCATAGGTATAACGTAAAAGAGTAAGAGAGAGAGAGAGAGAGAGAGAGAGGAAATGAGTAGAAGGAGGAAAATCGAGAAAGCATGGGAATTACTTCTGAATTATGCGGACCGAGTTGAAGCATCGTCTGTGCTATGCTCAAGCCGTAATTGCGAACGGGTAGATTCGACCGTGCGTACCGTATGTACCATTCGCCCTTTCCTTCGTTCCTTCATTCGTTCATTCCTTCATTCGTTCATTCGTTCATGTGATTTCAGATTTACTTATGTACGTAGTATCTACATATGTAAATGCTGTATCTAAGTAGAAAAGAAGAAGAAGAAGAAGAAGAAGAAGAGGAACCGTATAAAAAGAGTAAGAGAGAGAGAGAGAGAGAGAGAAAGATGGAAAGGTTGAAGAAGGTTGAAGAAGGTCGAACGTCTGGCTGCGAGGTCTAATCAGTAAATTTACCGCGGAAACTTCGCCGCGATATCTTTCTTCTTGGCAGGCGAAAGACCAGAATACGTAATTCTCTCCTTTCGCGATAGAGACAACGAGATAGATCGCGATAGAGTCTGAGAGATAGAAAGTGAAAGAGATAGAGAGAAGATCGGAGTGGAATGACGTATAAGAGTTGCCAGAAGAACGAAACGTTTCCGTTCGCGGGAAATAAAATTACGTGAACGAGTGGAGCTAGTACCTTTAATTCGCTATGATTAAACGCGAACGGAAGTCAAATTATAATTGCAATCGAGTAACAGAACAGACGGAGATCGGACGTTCTTTAATCGTCGAATCAACCCTAACAAATTTCTTTCAAAGTTTCATTTTTTTTTCTTGTATTTTTATTTCGAGAAATATATTTAATGAAAAAGATCACTTTTAGATACCTACATACCTGGTGCTAATGATACTCGTTCGAATGACCGATAAAAACATCAATGCCATTGTCGTCTTCGGTGCAAATGGAAATATTGTAAAAGCTTTCATAGCGAGAAAAGACGAATCACCTTCTTGAAAAATACGATCGATCGTCGTACGATCATGCGCGACCGACTCCAGGAGGAAGAAACTCGTGAGAAAAACACGTTATATTTACACCTTCTTTCCGTGAAAAGAAAGAAAGAAAGAAAGAAGAAAAAAGTAATAAAAAAGAAAATAGAAAAAAAATCTATTTGTATCGTTCCAGACGATCCATGCCATAAATACATACCTGCGTTCTTGCGTACAGGAAAGATGATAGCTCGACGTTTCGATGAAAGAGAGAGGGAGAAAAAAGAGGAGAGAGAAGAAAGAAAGATATATATATATTTATAAAAAGAGAAAGATAGATAGATAGATATAGAGAAGCATGGATGTGGGAAGAGAGAAAAGAAAAAGAGACAGTTCGGAAACATCCCTCGACGACGCTTTTAGGACGTGCCACCGCCCCCTTTAACATTTTCTTTTTATTTCCTTTCTATTTTTATCCTCGAAAAAGGCATAAGTTCTATACGTACAAGTATCGAAACGTTGTTCAAATTTAGGTGTAAGAAAAGAAAGTAGAAGGGGAAATGATCCATCTTTCTCTCTCTCTCTCTCTTTTCTTGAAGAGAAATGAACGTAATAGAAAAGGGTGTCCCGTATATTATTCCTCGTTCCAGCTTCCATCCCATTTAGGAGCGAGCTACACCGAAATAATGTTTACGTACACGCGCGTACAGGTCACGCACGTCCACTCGACCATTAGTCCTGTACTCAGGAGGTGGTTGCTCAGTGGTGGTTGCTCAGTGGTGGCTGCTCAGTGGTGGTTGCTCAGTGGTGGCTACTCCAGTCGGTCACGCACGACCGTTTGCGCCTCCAAAAGAGTTTCATACTAATTCGCACGCGAACGCCCGACTACAGCGAGACAATTATTTCTAACTGAAACTAACGATTTTTCTATTATTTTATTTTTACTATCTTTTATTTGTGACGCAGCGTATTTTAGATACGCTGGCTCATTTCTTTGACTAGATAGCTTTTAAAAATATTATTGGAAAATGATTTCATTAATGTAATCTACAAAATTGCACACTTTTAGAGATATTATATTATTATAGATTATTAATATTAACAAAATTGGAATATAAGCAAATATTGTCTCGGGTGGCAAACAGAGTAGAGCTATACGAGCTGCATTTTGCCTGCTGTTAGTTTGTACTATGCATATTAAAAAAAGGACCAATCATATACATACGTATGCCATATTTTAGAGCAATTAAAAACAGTTCGTTCATTTTTCGAAGCTATATCAAATTAAATTAGTTTCATAATGAAATTATTTTTATTCTCCAAAAAATTATAAATAGAGTCAAGAGATATTAGATTATTAGTTATATTTTTATATAGTAGGATGGATACACGTGTCTACGTAATAGATGTAATTTCTTAAATGTAACTAAAAAAGAAATACAAAAAAGTATATATTCTATTAGATACATTCATATTGCTTTAATATACTTAATAGAGAATATAGAAGAAAAAAGCCACATAAATTTATTTCCTCTACGATACGCGCAAACACACATATACATGTATACGCGTATGTACGTATATTTATATGGCTGCACGTGTCGTATAGAAAATAAATTTCTAGTCGTTTACCAAAGTACTTCTACGATCTGCTCTTGCTTCGATCGTCGTAATTTCGAAACATTGAGATACAGAACAGCATCCGGGCCTCTCACTCTCTTTCTCGCCACGGGTAGTTTCCCTTCCGACTCGGCGTGATCACGAAGAAAGATGTGCATCGATTTACCAAATGGCACCAACAATTTTTATACTACTCTATAGAGATTGAGGTATGATCTATCGTTCGGATGTTATTTTCCTAATATTCAAGCTTTTAGTTACTAGCCAAATTTTTAAACGTACTAATTTTCTAAATATAACGAAATATTTCAAAATTATAGTTTATCTATTATTTACAGGTGTTTGATTTCACAATCGATTATTATATATATAAAAAATAAGGAAACTACACAATAACTTTTAATTGGCTAGAAAGTACTCATTAAATTTATTAGCTAATTTACATGTGTAACATTGCTAATATTTATCCGCGTTCTATCGTATAATTTGTTTACACGATAAACAATAAACTTCGGTTATAGACGTTGTAAAATACATTCATTGTATGCTGTTGCTGCTGTTGCTGCTGCTGTTGATGTTGTTTTTAATGAAATTCAAAAATTGCCCTACAAGAGAAAAGTGAAATTCAAAGCTATTGAGAAAATTCATCACGATCCGATCGGTTCGATCGAATTCAGTTGTTCGCCCATAATTACGAAATCCCGAACATATGTCGAGAAGGAGGATGAGGAAGTGAAAACATTTGGAAGAGGGAGAGAACATAATCGTGAAATTAAACCATAAATCAGTAAATTGTTTCTCGCAATGAGAGTCGATTAATGTTCCGCTGGTAAAACCGTCTCGAAGAGAAAAACGAGGAAAATTCGTTCGATTCACTTTTTCCACCTCCTAAATCCCTCCCTCCCTCTCTCCCTCCCTCTCTCCCTCCCTTCTTCTTTCTTCTATTTCTAACGAGATTGCTTTGGTGGATTTTCATCGTGCTTACAAAATGCTCGTGCTCTCGCGGAGGGAGATAAATCGGGATCTTTTGAGAATAAGGGATAGTAGGACGTAGGAAAAGATAGAAAGAGAGAAAAATAAATTACACGAAAAGCCAAATTTCGTTCCACGCATTTGTCGTTCTCATCGGTTCTCATCGGTTCTCATCGAAAACAGTTACCTAGCGCCTTCATATTTGGCACATATCGATTTTCGACTTTACTTATACAATTGGCAACATATTGCGGCCTTATTTGCACCCCAAGCCTTAACCTATGGAGGGTCACTCAGCCGCAAAAACTCAACGGCACGTGAAATACAAAAATAATTTAACGTCCCACCTTGTCCTCGTCTCCGATCGTACTAAACTTTTGTAAACGTTATTTTCTTATGGACAGCTGACTCCTTACCTTTATTCTCTTTTTATCTGTTTTATTCTTCAAGAGGTAACATCTTCTCCTTTTTAACTCTTCTCCAATTGAAGTTTATCTCGACGAAGATGATCTCATGAATATGAAGGAAACCTAAAAGCAATTTTCTAAAATGAAATCCAAGTTTTTGATCAATTCTATAACATTAAACGAATAACTCTTGTATATTTGTATATTGTATCTCGAATGTAGGAATTTTTTCATGTGAGATCAGGTAAACATATCAATTTGGAAATATATAAAAGATATTGAAATATTGGAAAAATGTATATAGGATTGATTCTAAATAATAATATAAAATACAAATAAATGTTTTATTTAACGTAAGCGTTGTATGACGGACATAACAATATACAGTACGATATTCGCTGAATTTCATACAGTTTTATCATTGAAATTAATTATGAAATGGTTAAAAACAGATACTGAGGATAAACAATAATAAAATCATTTATATTTCAATATGCTTATTTGACCTCTTAAATGAATAATGCTGACTTGTTATTGCAATTATGAATTATTTATAATTGAACATTAAACTTAATATTTGTGATTAATGATTATTTATGAATCTTAAAATAATGATTATTTGTGTGTTAGATTTAATAATGAAGCAATCTATTGAACATTGAACCGTAAATAATAGGATAATGAAGAACGATTGAAAATACAAAAGAGAAAGACGCGAAATGTCTCGATCTTGCTTTTCCCTTTTAAATCCGCGTTTGTATACGCTCAATGCTCACTTGACAATCAACTGGCAAAGTGGTTGGTGACGAGGTCGACGACAAAGCCGAAGAAAAGTGAAAATAAATGGCGATCGTCGAGGACCGAGTTTAAAGCTTCATTCAGATTGCTCAGTGAATTCGAAATCGTCCTATTATCGTCCGTTTCGTTATTGCATTTCAAAAGGATATAGAAAGTGAAGCAGTGGAATGTAATAAGATGAGAAATGAACATTCACTCTTCCTAAGAAATTATTTATTTACTATATTTCATTACATTGACAAATCTAAATGATTATTAAAATAACTCGAACCCTTTATACAGATTATGATTGATTCTCACGTTCATTGTTCTTGCTAATCGTAAAAACGTAATAACAATAATTACAAATTAATTACTTTCCACAAAAGTTCTTTGATGAAAAATCTAATATCGTTTAGCATCCTAAACTTGTTCTTTGAGTGAGCTTCCCTTTTTTTATTTTTTCAATTTACACTAGCAAGAACGAATAGGAGAATTTACGTCAAGGGTAAGTCCAATTATCTCCCTTTTCTTTTACCTCTTTTACCAATTTAACTTTAATTTCCCCATTTAATTATTTGAAGTTTGGAACGATCATAAGGTGAGACGATAATTGACTGGAAAAGGTCCACCTAGGCAAAACTCGTCATTACGAATTTCTCGGAGTAACGTCGACGAATGAACGAAGTCTCTCAGTTTTGCCCTTTCTCTACGATTTTACGACCCTTTGGAGAAAATGATCGCACTAATTTGACGGTCACATACCGACCCTTTTCGAAATAGTCACGTCGCCAAGCCACTCTCTTTCCCTCTATTTTTCGATAAAATCTCAAAGCGTCAAATTAACAAGCAGGAAAAAATAAAGTAGCTTAAACGAAACTTGTCTACGAATGAGTATTTCTCTCAATCTACAAACTGTCCGTTCGTTCTTTTACTTTCATTTATGAAGTCAAAAGCAAACGTAAACATTTGAACGATGGTAAGAAGAAAAGATGAGAAAGGGCTTGACGGGGGAGAATCGAGACAGGCTGCAGAGTAATTGTAATTAATTGCCTTTACATTTGCGAAAGCGAGAAATGAAAAAGAGCGAGACTTTAGAGACGTTCGAATTAATGCGAAATGAGTATGCGAAACTTATATAATATCGTCGTTAATGGAGTTTTCGCGATGCAATTCGTGAAAAGTTTATGTGCACTAAGATTCTCGCATTCTCTCGTTATAGTTGAGTAGAGAAGGCAATGGTATGACAGGTGCTGCGTTAAAAGTGCTGCAGAAAGAAAAGAAAAGAAAGAAAGAAAGAAAGAAAGAAAGAAAGAAAGAAAGAAAGAAAGAAGGAAAAAAGAGAGAGTGAGTGAGCGATATACCTTGAGCACAATTAAATTAAATGGCACTCGGGTGCGCGGTTCTTACGTTATAATCGTCGTTTTAATAGCAACGGTAATTAAACCGAGCGTAATTGATTTACGCATACTCTTTTCCGCGGGTAGTAAACAGAATTTGAAAGGGCGTTGAATGGGGTGGAAAAGGGTAAGGTTCGAATTAAAACGGACAATGCAACGTTTACTTTATTTCACTCGCGTTAGATATTTTACATCTTCTCAATCACCTTTTTCTTACTCCCTTTATCTAATACCCAAACAAAAATATATCCGTATATATGTATACCAGTAGCTCGTGCCGATTAGGACCTTTCATCCTCGACATAATTGAGCACCAGAGGGACTTCAAATTTATTCACTCACTCGTTATATCACATATATGTGACATTTTAAAATTAAAATGACGCATTTATGGAATATATAAACAGTTAGTATTAGAAGTTCTGCGATGGCTCCGAAACACTCGTACTTTGTAGAAAATAGATTAGCTGCATCAATCGTCAAGAGCCATAAGAGAATTCCTTGATGATTTTCCTTGACGATGCACTCGCGTGAATCTAATAACGCAAATAACGCAAATAACGCGAAATTGTAAACGTAGGATAAAGTTTACACAAGCGACGGACGGACTTTAAACTAACGAATGGTAGAAAGACAAAAATAAATGGAATAAAAATTGATTAACTAAATAATAAATTCCAATATATTCGATTGATAACGTAGACAGATACATACACAGCATTTGCACATTATTTCTTCAATAAAATAAACTTTAGATATAATCTCTTTACGCGCGTTCGAATGACGTTTAAAACGAACTATTTTCTTTTTCTTTCATCTGTATTTTTGTATTTTTGTATTTTTGTATTTTTTTATAATAATTTTTTGTTCAGAGAATAACAAGATCGTCACAGTAAGCGTCGCTTGTTTTACAATGAAAAGACCTTATCAATTGTACGTAGCAACATTTACAATTCAAACGAAATGTTGCTGATTGACAATTGGTCGTTGAGTTAACGATAACAAGCCGACTATTAAGTTACCCACGCACGTGTCGTGTATGTCGCGTTATAGAATGTCCTCGCGAAGAAGACGTCATAGAATTTAAGAGGAGCCAATCGTGTGACGCATTTTCTTGCCACTCTGTAAAAGAGCCCTCCAAACGGATGTCTTTGTTAACACCTCTTTTTTCGATTGATCTTTATCGTTATCTCTGTCATAAATCGTCTCCAAACAATGATTAAAACCAAATACGAATAAACAATAAATAACTAACAGCTGTTGCATTTAACATACATCGATTAAAAACATCAAAGCTTAAAAGAGGATTTCACAAGCGCTTTTTTTTTTTTTTACATACAATCGTCGATTTTTGCATATTTTTCAATGATCTTTTCAATAATCCTTATTCTTCTATATCGTTTTTCTCGTTCTTTAATATAAATTAATCACAAACATCTATGACCCGTTTATTGCACAGTCACGGTATCATCATTATAACTAGAGGAAACAACGTGTTACGTTAGTGATAGGAGAGACTCGTGACAGAGATATATATATATAATTAGGTGTATATACATAGATAGATATATATATATATGTTGCTTTCATATTGGTCAATTTAATAATTGTCTTCTTTTTCTATCTCTCTGAATTTCGATGTAATACCCTGTATTACTCTTTAGTTAAGTCGATTATCAATAATAGATATATCATCGACCGGACGTAGAGATTTTTCTAGTATATCGGTGTGGCCAGAGATAAGTTCTTTCAATAAAATATCTTCGTACATAAAAGGATTAAAGAACATCGAATAGCGAATTATAACTACGAAAGATAGGAAAGTAATAAGAGCATGATAGATCAGTTCGATCATTCGTCGAACCTAATTCATCGCGAACGTGTCTCGTAAGGAATAATAGTATTATTTCTACGTATATATGTATGTATGTATATTAGGTACAAAGTATGTACCTTTTTATATCACGACACTTAACATATTATCAAGTATATATGTCGTAAGTATAATCGAATTACTTTTTTGAGTAGCACTTGATTTTCCATGCTTTCTAGAAACTGATTCACTTTTATATCGGAAAAGCACCTTTCGTGAATTATCGCACAAGTCTTCGGAATTTAATTATCGTACAATATACATAATATGTATTTATGCGTGTATAGTGTATATATATATATATATATAGATATATAATATATCTTTCTCTAAACGTGACAACGTATATAGGTATATATAATATATATGTATTATAGTTATAAGTATATATCAGAACTTTGTTTAGTCTCTTGCCGACCAGTCAGGATAAAAATCTGTCCGAAAGATATTTCATTACTACGTATATGTATATATATATAATATGTATGAATATATATATATATTTAGTATACATTTTCTCTAAGAATGTATTTTTTCACACTAACGAGTCAACTACATACGATACAGTAAGGTTCTGTTTTTTTTTTCACTTTTTATCCAAACTTAATAAGACATATTCCTTCATTTCTAGATTTTGGAAATAACAATTTTCTTTACTTTTTTTTTGTCTTTTTCTTTTTCAGCGAACAACATATTCGCTATTTATTATTATACTTTCCACGGTTCTTCCGTTGCGCTAAAGATATATGAAAAAACCAAATTTTCGTTTGGAACTTTTGTCAAAATTACAAAGATTATATCATCGGTGTAAAGGCATCTATGAATGAATGTCCTTTAGGCCGGCACAGTCAATTTCTTTTCTTTTTTTTTTATCGAGGAATTAATATTTTCTATTTATTTTAACGAGTCTGTAAGAAAAGGAACGATCCTTTATCATCGTTTTTTATCATTACTTTTTTCTTTTTTTTTTTTTTTGGTAATCGCAAGTCACGAAGAAAAATGTACGATAACAAATTCTTACGAAGGAACTGTACGTACACCCTGTTCAAAAGATTACATTGTTCGCAATAGTAAAGATAACTATGAGAATGCTTTCCTTTGTTTCTTAAAAGAAAAAATCTTGTATCATTTCTATTGAAAAAAAAAAATAAGATTAAAGAGGAAAAGAAGGCAATCTCTCTTGAAATGTCGCTTAAATCGAATCAGTCAAACAGAGCGTACATTTAATATTACAACAGTGATCGAAGTAATCGGTAGATTTTTCTATTTCTTTCTTTTTTTTTTTTTTTTTTTTTTTTTTTTATATATAGCTCTTCGTTATATACTGCTCATAGTCGGACATGATATTCTCTCGTACAGATTTGAATCGATATAGAAATTTATAGAATATATTCTCTTTATATATTGCTTTCCTTTTCTCTCAACGCAACGAAAGTACTGTCAACTTTCAATATATTAACAATATGTTAAATCTCTCTTACTAATATTAACAATCTTTAAATATATATATATATGTGTACATATATATATATATATGTGTGTGTGTATATGTACGTAAACGTGATTGTATATACGTATGTATATATACGTAAACATCGTTCTATATTATATTACTAATTTGCACTATCCCACTAATAAAAGACTATTTGTAGTGATTTTACTCCCCTTCACTCCTTTTCCCTCTCTTTCTCTTTCGTTTTTTTTTTCTTTCTTTAAATAGGATCGTTGTTATTAATATTCCGTCTTATGTGAACCCTTATCGTGACATACGACGTGAACCAGCCTCAAGTTCTTCAAAGTAAAAAGATTTTCATAAATATCATATATGTCTTTCTCGTTTACCGTGTCTTGAAGTGACATACTAAGAAGCCTTGGCACGAGGGTCCGCGATCGTTCGATTCTGTAAATAACAACAAGCGAAAAACGGTTTTTATTATAATATTATAGTTAGATAGTGGAAAAAGGTTGACTATAATAGAACGGTATTTTCAAGTTCTATTTGAACCATCACTGTCCTTGCATCCGATATATCGGCTTTACGAGATATCACCGTGAAACATAAAAACGATAATATTCTTGTAGAACTTTATCCTTCGTTTTTATTACGTCAGATTTTCTCGCCTTCAAGTTTATTTTCAAAAAATTGTCAAATCGATTCGCATAAATTTACATCAAAAACGTTAGGAAAAAAATGAAATGTACGAAGGATTACTGTACACGTGTTTCTATACGATAAAACATGACAAGTTGACACATATGTATTAAATTGTAGTAAAAGCTTAATGAGAGCACATTATAAAGAAGGAGAGAGTATATACTCGTATGTATGGAGTGTGTGTCCTTGGCACTGTAAAATAAAAAAAAGAAAGAAAAGAACGTAATGCGTCATCGGCATTGAACGCGTTAACTCATGTACAACACACCTTGAAAACGCTTTGGTAAATGCATTTTATCGATAACCTATGTATATTGATTTATACATATGTATACACATGTATTATAATAAGCACCTATCGTAGTGCCCTCAAAAGATAAAAGATTCAAATGATTTTCGTTATCGAAATATTTGAATAAATATTTTCTTTCATTAATACTTACTTTGATAAATAATTTGTCAAACTTTTGATAGGAAATAGATGAAACAAATGAAATATACTCTTACTTGTGATCCAAATTCCACGTGGAAAATAGGACAAGTTCCTCTCTCGATCTGTAAGGATTGATCCTGTGTCTCGATCCATAAGCACATTCGTTTGCGTTCCATACTCCTTCACATCTAAATTCTCCCTTGCGATCGCAAATAGCTTTCTGTTCTTCTACTTTTCGAAGTTTAATCCTAAAAGGACATTCCTCCTCATTTCCATCGTCCTGTTTTCTCTCGACCGATACTTTGGTGATTTTTCTCGCGTCTACTTCGTCATTCTTCAAATTATCCTCGATTCTTCTGACATTTCCGAATAAACGAAAATGCGTGCTATCGTCTAAATGACTCAATTTGCATGGACAATGATCGTAACAATTTGAAGAATCTACTTCATCGAAATGTTTTTCCGTTTCGTTTGAGTCCTTTGATGCTCGACTTCTATCGAAATAATAACCGAAATAATGATCCTCTTTTAATTGCAATTTGAAGAAGGCTATGGTCTGTAATAATTGCTGTCGAGCTTTTCGATCATTTAAATATATATCCGAGGATCTTATCTGATCGATCGTCTTATACAAATATCCTCGTATCCTATCTTGACATCGTCGATGCATATAAGCTTCCTGTAAACAACAAATTTCATCTTTAATGCAATAATACATTTGCGATAAAATAACATCCTTGATGTGTTGAGATATTATTTAAAAATTGTCTTAATTTGACGACATCGCGAGTGGATATTTTAAAGCTCGAAAGAAAGAATTAGCTACACGCGATATAATAGACATACATAGATGTTCCATAAGTTTCAGCAGACGAAAAGTTTTCTCAGAGGCCTCAGCACATTATCGGAAAACAGAGGAGCCCAAACACAGAAGCTACGGTATTAACCTACTTAGAATTCTTGATCGAAAATCGACTTAAGAACGATCTACTGGAAACGTCACGCGTTCAGCTTGAATATCCTTCCTTTGAAATCGGGCCACGTATCAACGAATAGCTCCATTCTGAAGCAGCTGTTCTCTTTTGAAACGTTCTTTTGATGTTCTTCCTTTTGCATGCTACAAAAATACGCTTCCGAGTCTTTTCCGAGTCTTTTCCTTCGGTATTTTCTCTTCAATATATTATAATATAAAATATTAAGACAAGCATGACTCATTTTTATTTAGTCGAACGATGATCAAATATTGAATGTAAGAAAATGTCAAGAAGTACTATCTTCGTATATTGTAGGAAATTTTCTAAATGAGATTACCGGTCCGGAGATGGTAGTGACATTTTAATAATAGTTAGAAGAATCTCTCGGTCGGGCACGCGCGCGTTGCATGTGTGCATGTGTGACTTTGAAAGTACCATAATTCGTAATAAAGTGACAGAGAGAGAGAGAGAGAGAGAAAGAGTGAGAGTGAAAGTGAAAGGATACGTATGGATGCGTAGGTGTATTAGAAACACATGACAAAGTGACAGCACCATATGCGATTCATCGCCAAGAGGGACAGAGATAACGAGTTAATTAATTACATGAACCAAGCAGATAGAGCTTCCGAGATTACAGGGAGAAACGAGGCAAGCGATAAGTGGGACGTTGAAACTCTCAAAGTGTAATACGAAACTAGACGTTAATTAACCCTCGCGATATCGTGAAATTGACACGATTTCCGCACATATTCGATCGGCTCATTTCGTAGATAACTTAGAATCCTGAGTACCAATTGAAGATTTCTCACATAGAACTCGCGGATGGATATTTCATCGTATTCAAATATATTATACATTAATTAATCTTGTTATGTTGCAAGCTAGTTATTAAATAAGTTATTTTATTACTAATATTATTATATAATATTTTATAGAAATAGTCAAGTTATAACGAATTTATGAACACTTTCGTGTTATCTTAACTATACGTATTCGAAAGGATGTTGTTACTTAAGACAAATGGATAGAAATAGTTGAAGCGTATCACTCAAAGTATCTCCAAGTAATTTCCTTGTAACTTACCTTACTGGTATAATTAGTCTCTAGTCCACGAAACCACTCGGAATGTTCCTCTCTTAAGCTGCACGTTGTCTTGGAGTCATCCACGTTCAAGGCATTGTTCAAAACGGCGATCTTGTTCTTAAGATTCTCTGTTAGAAATTGCGTCACTTTGTCACCGGCAGTAATATATTCGATATTCACGCGACGCAAAGTGTCATACAGAAGATCAGCATCTACGATAAACGATTATTACTGTACAATCATTAAAACTAATTTTTGTATCATTAATATTCAAAGTGATTCAACCAACCGGATAAAACCTTCTCTCCTGGTTTCTGCAAGATCAAGGTTGTTTGCGGTTCCAACGTATGAAAATAATCCTCGTCTACCAAGGATCCGTCAAGAAGAAAGACGTTAACCTCGGCCAGATCGTTTGTTATCTAAAAAAAAAAAGAACGCCCACGTGTCATCGCATAATCGATTTTCTTCTTCAGGCTTACACTTAGACTAAAATAAACCGGAATATATAATATTTTGTTCTCTCTCCTTCACATCAAGAAGCTATCACTCGAAAGAAATTTATTCTTACTTATTATTTATTATTAATCGAGCGTAGGATAATAATAAGAAAAAAAATCCCTTTGAACATTGTAAACAATTTTAATACGCAATATGTTCCACTTTGTAGAAAAGTCAGAATTGATCAAAAGAAAGTTAGAAAATAATTCGAAGATGAGAATTTTCTGAATAAAAGATAAATGCGGTAAAAAGGGCGATAAGAAAAGTAGCTCGAAGAAAAGTAGCTTGAAGAAAAGTATGAATCTGCAACGGAAGTAGAGGATTGGTACAGTGCCGAGACGAAGACACGACCTTGGCATTGGGGTTGCTCTCTCTGTCCCTGGCCCGGATGGTTCGATAAAGCTACATGCTGCAGGCCAATAGGATTCGTTTCCAAGGTCATACTGCAAACGGATTAATCTATCTGCAAAACGTTACGCTCTTTTTCTAATCCTTCCTATTAAGATTAGGTATCCTTTGAAGAGACAAATGTAAATCGCGATGGAAATAGAACAAGAATGAAGAGAAACTATTTGAGTCTACTAAAGGAGTGAGATTTTAGTCGCAATAGAATCGAATCGAATCGAACGGATCAGCCGCATTGAAATTTCTAATCGTGTCCGCAACTCCTGAATAGAATTAGAAGTACTCTGGTGGTACCTTCCTATCAAGCTATCTGATCAAAGTACTTCCTTTTCCTTCTTTTTTTTTTCAAGTTCTTTTTTTTTATATAGATATATATAGAAATATTTTTACAAGATTACTGAATCCAAATTTTGTGTTTAAGAATATATATAAATAAATAAATTGAATTGTTATATATTATAATTATATTATTCCATATTTTGTTGAAAATAACGAAGGAGATCCATCGTGTGAATTTATTTGAAAATGATACCCTGTCAATATCATGCATTGCTGATAAATCGTATAGTACTTTTTCGAATATATTCATTAACAGCTGGTTTTCTTTCTTTCTCTCTCTCTCTCTCTTTATCCCTTTTTTATATTTTAAAACAAACGATAGCATGGAAATTCAAAAATATGCAATGAAATATTGTTATCGACGGTAGCAACATGAAATTGGAGCTTTTTTTTCTCTCTCTCTCTCTCTCTCTCTCTCTCTCGAACATTGCATATTATCAAATTACGTGTTATTAAGACCTCGAATTTGATAACTTTTAATGGGGTTCGAGTAAGTGGAATAGTTAATGTAATTATCGCTAAGAGTCATCTCACTTTATATCTTCTTCGTAGATAAATGACAAGTAAACTCGCAAGAAATTTATTTCATTTTCAAGCGTGTACTTTTAATGATAAGAAGAGTAAAAGAGAACAAAATCTCTATGAGATTTATGTTATACGTAGAAAATGATTATATCATATATCATATATTATTATTATTATTATTTTTAAAAATATTAAACTTCATTTAACGAAAATTTATTATTTTTTTATTCATTTATAAATAATTTCATGAACCATCAAAGGAGCGATTAAAATAATCGACAATTTAAAATGCAATTGATTAAATTGTAAACACGTTGAAAATCCATTAAAAAAGAGAGAGAGAGAGAGAGAGATTCAATCATTTGATAGGTATTTAAGTATATACATATTCATAAAGAAAATAGAAAAAGGAAGGATACAAAATTACCTATATATATTTTAAACACATATTGATTATGCATTTTATTTCATATTAGAAAATGATCACGCGTGTACGTATTCGTTATCTCGTAGTCTCTCTTTTTCTAGGCATTTTTATAAAACAATTTCAAGTGCAATCTCTCTGTCAGAGCAGAACTTGCGTCCGTGCTCTTCTCTCTCTCTCTCTCTCTATTTTATTTTTTTTTATTTTTAGGACGTTTCCTACACTCAAAACCTACACGGTGGTACACCGAGTACTTTTTACCTCGAGGCACATACGCCCTACTTTTCGATTCTCAACTCTTATTATAAAATACGAACGACACGCGTCTCTCGACAAATATACACGGGCACGCATGTATACACGCGTCGATAAGTTTTATAATAATTAATTACTGAAATAAATGATAAAAACATCATTGTTTTTTACAAGTAATGAACGAAATTAGAACCCAAATTTTTACTTACGTTCAATTTTGTGCAAGCTTTCCTTTTCAATTCCTGAAGACTTCGACAGGCTACGCCGAACTTTCTCGTACGATTCACATCTGTTATTTTGTAACCCTTTAACTATAATCAAAAGGGAAACGAGCTTAATTGCGATTTATTACAAATGGGTTAAGATTGGCGATATGAACCTTTAATCATGAATATTCAAATCAAATTTCTAAAGTGTTATTAAAAAAAATTAGTTATTGAATGCATAGAGAATTATGAAAACAATGTTTACTTTATAGGCGAGCTCTCCAATTAGAAAAGCAATGAAAATGTAGTATAAAAGGATCGATTACATGGACGAAATACTATCCTTGCAAACGCGTACAATGAACAACTATAAAGGGAAAATAAAAATTCAAAAAGACGCGCCACGCCGTTCAATCACGATGGTTCAAGGCCATGAAAATATCAGAGAAATAGTCATCACAGTTTTTCCGGTTGACCCACATTATACTCCTCCGTTACCCAATCCCAGAAACCGGAGTGAATCTCCATCGTATTCAAAGGCAAACAACATTGAAAGAGAGATGAATTCCAAGCTGGTTGCATCTTGATGCAGGCTTAATTGAACTTTGACTGGTGTCGCGATTTCGACATTTTCTCCCTTTTGTTATGCTGCTTCAATCAACCAACGAAACGAACAAAGGTGTAAATAAAACTATGCAGGAATTAAACGGGGCCAACCTTTTTTTGGCTTTTAAACAAAGAAGCCAAATAATAATAATAATAATAATAATAATAATAATAACAAAAGAAAAATCCAGAAAGGTGGATTACGAATGAAACTCTAATCGATCGACAATTTCAATAGTTGGAAATTTATTTTAAAACTATAAATAAAATAGGAAAAAAATAATTTATTAAAAATACATACTTCACTTTTGTAGGACGTGTCAGTCAATCGACGAAAGCATTCGGCGATGAGCGACATGATCCTCTTCTTCTTTTTCTTCTTCTTTTCTTTTTTTTCTTTTTCTTCTTCTTCTTCTTCTTCTTCTTCTTCGAGAAAGAACGAAAAGAAAAATAGGGTAGGTTGTTCGTAACACTTGTTTTTCTCCCTTCTTTCTACATCTAATGCATTCTTCCTTGTGTCAAAACGTCCCAGCCAGCTGTTTGCCAAGGTTTCTTTTCTCTCCCTCTTTCTCCCTCTCTTTCCCTGTTATCCTTCTTCTTTTTCTTCCTTTCTTACCCCTCTTGACTTGGAGCGTATACGACCCTGACACTGACAACGTGTTCGTGGTTCACTATAACAATCTTTTAAAGTTAACAACAAAATAACACGGAAAATGTGAGCTAAATATATATATATAATACATATATATATATATATATATATATATGTGTATGTAAAGAGTAAGAAAAGAAAAGATAAGAGATAAGAGAGATGGATGGAAATATTTAAAAGAAATTGGTTTAAAAAAGGTATGATATAAGAGAGGGGGTAAAACGATGCTAATGAAGCCTGTTGCCTTGCTGCGAAGACGAGCGCCGGAAATGCACGCGCGTGTCACAAATTTCCGCAATGGGGTAGTAAAGAAGAGGGAAGAACACGCGTCTATCTCTTTAAATAGACAAAGAGGTAGGTTCTTCCTGTGTGTTAGACGCGATCCTTGCAATACTCGAGGAAGGAATGACGAACAAGCCTTCCGAGGAAAATGCTCGGCCAAAGAAGGACGGGGATTAAAGCGGTGCAAAGTGCGCCTGCGAGACACCGTCCCCGTGTATCCTGCACTTACCTTATTCCAGCCAGATGGCACCACCTATCAGTATGCACAGCTGACTGCACTCCCATCGACGACAACGATAACAACAGTACCCATTTATTTTCTAACCTTTATTTTTCTACTCGAATCGGTTAATATTCTTCTATAAATAAGTTTAATTCATCGTCATTTTATTACCGTTATCGTTCAATTTGTTCTAAGTGATATTTTATATTTGGTAATTGTGTGTGATATTGTTTTTCTCTGTTAATGATACTATTAATAGGTTAAGAAATGAACAAAGTATTGCTACAGTGTAACATTATATGCAAATAATATCAAAAGATGAGAGTAGATGATTATTTCTTATGCCAATCGTAGTGAAAGATTGAAAACAACAGAATTATGTAGATGTTCTTAGTTTTTATTTAGCAATTATGATGTTATCATTATCAATGGAAGTTGAACAAGCTTGTCGATCAACAATGCGATGATGCATGCAGTATACTACGTTATAAATATATTTTTTTACATTATTAATGTAATGTGTATGCATTGGATTGAAACTAGCGCATTAAGTTTACAGATTATTGATCGTATAGCGAATACTTGAATTTTAATTATAAGCACTTTTGGTACCATTTATATACACTGAACAATTACAAAAATAAAATATTCAAAGCATTTATTTAAATAATATTTATGTGTCAATTGTCTGTTATACATTATTTCAAATATATTACATTAGCAGTAAGCAACAGTATAAAGGATAATTCTACATTAATTAGATGTATTGTTTCATTAACATATTAATCTATTAAAAATCCAATTATTGAATGCAATTTAAAAGGAAAGCAATAAGCTCTAATTAAATTTTCTACATTACAATATAATATATTAACAATACTTGCGATCGAATTCCATTCAAACGTCAAAATAGAATGTTATATTACAGTAATAAAAGACAACAAAGAAACACTTGTACTATACATATAAGTATAGTTCTGCAGACTCGATCGACTCGTCATCTAGTGAGCAGAAGGATTAAGTTTATTGTTATTTAAATAATTATATGCATGAAATTTTCATTAATTGATATAAAAATATTAAGCAAACGTATAATAAGAAAAAGAATGTTATTTATAAACAATATTTGTTATAATTCGGTTCTCTATTTGTTAACACCGTCATCGGTTTTTAACAAATAGTCGATAATACAGAGTTCTGTATAAACATGATAAAGATCTGTACACACGAAGCATCCTGTATATATACAGTTTCTGGAATGTTTATTTTCAAGAGAGTAAGTGTGGATAGACATGGTACTAACAAAATAGTATTTCAACAGCAACTTATCGATTGAGCATCTTTATTGCTACGAATGCAGTTAATAAAAATATATATCTGTAGTTGGTTTACATTGTCATTTGGATTACTGCATGTCCTATCGTAGTTTTCTTATTTTTATTTTGTTTTTTAAATTCTTAGATTACATGGAAGATTCTTTAATTATTGACATATTTATTGCGACAAAACTTTTGCAAACAAATAAAATATCGATTGTGCGAGTTTAAAATTCATAAAGTACCTATACTATTCGAAAGTAATAACCAACTACTGTATTTATTGAAATTTCTCGAGCAATTTGTTATTATCAATTTAATTCATATTAACATTTTCATCGCAAATTACATTTATAAAGAAACTTTCAATACGGCATAGAAAAAGAAGAAGAAGAAGAAGAAGAAGAAGAAGAAAGAAATGAATGAGCTGTAATCAATTGAAAAATATTTCCAATTCGTTAGGATATCAGAATATTTTGTTTGCATGATTGAATCAGTGCACTGCATGACAGGATCTATATAACAAAATGACATTATATTATTGAAAAAATCAGAGAAAGAGTAAAAGGAAATTCTTAGAAGCAACAGTCGTTGCAATTCAGATCGATATATGTTTTTGTTGTTCTCTTTTTATTATAAATAGTTTAGTTGAAGCTGTCAAGAAAAGAACAATTTCTTAAATGTTGCTAGAATAAAAAAAAGAAAAAAAAAAGAAAGAAAAGATTTGATCGTCCGCAATGTACGGTGTATATACGGTGTCCCAGTTTGTTCAAGCGTATGGCGTCGCGCGTATCGAGTTGTCTCGGTCTTTGTCTTGTGGAGGAAAGAAGTGCGCAAGAGTGAGATGGAATATAAGAAAAGTAGGAAATGAAGTGGGGAGAAAGTCTGGTACCGAGCTTGCGCGGTGCTTTTGTAAGGCGCGTCCTGGTCTCTCCGGACGAGACCGGAAAGTGGAGAGGGCTTTATTCGTCGGCGAGCTTTCGTCGTGGAGAGGGTGCGCGCGCGCGTGCTAACTCGAGAAGAAGGGTTGGAGAAACAAGAAGAAGAAGAAGAAGAGGAAGAAGAAGAGGAAGAAGAGGAAGAAGAGGAAGAAGAGGAAGAGAAAGACAAAGGAAGAAGGACATTTTTCCAATTGTGTCTCTAAGGAAAAAGAGAGATTTTGTATAAGAGGGAGGAAAGGTAGGAAGTTTGAAGAGGAGACAAAAGAGGAGGTAAAAAACAAAAAGAAAGGAAAGAAGAAGAAGAAGAAGAAGAAGAAGGAGGAGGCCGGTGGTGGTGGTGGTGGTGGTGTGCTGGTGGTAGTAATAATAGTAGTAGAGTAGAGAGAACGAAAGCGTCGGTCGATCGTAAAAATGTAATGACCCGGCGACGAGAGAGGGAAAAAAGGTAGAGCTCCGCTTGGAAAGTTTTAGCAGCAAGCTACGTCGTAACTACGATAAGAACGAAGAAGCACCACCGACAGGAAAGCTCATGGCGTGAGAGCTCGAACAATCGACCGGAAGGGATTCGCGGCTATCGTTTCTCTTTTCTTATTTTCGTCGTCTCTGAGCGAGCAACTCGAGCGAAAGCTCGACCACAAGGATCAGGTAAGGGATACACAACTATACATATATTATAATACGTTAATCGTTATATACAGTTTCATCAGTTAGATTTTTGCTTTCTTTTTCTTTTTCTTTTTCTTTTTTCTACTTTTAATTGTGTAGTTATGTTCATATGTTGTATACATATTATTGTTCGTAACAGTCACGTTCAACCTTTGTCTATTGTTCAAATGTTATTCCCGCAACAGGTTACGATTGATGATCTACGGCTCTCGAATGAAAACAATGATATAACTCGCGGAGCTCGAGGGCTCAGGCTTCCTTTCTCTTCATTTTCTCCTTCTCCGCTCTCCTCTCTCTCTTTCAAATAGTTCGGTTTCGTCGCGCGGGTTACTCATATGCTTTTCCCTCTCTCTCTCTCTCTCTCTCTCTCTCTCTCTTCCATTTGAAATTTTCTTCCTATCTTTATAACGTCTCGAATTAAATTGCTTTACTTTGTTAATTTAATTTATAACGTATTTGTACGTAACAAAATCAGATCCTTGTCGGCAAAACTATTGAAATTCGGTCAATCTTTCAACGAGATTGACGACCAATTTGAACTAGTTAATTAATTAATTAAGTTAATTTATTCATTGTGTTATTTATTTTCCATGTTATGTTGATTTTATCGATATACTAACCTAACGTCTTATATACATCATTTTGACAGGGGTTGATAGATTTGTTCATAAATATAATATAAATGTACTTTATAGAATAATCACTATGTTGTATACCTAATTACACCGTATTATTATTTACGTGTATATTTAAAAATGTTATTATTGGTGTAAGAAGGTAGGAACATAATTTCTTGTATATCGTCTCATGTTATTTCTATCTCTCTTTTTTCTCTCGTAAAAGAAAATCTTGTTAGTCGTTTCTTAGAACATATATTATCAACGAAGTGAGCTTTCTTTAAGGTCAAAGAAAGGTAAAGCAGGAGGGTTAAAAGCCCGGTCGATCTTCCGATGCGCGACGACTCGAGCCGTTCTTTGCGCGAACGTAAACACTGGATCGGTCGATGACTGCTGCGCAATGCAATTTTTCAACAAATAATCAAAATCAAATGAATAATCGTTTGTTTTATTTTCCATTTCGAAAAGTCCATCTTTTATTTCTTTTTTCAAGACTTTTCATTTTTCATTCATCGTCAAAATGCATTTGTTGACAATATCTGAATCGACAATTATTCGGTTTTATTCGTACGAAATGATTGATCTCTAGGACCTAACACTATATATTTATACATATTTAAAAGGGTGTCCATCGTAATAGAGAAGAATTGTAATATTTATGACCATCGTTCGTGCACGGTAATAAATTCGTAGTATAAAACAAATTCGCATAAAATTATCATACATTGTCGTTTATAAAGCCAATTTATGGGAGAATATAAATATTGGTATTAAGAATTATTAATAATTTTAATTGGATATAAAGTATTTATTAAAATACTTATTTAAAATCGAAATATAATCTTTCCTTCATCATCAATTTCTACATATAAATTTGATCGGTTTATCGAAAAATACGGAATTACTTTGTCACTTGAAACTAGTTTCATAACTTTACGATCTGTTGTGTTAATTAACAAATTTTGAAGTAATTAAAAATTCAAATGAATTTTAATTCATGATGATGAATATATTATGTATATACATGCATATCTTGAATAGATTTAAAGTAATTTAGATTTAGAGTATGTTTTTTTTTAAATCTTTCAAAATGATAGAAGATTTTCTCGAAGACAGGCAGGCAGCACAGGAAGCAGGCTACATTTGCTTTTACTCGAAGTAAAAGCATGTGCTTTAGAACTATACTATGTAGCATTAGGCAAATGCTTCTATTTCTGTGCCTAAGAAATTTTCGTATTTATTCGGCGTATGTTAAGAAAGGCGTGTTCTACCAGAGTACCGTGCAAAAGCAAATGCTGTTGGACTTTAATTCGTTGGAATTAAATAAACCAATCGTATTAAGCAATTTGTTCAAACCTGTCGTAATATTTCATACACTTTATTCATACTAAAGTAATATTTTTGTTAGCCGATGTTTTATAATAAGTACGCAAATGTACAGAACTGATGAGATTAACGCAATTCAATTTTCTACTTCAACATTTGATGTGTGTCTTAAATTCACCATATGCGGATAGTTTAAAGTAACGTTATCTTTATTTAACTTTGAATTAATAAATTGGTATAAAATAGAAAATCGGATAACATCCTATATAGGGTATGATTCATACGAATACGAATAACACGTTAAAAAGAAAGAAAGAAAGATCAAAAATTCGCATCGATAAATCATCAAAATTAGTCTACGGAGAAATGATTCTATTTAAATGTTGTAAGCAAGAGATAGTAAATGCGGCAACTTGGGTGATATTATCTTTGGCACAGATAACGGATCTTTTAAACGGTGTACTAAAAATTCAATACTGTATACTGCACAGGAAACAATGGCGAATGGTCTTGCACACATGTATAAAATTGTATATATATGTAGTATATTGATGATGCAATATAATGATTAAGAAGAGGAGGAGGAGGAAAAAGAGTCGATCGAAGGTCAAAGAAGGACATTCGAGGAGGGTAGGTCTGTAGGTAGCTCGGTAGGAGACTCGATCGAATCCATATCTCGAATCGGAGGATTAATCGACGGGTTTTGACGACGATGGCAAATCAAACACTCTCACGTTAGCGGCTCCGAAGAGCTTTAAACGCGTCGAGTGGCGAGTGTTCGACATACACACGTATCTCGGCTGCAGTTGAAGCTTTTCCGTGACGTAGCTGGAGCTTTTAACGACAAGGAAAGAGTAGACTAGGCTTTCGGCAGTGTTTGCTTTGGCCGTGCCGTACTTTGCTAAGTCGAAACGACTATCATTTTATTTTTTTTTCATTCTTACCTATTTCGAAATCGGCTGTAGGCAATGTATGTAAGGCAACCAAAGACAAGAAACATTCCTTTACAAAATTTCAATCTATAGATATCATATATTTCTTTTTATGTAACTAATCGTATTTCAATACAACACGAATGGGGTATATTTTTGTAGATGTATTTGTATGTAGAGATCACAAGCATCGCACTTGATCACGTCAGTCTGGTTACCACTAACTGCCTATACACGGAACTGCTATATCCCAAGTGTTATTTGTTAACATATCGTCAAAGAAATATTTTAAAATACGAACAATATCGAATGAATAATATCGGCCGATACGTTGCATCTATAATGCATAAACTACGATGGGAATTTTATAATATTCAGAATTGCTTTGTTTTCTACGACAATTTTGATGCTATTCCAATATTATTGAATAGCTTCGAGTAATATACGAGTAATAACGTCATGGAGGAAAAGAAATATATCTTTGTCTTTATTTTTTTCCTGTAATAAGTGGTAGATATCGATATTGTAATATTATTCAATTTAACCGAATTTTACGTAACTGTAGAAATTCAATATCTCTCATCTAAATCCTACTACATGTTTGTTATATTTTATTTCAAACAAATTCTTCATCCGACATTGTAAGGTTTAAATCGTATTAGAGATAATTCTATCTCTGTCAGTCTTTTTCTTCAATTGTCAATATTTCTACAACGCTCGTCTTCATTTACAATCAATTAATGAGATTTGTCATAGCTTTAAAGATTTCTTAGCACCTATTTAGACGATACGAATTATACGAAACGATCAATTTTGCACGCGATATTGATCTAAAATGATTACGAACGTTTAAGTTAAGTCCTCTTATTTAACGACTACATAATTCAAGTTTGTTACATATGCAAGCTTATATTTAAATATACAATTACAGTTTCGTTTTGATATTAATTCCATTTGCAGAGAGTTCAAAGAAACTTAATCGAATAAAAATTCTGGAAATTGCTAACTCGCCATAGTTACACGTATATAAACAGAAATGTACGAAAACTCGTGGACGAGATATCCTCCTCTTTCAGTAGGAAGGTGAATCGATTTCGAAGGAACATGACGATCTGCTGGCAGTTCGAAAGGTCACTCGCATGACCCACATTCAATTTGAACGCGACGCAATATTCATGCCGTAGCTCACGAACAACTTATATCATTTATCGTTGATAAGGACAATTTTGAAAGGTGCGGCTCGATAAAGTAGAAAGCTTTGATTTTATTGTCCAACGACGCGTAAAGTTCTAAAGCATAAAAAAAATAATTAGCGAAATAGCGAAGAGTAGGAGCAGTAGAAAGGAGTAGACGAGCTTTTGAGCCGACAATTAGGTTCTTTTCTATATAACTTTGTAACATATTTAAATACTCGTATCCACTCAACGAAAGCTTTTACCGTCGATCGATCCTTGCTAATGGTAGCCACATTCAATCCAAGTATTCTACTTACATACTTTCATGAAATTTCGGGAAAAGTGTGCGAGAGAGAGAGAGAGAGAGAGAGAGAGAGAGAGAGGGAGGGAGGGAGGGAGAGAAATCATTCGATCGAAGAGAATGCAATTTAAACGTGTCATTTGCGAATAATGTCGCCTTGCTAAGAGAAAAAAAAACAACTTATAGCATAGACGGAATTTTCTCATTTCTGTGAAAAACTATTTCGGACGATCCCTTTACTTATACTCATGAGATTGGTTATCCCTTGGGATTTGTAGCGTCCTGCTTCGATCACATTTTTTTCTATTTTTTACAAGTGTAAACCATTCGATTCTCTTGAGAAAGGAAGTGTATAGATAGATAGATAAAAAGATAGAAAGGGATGGTCATACGTTTTTGTTTCAAATCTTTCGCTGGGATTTTGTCGTCCCTTGGAATTATCGATCTACCTTTATCCTTTAGATTTTTCTTATCCCATCGGAAAATATAGATTCTCGATAGTTCTTATATTCCTATTATTTATTTCTTCTCTTTTCCTTCTTTCCTTACTGATCATAAAAAACATATGAATACCCTCTACTTCTATTTTATTTTTTTTGTTTTTTTTTTCGAGCCAAAACCTTTTTTTACGCAGTCAACGAGTTTCGTTAAAAACTTTTTCCTCTGCTCGCTATTCCGCCGAAAATTTTTTTAATCACGTTACTTTCCTACGTTAGCTAATATGACGAAGCTATCGAAACTTTTACAAACTGTTTCACGTATGCATAGATTTGATAAGGACAAAATATTCGTCGTGGGTGTAAAATATTTTTCTCTCTAACGAAAATGAACAAAGGAAGAGAAAGAAGAAGCGTCTTTTTAAGTTGATTATTTTTCCTTTAATTATATATCGTGCAAAGGTAAGAAGGAAAATAATTATACAAGGATAACACATCTCGGATTAAATTCGATGCGAAAAATGTACGCTTTAAATGTCGTTGACAAAAGAAAAAGTTACTTCAATATGGAATTTAATTTTGATCGAGTTTGTTAATAAGGCTACTCTAAAGGGAACGAAAAAAATCTTTTGTGTTCGTTCATGCGGGCCTTATCGATGTGAAGCTTTAGACACCAGTGCCCGCGGAAACCTTCTATTTGAGTCTCGTCAAATAACTACCCTTGTGTAACTCTTTTGATAAAATCGCTATTCGAGTCCAGGATATCGGAGAAAATATGGTCGCGATAGATCAACTTTGACCATCTATTTTTCTTTTACGTTAACTCGAAGCAACAGTTTTCTCTCTCTCTCTCTCTTTCCCGTTTATTTTCTTTACTTCATGTTTTGTTTGTGAGAAATGATGTTGAATATATTTTAACTAAAAGTAGAAAATTTGTTTAGTCATGTTTGCGTGCTAAATCTACTTGTGGAATTATAAATATCTTATTTATATTCTATCTTGGTACCTATCACAAAACTAATTTTTCATTTTCTCTTTTCTATTTTCAATTCTTTCGCCAAATCAGTTAAAACTTGAAACTTTCTTGTCTTCTTGTTCGTCTTTCATTATCAACAAGTCTGGCCGTTTTCGCGAAGGGTATCTATCGATTATTTATCAAAGGCCTCCGCTTGCCAAGAAACAATTGGAAATTGATGTAAAGAGGAGGAACGAGGGAGGTGGATGTCAAGTTGAATCTGGATAGAGTAACGAGGGTGAAACCGCTTGTTGCTTCTTGTTACTTGCAGGTTCAGCAACTTTTGAAAGAAATAATCTTTTGACATACATCTCAAAGACGTATTCATTTCATTTTCAAATTTATTCCCGATTAACGGGTTCTATTGTACGATACTTGAGTAAAACAACGCGTTTCTGTGTTTGAACTTTCTATTGCTTTCTACTAACTTTAATTGTAGACATATTGCAAAGTTACTTTGTGACACAATCTTCTTCTATCCAACGTATTTAATCAAGCCGTGATATTATTGATTTTTTTTATAAAAGATAAATATACCTATTAAAACAAATTAATTAATAAAATAGATTAATATATATTGTATTTTTATATTTACAAATGAACATAATTAAATTACACAGCTTATATCGAGTCGATCTTAATGTTTTAAGTATCTTAATTTGAAGTCAATTAATCATTTACACAAGTGTTAATTACATTGTGCATGCATGAATAAAATGTCATTTGAGAAGCATTTAATACTTACATAAGTACTTAGAACAAAAATAAGGTTGAGATAGTTCACAAGCAATCTGTCCCATCGACACCAGTTTCGTGTTTTCACCTGCGCACGAGTGCCTATCGATCTAATCGAGAGTGTTTGAATTTATATCCTATGTGCCTCTTCTATCCTTAAACAACTCTCGTGTACACACATATACATAAGCATACATGAATATGCGTGTTCACGCTTCGTCGAGTCGTCTACTGCATTATAAAATATCCAGTTATATAATCACTGGACACGACGCTTGCGAGTATATAAATGAAATTTTGTAGGGATACATTTCTACAGGAAAAAATAAAAAAAACCAAATTTCCACAGATCTTCTCTTTTTGTCCTCTTCTTTTCTTCTTAAACTTGGCACAGAAACATTAATAATTCATGAATTTAATCGCATTGGCTGCTTCCCAGACTTTTCAGCACCCGTAGATTTCAATCACAAAATTACACGTTACTTCCTGACATAGTAAGTTTAACGTATTGCACTAGCTTTTTCTTCGAGGCGATAAATAGCAGCATTAGAAATGAAATACGAAATTATAGCAACGCCGAGAGTTTTCTTTCGGCGGTTAAAAGACAATATAGGAACTAGTAAAATGAAATTTGTTCATTTGTACAATTGTATTTTCTCATCGAAATGCAACATAATAGAATACGTAATAACTCTTTTTTTTTCTCATCTCTATAAATAATTTCGTTGAAAACGTAACAATACAGCACAATAAAGTTTGTTAAAAAGTATCATTGTTTTAAAGCAAACAAAAAATATTTCAATCAATTTTTTTTGTAAGAATAGAGAAAGGAATACAAGATGAGTGGCAGATAAATTTCCACAATTTCATTATTTGATACTTGAATTTAATCGAGATATGTCGATATTAATCATCAGTAACACATATTGATAGTTTATATCGAGCACATCTTCTTCACTTTGTTCTCTTTCAACGAATCTCTCTTTCATTAAGTTTGAACAATGAAAGGGTGTTCACGTGCGCGTCATGTTTGAAGAACTAACGCTCGTTTTTACTACACATATCTGAAACAACTACAGACGTAACTAAATACATATGTAAGTAAATGAGTGTACATGTATGGATAACTAGGGGATATACGTTCATTTGATATAACATCAAACGCAGGATTACCGTGGAACCTTTCACGAATGATACTCGCAAGCTACGCTTTTGAATGGCTGCTAGCTCAGTGCTTCACATTTAAAGCAGCTTAAACCTATGCTTTACCTGCTCATCCCGAACAACGTCAACTTCGATGCGGCTTGTTTCCTAATTATATACGTTACGATGCATTCAAATATGCATATGCATATGCACAGAGAACTGTCCTCTGACTCTATCGTTCAATTTCATTTCTTTACACTCGCGATTACCAACCGAATGATTTTCCCGTGATCCGTCGGATTTTCTCTTTCTCTATTGCTTTTGTCAACCAAAATTTATATAATATTCGATGCAATTCGATGCAATTCGATGCAATTCGATGCAATTCGATGCAACTAATTCAAGTAACATCGTGTGTTAAGCTAACCGATTTTCTTCTTTCCCTTGGCTTAACGTCAAATACGTAAAGATCAACAACCCTTTAATGTCGTGACATACATACCAGTTGGATACTCGCCAAGATATCGATTTCAAATGTATGCAACCGATCTTTTCGTGTCTGTAAAATCTTGTTCTCTGTTCCTTTTTTTTCGTCCTGTTAATTAATGAGTACTTGATATTTGAGTAATACATTTTGGATATAGGTTCTTTTGTCTTGATCACTTTTATATAAGTAAAAATGTCTATTTACCTATCATCTTTGTTGTAGCCGATTCTTTTGTCTTCTAATATAGTTAATTAATAAAACATACTAATTAGAATCTATCGAACGTAAGATCCGTGCATCGTCAAAGTGTATAATAATTGAAAATGTTCTGTTTCATTGTTCTCGAGAAACAATTTCTTTCTCTTTTTTCTCCAAGACTTCTAAGAAATGCATGAAAATTAACGGATGAAAAGATCTCAAAGGTATTCTCTTTTTTACGAAGGTTCCACTCGAGGTCTGCACTGGTATTCCTTCTTTCTCTCTCACTCTCTCTCTGTCATTCTGGTTACCTCGTAACGACACGAAAAATTTACATTAACCGAATCCTTCTCCAAGTACTGCTTGACCTCAAAGCGGATTTTAATGTTTGAAGGAGGTTACTAGCCTTAGTACTTTACTTACTCCCTGGTATAAGTAACTATATATACCTGTTAGAGCCAACTTATTTATTATGAACTTTTTTCTAACGAATAAAATCTAACACAATTGCAAAGATATTTATTGAAATGATAGTGAAGTATTTTTCGTCGCACTCTTTCTTATAAATATATCAACCATTTTTATTTTGACGTTTATAAAACAGGATTTGAGATGAGATATTCCATTTCTATGAGAAAGTACATAGATAAAAAAAAGACTATTTAACTGGAATGTATGTACTTAATTACATATTACAAGTTCTCCAACTGAGATATTAACTTATTCTCTATTTGCAAAGTTCGTAGAAAATACTATAGTCATTCCCTAACATATAACACATACCGTCCCCTTTTTACTCCTACACCGTCGGCATTTTCAAGGCTTCTTCTTCTCCTTTTTCCTGAGCGTTGTAGGATCGTTTGTCATTAATTTTCTCCTCCTTTTGCTCGGTACGAAAGCATCCTGGCGCCGTATGTTCATGCGAACAACGCAGCCAACAAGTTCTATAATTAAGAAACATGCACATAAACCTACATAAGTGCACGTATTTAACATTTACGGAGTATTACTATTCACTTCGGAGAAATAATATTCCCATTTTAGGAAATATTATTTTTCATTTTGTAGTATTGGTAATAATTTATCTGAATTAGTTTATTTATACAATCGTGAATAAAAATGTCTTTGCATAATTTGGAAGAAAAAAATAATCACCCAAATTAGAAGTGATAAAATGTAGAAGGATATAAAAATAGCGCATAGATGTGCTATCGAATCTATTTGTTAATTACACGTTTCCTAAATTAGAGATCTTATCAACGGAACACCCTATATAGAAGCTTTTGTTTCCTTGCTAACGCGCGATGCACGTAGCGCACTATCTGTCTCATGTACTTTGTGTTTGCGTTTCACCAAAAGGGTATGAGGATGGTTTATTGATCGACAGAAGCAACGCAGGAAATGGTTCTGCGTTCCATATATCGTGATCGCCGAGAACGAGAGAGTATTTACCGTCAGACCTGCCCTTTCTTTCCTATTTTTTTCTTTTTATTCGTTCTCATCCAACCCTCAATCGACCTCTTTCCTTTATCTTACCCTTTTCTTTTCTTCTTTTATTTTTTTTTTAATATTATCAATACATACACATTCTTACATCCTCCTACGAGCATGCTCCTTTGATTTTTTTTATCCACATTTTTCTCTCCCCCTTCGTTTTTCAATTTCTATATAATACAATTTTCTCTTTTGTATTCTTTGGTATTCTTTTGCCATAGTCATCGTGTCGTTTTATTTCTCATTGATCTTTTAGCCGTTCCTTCTTTTCGAATTTATCGTCGAAATTATGTTTACGTCATTACGTAAGTTATCGAGAAAACCTTTCCTCCTTTTTTTTCCCTTTACTTTTTAACTTCGTAGCTAGAATACTATTTCTTCTTTCTTATCCTTCTTTGCTAGCGAAGCCTACCTTTTTTTTTCTTCTTGTTTTTTCGAGTTGACACGATTCGATTATATTTACGGAATCTAATATAAAGACAAAGGACGAAGTTAATGCACGACACAAGTGGATTTACTCTTTTATCCAATAAACGGAAGATCTTTTGAATTGTTACAGCACCGTATTGAAAAAAATGGTTTATAAATAATGACAGAAAGGCGGGACGGAAAGGGATGATTAATTCGATCGAAATTAAATTGGTGAAAAATTTCATTCGTTAAATAATAAGCCTTTACAATATTAAAATCTCATTTAAAATGATGAGACTTGCAAAGAAATATTTGTAAATGTATATATGGAGAACAAATGATAACGAGTATCTACGTGTTTTGGTAGGATCATTTTCGCGCGAGCAAACACATCCTTTTTCGATAACAAAACAGTATTTCCCAAACAAGAAACAATTATAAACGTAGGTATAAAGAGGGAGTATCGTTGGATGATATTTATTTCATTTATTAATATTTGTTGTTTTTTTTTTATTCTTTTCGTTTTTATGAAATTTTTACAATATGCAATTAAGAATAATTAACTCGGAAATTAAAATAAATATAAAATCGAATATACATATAAAATAATACGTGCGCGAAATATTCATATTTATAGTTGCGGTTATGTTATCATCAAATTTGAACGTTAACGAAACTTTAGTATTTCTGTGGTCGAATGGGTGAATAATAATTTGTGATCATTTATACGTGAATCCTAAAATAAATGTAACCTCAAGAGGTACGCGTTTCTTTCTTCTCTATATTTTACTCGATACTCGGTTAGGATTTCATTTTGTCGAATTTCTAAAGAGCCATTTTGGAAATCTCGCGAAGAGGATTCCTTTAACTAGGAAAAAAATTCATGCACCTTGGGAGTAATTAATTTCAACATAGTCAAAGTATTACAGCTCGCTTCTAGTAACTTTCATTCGTTTTACATTCCCATTATATTTCTATTTTTTTTTTCACGAATTTCTCTTTGATATATCATTTTTCAAGTATACTACGAAATCTTTAAAATAATCAAATGTCAAGTTTAAAATAATATTAATATTATTATTATTAAAGAATAAAACAATTTAGAATAAAAATAATTTGCTTAGCAGTATAATATAAATGCAAAAAATTACTGTTTATCCTTCGCTTCATATTTATGTATTGCATGCAACTGCGCTTATTAAATAATTACTATATATATATATATATATTTTTTTTTTATTTCTTACATAGATCTATGTAATTATGTTCTCTCTCTCTCTCTCTCTCTCTCTCTTTCTCTCTCACTTGCAAGTTTTTGGAAGAAAGTAATTTAAATTGTAAATTAACTAAGTAAATTTTCTTCTCAAGCAAAGATAGTACATACTTATTTGTCAAGTAAAAGAAGATTAAAAGAAGATCATTTTTTGTTTGAGAAATACTTAATGAATGTCGTACGAATGTAAATGTAGTAGATACTTTTGTATCTTTTTAGATTTTTCTTTTATTTAAATACAAGCTTTACGTAAATTATTCAAACCTTAGCTTAATTATTTCTTTACAAGTTGTTAAATACGTAAATTGATTTCATTAAAACCAGTAGATCAGGAAAAAATCATGAAATCAAATGTACACCCTGAAAGGTTTTAATTAATGATCGTTAATTAATTACTGGCTAAATTCGTATCAATTCATTAGTTATAGATATCAATTTCGTCATTATCAAATATGAGTACGTTCGGATAATTTTTATCGCGTATATTGATTGTGCATTAAATAAAATAATAGATAACATTCGAGAATTGTAACGTCAATGCGAGATTATACATCAATGTGTAGATTTAATTGTATATACAATTGCACATACAATTGCATACTGTGTCATATGGTCGATAACGTCAACCTTTCACCTTTCATTTGATTTCTCTCTCTCGACGTGACATTTTGTAACTTTTCTTGTTTTTTTTTTTTTTTCTTCAAATAAAAATATTCTTTGAGAAGGTCCAGTTTAGCCGATATCTCTTACGTGATACGTTATTTTATATCTAGTAGGTAATATATTACTGTGACACACCTTGCGAGGAAATCCATTGACTTTAAAGTAGTAGGTTTTATCACAATTTCAAGTTTATGACGAAATATGATCGGTTTATAAAGTACAGGCAATTCGATAAAATTACAAATCTTTTCTTTTCTATTCCTTGTTTTCTTTCATCTTCGATTTTCGATCGAATAGAGTCAAATAAATCTATCGTATGTGAAAAGGAAAATTGTAAAGTTCGAAAAATATGTTAGGACGTAGTCGAGATAGAAAGTTTAGTAAATTGCATTGATTCTTACGTTGATTTGCATCGATTCATAACCACTTACATCCTGCACGACGCAAGTTCTTCAAATCAAACGAATGAAGAAGAAACTTTCTATCGAATTAATTCTCCTTTGATACTCCTCTTGAAACGTTCGAAATATATAGGCCACATTTTTCTATTTTAACAAGTAGAAATAAAAAATAAATAAATAAGATAAGCAATTCTCGTTTTATTGCTTAGAATTTTGTCAAATATTTATCTTATATTATCGTCTAAAATAAATGACCCACTTATCGAACTCGTCCTTCTAATTGAACCCTCAATTAAATGCCATGGTGAGGAGAAAAAGATGATTGCATAAAAAAAGGTTCATTAATATTTCATTACGGAAGAAAAAAGTCTCGGGTAGGGAAAAGAATTTCGTATCGTATGAGAATATACGAATATGTGGAAGATTACTTGGAGGATCTTTTTCTATATCATATTTTCAAAAGAAATAATAAAACGCGATCATAATATTTTTCTTCGTCCTTTATTAATTTTTGTTTTCTTTTGTTTTTCTCTCTCTTCTTATAATTTCTTGTTAGATTATTTTCTCTTCAGCTGGCGATTGTCACGTTATCAAGAGAGGGTGAAAAAAAGAGAGAGAGAGAGAGAAAGCTTAAGAAGAAGCCTTCGGGGATTCAAGGACATCGAGAGCGAGTCACCCTCTTGGTAACAAGGAAATAATAGCAAATGAAAATATAACATATCGGACGTGTCACTCCATCGCAGTGCATCCTGTAACCTCGTGAGCAAACCCTATAGCCCTTAGATTCACTAAACTTTCCAAATCACTTGAGGTTAGAGTACGAAAGTGTATGTGTGTGTGTGTGTGTGTGTTTGTGTGTGTGTCTGTGTACATATTTGAAAAGAGAGAGAAAGAGAAAACCTTATGTTTCGTCGATGATAGTTCGAGTAATTGAATTATTGCAAGAAGTGTATAAAGTCGTAGAAGAATTATAGAAGTTGACTCAGCAAGGGTTGTATTTCCGGTGTTGCAGGATGCACGCGGTTGGATTGCATTCGGCGCTGGCCATCAAGCGTCAAAGAAAGCGTCGGGATGAGCAACGTCGTGCTCGTGAGCGCCGTTATAGCGCCCAATCGGGTGAGAGTGGGCTGACATCGCCGAGAGCGTCGACCGGTTCCCTGGACCATCATCCAAGACACCATAAAGGAGCACACCCTAATCGCGCCGCGGGACAAGGCATGTTGGATACAAAGGTGGTCACTTCTATTGGGATGCTCCACATCGGAGTGGTCTTTTTAGTTTTGGGAGCATTCTTACTGATGAGCGGTCTTCTGCCCGGTGATTTGGCTCACTGGAGTAGCGAACGCTCCGGCGGTTGGTGGAATGAGTTGGTCGCTGTTGGTCTCTTCGCCATCTTAGTTGGCATCTTTTTGATCATTCTCAATCGTTTAATTGCAAGGAAGGAAGAAAACGATCTCGAGGAATACGTTCAAAGACAATTAACCAGGTCCAGGTCAGGGCATCGATTAGAAAGAGATGTCGAAACTGGTGGACTCACCACCAGACACGCCAGAAGGGTCAAACAGATGCAGCAGATACCGTCCGTTGGATCGATCACGACTGAAGATGAAAAGAACTCGGAAAACTCTCCACCGAAGAGCCCTCCACCGGCTTACTCTCCGCCACCGGTTATCAACGGCGATAATCAAAACGTACAGTCGACTCTCTTTCTCGAACAAATCACCGAAGAAGAAATCATCAGCGATCGAGTTGAAACGTCAACTACCAACAGCCTCAGTCCTGGTTCACCTAGCGAGACGAGAGAACTTTTACAAAATCCTAAATATTCCAAGCAAAATGGAAACCCTCAACAAGCTCATAGATCTCTTTACGTCTCGAGAATTTAGATGTCAAAGAAGCTCTTACTTCCTTTCAAATCGCGAATTAAATGTCAATCGCTTTTGGGCTTTTCAACAAGTCCCCTAACTAACGTTTGCGCGTCGAAAAATCTAACATGATCTATTATAACGTCTATCACCATCCTTGGCATATCTTAGACAATTTCTAATCTAATCCTTGGTGACAGGAATAAACGCTTCATTATCGTTGTCTCCTGATTCCAAAATTCGGACTATTTATCTTCGTTGAAAATCATTATTTAATCCTTTCGTTTAACAAAGGATAATATTGTTATTATACATTCCAATGAGAGATGATACGAACGTCAAAATGATTATCGATATATATATATATAGAGAGAGAGAGGAACGATTCTCCAACGATTTTCCAACGATTTTCCAACGATTTTGCAACATCAATGATGTTCAGAAGGAAAGTTTGTAATTTTGCTTCCGACGATCATTTACGGTGATCGTATTATAAACGTCGTGCTTTGCGTGTTGCCGACACGAATTTCCATCAACGACTAGAAGGTATACTCTGTCAAATTAAGCTCGGTATTACGCTAGGAGTTAGAAATTTCTGCTTTGAATCGAATAGGCTTGTTATATCGATTTAATCCTTTAACCACGCAGACCTGTTATCCATAACATTATCCGTTATAACATTAGTTTCGGTTTACGAAGAACGTCGTTCTACAAACCAAATTTATTTAACAAAAAAACTCGCAAACGAACTAACACCTCAAACATATTATTTTTACGTTTCTTTAAATTATCTAGCGGACAACAAGTATAAACTAACTTTTGTCATTACTTTATTCTACTAAACACTGCCTGTTCACATTTCAATTACACTCAAACTTGAGTTTATTAATTAAATGTTCCTATTTTATAAAATTCGTTAGAACCTTCAACAGCACTTATGTGATTAAAACGATCACGAACTACGACTGGTGGTGTAAATTTTCAACTTTGTTCGTTTTCAAAATGAAAAATATTGAACGCGATCGGGACAACAGAATTTCCAGTGAAAATACTATAATTGCGTATGAGCAAATCGAAAATGGAAAAATAATTCGTAATATAATTCTGGACGTTCGTTATTTGGAAAATGTATTCGTGATCAATACGATACTTAAATCTTTAAAAGATTATTAATAATTAAAACATTCCTTTCTGCGATTCTAATGATTGTTTTGACGCGTTGTCTATATTTTTTCTAAGTTAGGAAAAATATATCATTCGTCTAATATATCTGATCATTTATGTCGATCATGATTTATAAAGGTTTTCTTTGAATCACGAAAGAACGTGGAAATTAGCGATGTAACAATCATGTACAATCAAATTTACACATCGTCATTCTACTCATAAACAAATGAAACAGCTCGATTTTACAAAATATTTGTAAATATTCGACAGGTGTTTAAGAATGTGAAATAATCGATAGAATATCTTTTATACGTGGAGATAAATGAAAGACAAGAAAAAAAGATCAAACAAATTTACTTATGCACATACATACATATATACATATATATTATATACGTACAATTACTATGATTCAATTAATGTTTATTTTATAAATGTTGGTTCTTTTCTTTTTTTTATGTCAATATGCATTCCATTAAACTTAACTAATTCCATCGAATTTGAATATTATTTCGATCAATGCGTTTGAGATTTTTATTATTTTTGGTGAGAACAGAGATTTATTGTTTTTTTCTTTTCTTTTCTCTTTTTTTTTTAGTTGGCACAATAATTCTATCAAGTTTAATCGAAAGTGAGAAAAATCGTTTTGGATCAAAACGATCTGGTTTCTAGATCGCTTATCGCCTACGATTGATAGGTAATCGTACTTTCGTCCAATTAATGCCTTCGAATAGGCTGTATATCTTTTTCAATGTGAATTAAGATGTTTAAGACGTCAAATGGAAACTAATAGAAATGTGAAACTAAAAAAAATTGTAAAAAAAAAAGAAAAATATCAAAAAAAAAAAAAAGACAAGAAACGAAATAAAAATGTGTGTGTCTCTGTCGTATGATAAAAACTAATTGTTAAGGAGTTGAAAAGAGGTAAGATAATAAACCTCTCGATAAGATGTTTACAGATAAATATGATGAAAGTAGAGTTTGAAGAATGACGTAACGAGACTCGTACATTTAATTACGTACTTGGCAGCATTTACGTGGCAGATATTACGTCAATCAGAATGGAATGTTTTATTAAATATAATAAAATAAAGTGAGCGTGTTAAAGAGAGAAAAGTAATGAAGTGAAAAGAAAAAAATCTATAAAATTATAATAAAAAAAAAAATAATAAAAAAATAAAAAAATAAAAAAATAAAAAAAATAAATAAAAAACAAAACGGAGAAAACGAATAATTCAAGGACCAAGATAAATTAATTCGAAGCAAACGTTATAGAGATAAAGCATGAAGGAAAGGATAAACAGTGGAGGAAAAAAAGAATAAATGAAAAAAAAAAAGATTATTACCATTAGCGATTACGATCGTTGAGATGAAGAATTATTAGCGAGCGGCATATCGGCGGACTCTTCGCGTGTTCATTCAACAATAAGAGGAAAAAAGCAACTAACGCGACGAGAGAAAGAGATACATATGAACTAATTATTACTAATCGTAACTCGTAATACTAATCGTATTATCAACGCGAACATACTCATTAATCTGTAAACATTTCAAATACGAACGTCTCAATGTTCGATCCAGTATCAGTCATTGCGCTTGCATTCTCTTTTACGTTTTTTTAACAAATTACATGAACATTTCGATCGATATTTATCTATCACAATCGATCGAATCAATGTTTTGACCACCTTGGGGACGTCCATGAAAAAAATTAAATAAAACACATACACAAAAATTATTAAAATATAAAAAAGAAATATATATATATATATAAATAATCAGCCAAAAATATTCTGCCTAGGAATCGTCAGGATTATTTCTACCGAATGATGATGATAGGTCGATCGAAATAAAATTAAAAGAAAAATAAAAGAGAAGAGAAATATAATAAATGTCTCTTTTTGCTCGTTTTATTATCGATTGGTCGGGATTCCTATCGAGAATTTATTCTTACGTCAGAAACGTAATAAATATCTACTATCTTCGGCTCGATGTCAATATCTTCTTCTTCTTCTTCTTCTTCTTCTTCTTTTTGGAAAGAGAGAGAAAGAGAAAAAGAGAGAACGAGAGAACGAGAGAGAAATGGAAAGGAATATAAAATATTCGAATCGATGAAGAATTGAACGCATGAGAATGTCCCTTCGGTGAATCCGAGTTACGTGGTGACGCAAATCTATGGGGGGTATTCTATCGTTTGGTCATACAGTCGAATAACAGTATTTCGTAGAACACCCTCGACGTCCAGTGACTGATGGTGCGCGTTAATCTTAAGCTAGATGATAATTTTAATATATGCTATATATTCCATTTTATAATACCCTCGAGTGTTTACGTATTATATAATACGCTAGTCATAAATTAAACCAAAAGAAAAGACAACAAAAATGACTTTCGGAAACGATCCGATTCGCACAGAGACCAACTTAGATTGAATATTTTATTTCTTTTTTTTTTTCTTTTTCATTCCCCGTTATTGGAATTTTATAATTTCGTCCTTCTCTTTTTTTTTTCTTCGATAAATACGACATTAGCAAAAAATTCGAATTATTTTCTCATTTATTCCGTTTATCTGTTTTAATTTCGGATCGTTTTCTGACGTCTTATGTTAGAGAGTAAGAATATTGCCATGCTCGGGCGCTACCATTCTGTGATCCAATGAAAAAAAAATGAACAAGAAAAATTACACACACACACACACACACACACACACACACACACACACACACACACACACACACACACACACACCCAAGATAAAAAGTAGAAAAAAAGAATTAATTAAAATTCGCATGAAAGGGAAACGTGTTTAAAGGAATAAAAGATGAATGAAAAGAAGAAACGTTCTTTCGAAGAATCTTACTCTGTAAATATTTAAATGTATATATTATACATTTACATATATATTATATTACATTATATTATATTATATTATATTATATATTATACTATATTATTATACACCTGTACCTTTTTTAATTGAGACACTCTTATACATTTATTAGAGATAACGTGTCTTCACTTTTTGCATTCCGCGCAATTCCAATTTTTGTACGCTCTTGCAAAGATCGACGAGGGAATGTTATTTCATCTAATTGTACATGAAATTGATAAGAGAACTAATTGATAGGAGAACGCGTATGCAACAAAGAGAGAAAGAGAGAGAGAGAGAGAGAGAGAGAGAGAGAGAGAGAAAAGTAGAGTGAAAGAGAAAAACAAATATGGATGCATCTTTTAAGATCATACAATTGAGTGAAAGTGCCTTTCACGATGTGTTTCGTATTTTTTTCTAGCTTTTCGACGTCAATGGGAAGCAATTTAATTTTGTTCGTTTATTTTTTAATTTGTCGCATATTAATTTTTGCATCGAAAAAAAGGGCAACAATAATAATAATAATAATAATATATATAATTTGTTTTACGAGTTATAATTAAAAATCTACGTTTAAAGAAGCAGTTATACTTGTGCATGTATGTATGTATGTATAATACTTCATTATTTTTTCTTAAATACATATTTATATAGTGTAATCATACAATTATGCATCCCTGGTGACTTTGAACACGTTCTGCTTTTTTATTTCTCTCCCTGTATTTTTTTTTGTTTCTTTTGTTTGTTCCTTTTTCAACAGAGTCGAGAGCTACTTCTTCTATTCCCACGACCGAAAAGCTAACATTGCAAAACTAATTTTTAAGTGGCGCGCGTACTACTTCTGTACTTCGCTCTTTTTGTGGATTAGTTTAGAGACAACAGAAAGAGTTGAGAAGTGAAATAAGAAACAAGAAGATAATGTAAAAGAAAAAAAAGATAGCATTGGAAAAAGGGGGAAAAAACACAATGGTAATTACTGTTTATCTATACTACACTAACTGTACTTGTCCCTCTCCGATCAAAACCGTGCTCCAATTCTATACAAGTTGACAAACTTTTTTATCGCTGTATATTATTAAAAAGAGAGTGATTTTTTAAATGCACAACAAATACTGTGTATATATATATATACACACATTAACATATAAATAAAATATATTTATTAGATTATTGCATAATTTGTATCGCATTTCTTATGTTTAGGTCAGAATATTACACGTCTAATTATCCATTGCAGGTGCAGATATTTGTTTGAATTCTTCAAATTAAATCATTGATGAAAAAAATGCAATAATCTAATATATCGTTTAGCGATTGGTGAATATACCTGTATCCTATTTTTAATTTATGATCGATAAATTGAACCGATTCGTCGGTACGAGGTACAGGTGTATTCAAAGAAAAAAAAATAAATAAGTGGTACAATTTATTTACATTACCACGTAACTACTGTTAGCCTCGATTTAACGAAGAGACGAAAAGAAAAGAGAGGAAAAAGAACAAAAAAAAAAACAGAAAAAAAAAGAAAAAATACTTTTTAGAGAATACGAAGCTTCGAGGCTTTCTAATTAAAATATAATACAAATTTACGAATAGTCGAAAAAGGCATATTTCGGTTGTTAAAACGATCTTGAAAATTGACATACCGAAACACGATAATAAATGACTTTTTTTTTTTGAATGAGAGAACTTATAGATCTTTGTGTGCGAGTATGCGTATGTGTGATATATATGTATATCTGTGCGTTTGTTTTAAGAGAGTTGGGGGGAAAGGGGTGCAAGAGAAGGAGTGCGTAAGAAAACTACGAAACGGAAAAAAAATAGCTTAGATTATACATGAAAATGTAGATATTACACAGAAGCGATTACGATAAGCATCTTGTTGAAGAGACTAAACTGCGTTATTATTATTATTCCAACGTTAAGTTCTTCTATATTGGAATTATTAGAAGATAAAACAGAACCATCGCGTAGGATAAATCGATCGACGTCATGTGCCGTTGACCTCGAGAGTTCATGTAGTGTTCATGTAATGTTCATGCAGTTGCATACGTAGCTACGTAAGTACTACATGCATATATGCGTGTTGCTTAAAGCATCAGAATCACACGGTAACGGTACGATGATCGTCTCGTCTCGTCTCGTCTCGTCTCTGACCCGATTATACCTTTACAAAGGATTTATATCACGCGCGAGTTTCTCATTTAATCGAGATGTTGGACCATTGTCAAGGATGATTACAGAGGACGTACTTAAAACAATCATCGCTACGATCGTTCACTACTTATTTATTTGATTTTATTTTATTCTTTTTCCTTTTCAATATTTTACGACCCAGGAAAAAAAAACAGAGAGATATTTTTTCCATATTTTTTTAATACAATGCTAGAAGATTTTTGCGTTTCGGGAATATGATGCAGATGATGATGCTTTGAAAATCGTTGACTTAGAAAGAGAGCTTTTATTTTGCTAGATTAGAAAGAAAAAATAGAAATGTTTGTTCTCGTGCATTTGGTACACAACGATCCATCGATCCTCGAAGAAATTCAGGAGATAGTTATCTTTCTCTCTTTCTCTCTCTTTCCCTGTATCATCCACCATTTTGTCTTTTCTCGTTGTTTCGAGGTGAACCGGCTAAAGGCTATTCTTCGAAAATTAAGGACAAAGTTTCCGAGCCGCTTGCGACGGTGCTTGCGACGGTGCTTGCGACGATGCTTGCTAGGGGGAAAAATAATATAAAAATAACAATCTCGCGTTTGGGAAGTTCGTCGATGAAGATTACTGCATATAATGCTCGATCAGACGTTGTTTTTTTATTTTCCAGCAGTTCTTTTTTTGGATTTCCAAGTTGTTCTTCGTCGACGAAAGCAATATGTCTTCGAGATTGTTAGTAAAAGTCCGATAATGAGAAGCCGATAAAAAAAAAAAAAAAAAAAAAACAACAACAACAACACAACAAAGTTATGAAAGAAAAAGTGATTTAAAGGAAGACGTGTCAAACAAACGTGTTCAATTATTTCGATACGATTAATCTTTATGATTTATTTAGAATCGTGATCGATCGTGCATTGCCAACTAATTTCTTGCGCGATGAGTTTGCTCCTTTTCCTCAGATTAGACTCAATTTGTTTGACACAATTTTCTTTATAAATGCATTTCTAATGTATGTACTTTATTCGAGAAAAACAAAATTCATCGAACGATTTGCTATTTCGTAGTTTTAAGATTATTGAAAATATCGTAGCGAGAAAGAACGAATGGATTGCATGAAATGATTAAAAAAAGGAAGGACCGATCAGCGAGCCGTAACGATCGTAATCATTCTCATAGTTACTAAAATATTATCACATCACTATTTGCAATTTACTGCTACCTACAATTATTACTATACGACTAGCAACTAATAAGCTTTCTTATGGCATTTCTCTATTGTACCACTTATACATTTGACGCACGACTTTTTCGAAAATAAATCTTTATGAAACGCTCCATTGTTTTGTAATTTGGTAGTTCTTTCTATTGATCCAACGAGATCCATGCATTTTCCTTTATGTTTATTGTATATTATGACATCTCTTCCTCGATAGGTTTATTTTATTGTCAAATAAATTAGTTGTAAAGTGTATCTCTATAAACGCAACGTTCTACCTTCGGGATATAATTTGAAAGATTAAATTGTCTGGAGGCTTAATTCTCGATTAATTGTTGTTTACCGAGTGATAGGCTGATAAGCTTCAATTCGATCTACCTTCTCTATTACCTCTTTCACATATCCGACGACCTCATCTACCAATTTTCCTCTGCCTTGTTCCATAACACATTCCAGAATCTACTACGTTTATAATTCGATCGAACCTTCGTTACGTACTCGATCTAACGCAAAGAAATGAAATTATATTTGAAATCTAGAACGAACTAAGCGAATTATAGTTTGGCTGAACGGTTAAAGTCTTCTTTAACGTCGACGTTAATCCGTGTCAGGTTGGCTATTTAGAGACATCTAACGTATTCAAAACTGTCTCTTCATTTTCTAAGTCAATGCTCCTGGGAAATAATCAATCTCAACGGGATTTTATATTTCAAATCTATAATCGAGAAAAAGAACATTTATTTTTTAGAAGATTTGTTTTTTCTATCGTTGAGAATGTTGGTCCAACGGAAAAATTAATAGAAAAAATAGAAGAAAATAAGGTCAACCATTTATTTTTCTTCATTTTTTCTATCCTAGTTTTGATTGCAATTTCCTTCAGCTTTTATCGATAATACAAGGCTACCTAGTATCGACAATTAGGGGAAATTGCACAGATTACCGTTTAAAAGACCAGTAATGGAGAATACTTTAAATTTAAATAAAAAAAAAAAATGTTAACTTTAAGTCCATTTTATTTCTTGTCAATGCTGTAGAAATGAATTTTTCTTTTGTTTGTATTAAATATTGTTACGTATTTTTATTATTAAAAATAGATACCATCGCATCATATTCTCTTTTTTAATCACATTTCCAGACTGAAGTTGTCATAGCCGTATCTTGCTAAAGGAAAGTAGTTTACCTTTTAAATGTAAACATTCACGTGAAACTTGAGTTCATTTTTAAAGCTGGTATCTGAAAGAAACGAAATGGTAACAAGGTATAACACAAGACTTGCTTGTCTCTCTTTCGTATTTCCGTATTTTCAAAAACCAAGAAGGTATCTCACAAATTTCCTTCGCACAGTTCTACAGTTTAAATAAACGAGTTGGTTCAAACATAATTGCTACAAGGATCTCAAGTTTCACTTCGTTTATTCTTATTGAAAACTAATTCGTTTAATGTTTTATTTATAATATTATAAAGAGAGAGAGAGAGAGAGAGAGAGAGAGAGAGAGACAAAATTGCAAAAGTGAAAAAATCAAGAATAGACAATACCTTGTTCTGAATAATTCATTTATACTTGCACTTTTAAGTCTACTACAATACATACTTGAGTTGTATTTACATTTTGTGAAGATTACTCTTTCGAAATCTTAAATCTCTTGCGATGACAGGATTCATTGTTTAAAAGAACCTAAACTATAATATTCTGGGGTACATTGTAGAAAGGTACATTGTCTTCTGAGAAGCAACAGCCTTCAGGAATGAACACTTCAAATGTATAGATGTGTGCTCTAGGTATATACAAGGTGTTTCAAGATATGTGGACTCATAGAATTCGTACTTTTACATTATATAGTCATTTTGGTATTTAACAAGGAATCAGTAAATTTATGCGAATGATTGAAAAACAAAAGCACAGCTATAATAGGAAATTTTATTTTATTTCAACGTACTAAAACCATCCCTGAAATTATATTCGTATATTTTAAAACACCCTATGTACATCTATGTACACTTTTATCCCCTCGGAGTCGGTTTACTCGTTCCAAATCTTTTTTTTATGACGTTTTACGAGCGGTAAATAAGAGATCTTCGCACGATTTTCTGGGTAGGGTAGAAAGTCGTGAATTTGACTTTGGTTGAAAGGACTAATCATAAAAAAAAGAGAAAACCAATATGAATTGATCATAAATAGTATCTCCTACTTTCGTATATTTTTTGTTCTATTTTTTCGTAGTTGTGTCGATTTAGCGTCGAGACGATTAAAGCTAGCTGGCTTTAGTTTTAGATATATTTCCTTTCTAGATGGCTACGTTACAGAAGCATGGTATAGTCACTTGTGTCCTACTTTAACGTAACGTAAGTTTACTAATCGAGAAAATCGCTCTTGTGACAAACACAATCAAAATGTACCTAATTTTTCTATATAATTAATAGAATTTTGCTAGAAAATCTAGAAATGTCCAATGACTCGCTTCAATATAAATACTACGATACATTTATTTAAAGTCATGAACGAATCCCCGTTCTTCCTATCGATTGATCTTCTTTGCTACTATTCCAGGAAGATGCTAAAGCATGACTCATACCCACTTCCGTGGCGTGTATCCAGCATGCTGCCATTTTCTTAGTGATTCATATAGTAATATTGTTATACTTACCGGTGAACTTTACACAATTAATCCATCAATAGCACCATCACGATCGTTCACACAATTTCTAGAAAAATATACCATGTAATATAACTTTTACATGTTTTCATTAAAATAATAAATAAATAAAGGTAACCGTGTAAAAGGTTAAAACGTTATACGAATGCGTAGGCGTGTATACGAGAAATCAGATTTTAATTATTATCGGGGAAGGAAAATTGTGTTGGAAACACAATACGTATGGAAAATTAATTACTTTGTTAATAATGTTTTTAATGCAAAAAAAGAAAGATTATAAAATATTATCAAAAGAAAGTATTATTTCAATGATTTTACTTTTATAGTTTGACATTTAATTTGATTAAACAACGCCTAATGGAGATTTTCTTTTTTAGATTATAAAAATAAATGTTAATACTATTTCTATGGAGACTCGGTAAATGTTCTCTGCGAATATTAATAAAATAACAATAAAGAGAATATTGATAAATGTATATTTGTTAAATCCTGTATCATTCGAACTTCATATCGTATTTCATATGCACATACCCATAGTTCATGCAAATTCAATATTGCAATAGTTCTAATGAAATATCTTTGAATATATTTTACTCTTCCACTTGTTATCCCCGATGTTACGTTGGAACTGAAAGCTTGCATATAAAAGAACAAACAAATAATAATACTCATAATTGTTTCAATAAAATCGAGTTATTTTATTTTAACAGTTAAAATCATATTACTTCATTTTTCAAGTTTTATAAATCCATTGAAATAATCGTTTAATTTATACTAACAATAGAGACAATGATAGAATACAAAATGGTGATCAAGTTTTATGCTAAGAACGGATGACAGGGTAAGATTTAGATGTGGATGGAAATAGGAAGGAAGAAAGAAAGTTTCAGATGCAAAACTGTACGGAAGCTAAATAGTTTAAGGTGATAATCGATATTCCCTGTTTCTTCCTTTTCTACCAAACGTCAGGAACTTTAGGTTGCAATTGTGCAGAGTCCTCTCTCTCTCTCTCTCTCTCTCTCTTGTTAATGGAAAACGTGTATAGTATTATTAGAGAAAAGAGAAGGACGTGATTTGAAGGATTTCGATAGAAGGTTGTTGGTTCCCTTTTATTTGAGGGTGCAGCAGTACCCCCATGAAAGCTTTCGCGAACGGTTGCTTTCGAGCACCCAGGGGAGCCTGTCTCTGGCAAAGACTGGATATAGTGATGTATCGACCGGTGGGGTCACAAGAGGTCACCAAAGTTCATACCGTCTCGCGGTTCACGAACCCACCGACGAAACTACCCTGCGCGTTTCCGCTTCTCGTTAAAGCCAACATTTCATTGTACGACTTTTCTCTATACACTGATGATCATAACAAACGAGAGCAACTTTTTCATAAGGGCAGGTATGTATGTAAAAAATAGTCGACGATTATCGCTAAAGATATAACATTGCGATACAATCATTTTCTTTTTTATTTCCTTCTTGCAACATTGTCGTCGTGCCTGAATAGGGTTCATTCCTTTATTCTGATCATTTTATTTTTAACTCAAATTTTCTTATCGAGATTTTTCTTTCTTTTACATTTTCGACATGTTGCTTGTTATACAATATAAGTTTGTATTGTATCGGCATATCTAGGTCCTTCGAACGATTAAACGGTCATACGATAGGGTCTATAGAATCGTGTTTATATTTATCGAGGCGATATAAGAATATTTTATATTAACAAAATATTTGAATATATTTAGAAAATCGTGTTTCTCCTGTTTATCTTTCTTGTAAAAATCGAATATCACTGACGTCATCGTCCTTACATCTCGATGATAACAGTTCAACACTTTGAATAAGTTATTTCACACCGACGATACGATTGTAAAGCAATTACGATTTACTTCGTTGCACTATCAATCTCTCTGTCAGATAGTTAGATAGTCACTTGTCATTCCGATAATTATATCCAAATCGTACACGCGCGTACTTATACGGAGTTTACCATTGACAAATGTGAAAATTAGAATCATCGATGGACCGATTAATATTTATTTTCTATCCAATAATCGACGTATTACTAATTGACAATTAATCTCGTTCCGAATTTGTATAAATGAATAACATTATCAGAAGTTTAAACTCGATAAAGAAAAACCTGGTGAGGACAAAATGTAGCAAAGTAGGATTAAAATATTGTCAATTGAAATGATTCATTTCCGCTTTGACTTTTCTTTCTCATTTTGAAATGACAGATGTTTGCATCAGCTTCTTTTTATACTACTAGAAAAAAAAAAAAAGAAAAAGAAAAAGTATGCAGATCGATTAGCGTTGATAAGTGTAATTATTGTGGAATGGCATGTTTGCAGCATGATCGGGGCCATGCCAGCAGTGGCTGTACGCCATGAACGCAGGAGACAAGAAAAGAGGCTAAAACGACCGAGTCAGCTTTATTTGGGTGGCCAATGGATGCCACCCCTTCAAGGTTCACCACCTACACCTAGTCCCCACGGACACAATAGTCATCTAGATCCGCTTCCAGAGCTTTATCTTTGCGGCAAGGTAATCTACGTTTTAATCTTTCACTACGAGGACATTTCCGTTTTCTCTTGACCTATTTTCAAATCTTCATTTTTATTTTTTTTTCTTCCTTGGAAACATTTTTCCTCCGGCAAACGACCTCGAGGTCGTTCAACTGCTACTGCGAAGCGTACGAACAAAAGTTCTTTTTTAACGTTGTCATGCAGATTTCTTTTAATAATTAACAATTGTTTAAATTAACTTGTATTTAATTAACGGCAAAGGATTAAAAATGTCCATTAAATAGCTCTTTCGAAAAATCATTTTGACTAAAAGTAGTTGTGTTATATTTAACGGACATGCGAGGTGAAATCATTCTATAGACTTTGAAACGTAACAACGTAAGATACTTTATTATATTATTACAATCGATAAACTAAGAACTTTTATCAATATTTTCGAACCACGTCAGATTTCAATGAAAAAACAAATATTTCAAGATACACCCTGTTGGACCTTGAGATTTTCCGATAGTTTGATGATGCAATTAAAATCTTCTCTCAAATTTGCTAGATAGTCTAACAATGTCGTTATTCGCAGATATCCGGTTTGCACGCAGTCGTGGTGTGTCTGTTGTTGGGTGCAGTGGTACTCGTGGTTGGTCTTGTCCAACTTGCCCCGGGGGCAACGACCACAGACCACAGACTCGCTTTACTCATCGCAGGCGCCACTTTGCTCTTACTGGGTAAGTTTATCTTTTCCTCTCAAGATTTATCTTTAACAAAGTTAGAAAAAGAAGAAAATATATTTGAATGAACCCTTTCGGTACTACCAAAAGTTAAGATCTTTTTTCAAAAGAAATGTATAGTATATTGGGAATAGGATATTTTATTATATAATATTATTTTTACTTTTTTCTAATTTAAATAAATAATTAGAAAAAAATGCGCGTCTGTAGGAGTGCAACCCTTCAGACACATTTGAAAATGTTGCTTGCGAGTGCCATCTACTGGGACGGAATTTTTTTTCTGCATAAACTGTTTATACACGTATATATTACGGGTTGCCAATCTTTCGGGCAGAAAAAAATTCCGTCCCAATAGATGGCGCTCGCAAGCAACATTTTCAAGTGTGTCTGAAAGGTTGCATCCCTACAGGCGCGCATTTTTCTAATTATTTATTTAATAACTAGAAAATTCAAAGAATAAATAAAAAGTTTGTAACTTTTAGGTATCATCTTGGCTGCCGTGAGATGTTACGTCCTACATTGCGTTCCTTTACCAGCGGATTCGCCCATAGCCACTCCCCTTCCTCCATCAACAAACGAGCACAATCATCAGGCAATGGTATCGAGAGGTACCTTAGACCTTCTAGTCGGTCATCAGAACCAACCGGAGACCGACGCTCTTATGCGCACCGAGCAACAACAAGAGCAGCAACAACAACATCAGCAACAACAGTATCAACATTATCATCATCATCATCAACATCACGGTAACCATAAGAAGAAGCGTAGCTCTCAAAGCTCTTATCCGGATGAAGCCTAATCTTTTGTATCATTTTGATGCGCGAATCGGAGAGTAAAAGAGAAAGAAAGATAGATAAAGAATAAGAGAGAGAGAGAGAGAGAGAGAGAGAGAGGAAGAGAGTGAGAAAGGGGGAGATGAGGTAGAAAAAGAAGATAATAAGGAACAAGGAAGAAAGAAAATAAATGAACACAAAATCGTGGGTATGTTTGAGAGAGAAAGAGAATGTATGAAAGAAAACTCCGGTATGGTTAGAAAGTAATAGAAGGAAATCCGTCGAGAAGCCGCAATGTCTCTTATGATGCCCTGTATATGTACATTATACTCGATTCTTTTATCTTTTGTAACTTTCTATATATAAATAATGCAAATACATATTATACACACACACACATATATATACATAATATTATACTATACATATTATACATATACGTATTATGTACCGTGTACTCAGTAATTGAATGTTACTGAAGAAAGTGCACTTTTCTGTAATGTGTATGGGGTAGTAGTACTTGTTCTGTCAAGTTATTACAGATTAATCAGACTTATTTCTAATATATTTAAATAATTAATATATGGAAAATGATGATATTAAAAAATGGAAGAAATGGATAAATTTGGAAGAATTTGGAGATTGTTCAATTCAAAACACCTTATGCATTATTAACGAAAGAGCTCGTTACCATTATAAAAGACTAAAATTTGTTCTGACAAAACTGATGAAATTTCTGTACAAAAAAGTGTTATATGTATATACATACATGCATACATACACAAATATATATATAAATATAAATATAAATATAAATATAAATATAAATATAAATATAAATATAAATATAAATATAAATATGTAGAGTAGAGACGCATATATAACAAATGGTGAAACAAATAATAATTCCTCTCTGCACGAATATTTACAACATAATGCATACGTTAGACGGGAAAAAAATGGAACAATGAATGAAGAATATCTCGGTCTGACAAGATAGAAGAAAAAAAAAGATAAAATATTACAAAAGAGCGAGGAAGAAGGAAAGAATAGGAAATGAAAAATAAGATGGAGATTGGGCGGAATAATTGGTGAATAAATTCAATGTGATTTTATGTGCCAATTTTGAAAACCAATATACCATAAATATTTGATAACAATCCATAATACTTTTCTTTCTACCGAGCTCGATTGTTGAAAAAATACATACATTGTCAAAAGAATTACGTACGTAATTTTTAAATCTCTAAATCTGTAAAAGATAAGAAATCGTTTATCCCGTCTATCATTAAATAAATAATTCATTCCTCTGTCTTTCGAAATAAGTACAATTTGAAAGGAACAATCGATCGTCACTTTAACTATATTATTATTTGATATTACTTATTCGCGATTTATAATTATGCGAAATGTTTTTTAATTGAGAATAAAAAAGAAAGGAACAAAACGTTTGATATAATAAGCTTCTATACATACGTCCGATCTTCTAAGATTATTTATTCGCGTACGTGATACAAGCAGAAGAATCATGTGGGTGATGTTTTTATTTTAGCGCTAAGAAAGAAGGATCAAAAATAGATGTCGATATCCACCTATTCTCGCTTTATTATTCAAACGAAACGAAGAGAATTACCAGTAACCAGTGGGGAAAAAAAAACAACAAATTTTATGTGAAATTCTCGACACACGCATACACACACACACACACACAATCACCTATTTACACAACATCAAACATCGCTCGAATTTTTCTAATACGAGCTTTGTATATATTATTATACTGAATGAGTGATGATATATAGGAAGATGAATGAAACGTTCGAAAAAAAACGAACGAAAGTGAAAGTAAAAAAAGAAGAGGGAAAGTAGGATAAATAATTAAATTGATAAGGACAATTGGAAGAGGGATGAGGACCGTAATAATAATAATAATAATAATAATAAGTGTCGTTACTTTTAGCTAGGACTTTATCGATACATTTTACTCAGCACTTGCACTTTAATCTCGATGCTATTTTATCGAGGATAAGTATTTTAGCAAAATGGATAAGAAAAATGGACAAAAAACAAGTATAATAAAAACAAAGATGATGATGATGATGATGACGATGATTATAATAAATAACGATAAAGATATTATTAAAAAAATGAAAAGAAAAAAAAACAAAAATACAAAAACAAACAAGAAAACGTGTATAAGAATTTACAGCAATCTTGCGAGCGCAGCGTTATGCGAAAATCTATGTGTCTTTCGAATAAAAAAATATTTAAATTCTCTATTTACACTAGGATATTTATACTTTTAAGCAGCGAGGTGGGAAGATGGAGAAAACCAAAAAAAAAAAAAAATAAATAAATCTTATTTGCCCACGTGACGGGAAGACCAAACGAGAATGATATAATATTTTATCAGGCTAGGTGTATGTGTGTACGTATTATTTATTTAATCGTCGAGAGAGTTAAACAAAATTTATCGACCCATTCGCTGACGAGATATCGATTATATAATTTTTTAAATTCCTTTGAAAATAAAGACAAAGAAATATTTCATGTGTTCGGACAACAACAAAATAATGAATAATTAATGAATTATAATTGAAATAGTCGATCTATGGTCATGCCTATCTTGAGGTACTTGCGATAGGGTCGATTAAAAAAAAGAAGCGCTGCCAAATTCGCTTTAAAAAGAAAAAATCATTGTAATATTATTCGTGCCCTAATTGTAAGATCGATTAAAATCGTTTCGTATCTGTAAACGTAACGATATTTATCGATCGTTATTTTTTCATTGTCTTTCTTAAGTAAGAACGTAATCACGTAATACGTTGTTCGTATTTTACAAAGGAAAAACACGATGACGAAACTTTTCCCATCACGTGGGCGTACACGTTCGACTACCGTTGGGGTCCACTTAAAGTTATTACAAATTTAATGTCTAATGAACAGATATATTGTATAAGATAATTTAACGAAGCGAAACGCGCCAGATGGCAGAAATGAAATTTTTATCAGGGTTAAAATATCGTCACGTATATATTCGTCTTTCGCAGCTATTTTATTTATTTATTCTTGGTCATCTGGTGCAGTGATATAAATAAGTATAACAAATTAGAAGAAAAGGGAGAGATAGAAAAAGAAAGAGAGAGTAAGATGAAGATTGAGCATATACACTTTAACATGACGTTTAATTATAAAGCATGAGTTAACTCTTAATTTAGTATGAAATGTCTATTTAAAGATAAGAATCGATAAAAAGTAATATAATATAAGATAATATAAAATAGTATAATATAATATAATATAAAAAAGTTATTTCCTAATTCGTAACCGCGATCGTTAATTTTTGATGAAAAATATTTCTCCTGGAGATTTTTCCAAAAAGAATTATCGATCTTGAACACGAAGTAAGTGGGTTTACATACTAATTAAATACATAATATATATATATATATACCTTTAGCGCTGTGGCATTTAAAAAAAAAAAAAAACCATGGACACAGTAAAAGCTCGAACTTCCCTTTAAAAACTAACGCGTGTAAATACATAATTACATAGTATGATAATTTAAGCTCTCTAACGACAAACTTTCAATGCAATTTTCTAAAGCGCGTATTTTCCTTTTGATCCCCTTCTAATACGTTTTTATCGTTACCTTGTTCTTCGATTCAGCACGGCTACAAGCTGAAAACGTTTAGAAGAGGGTTGGAAAGGTGAACAAACGGTGCAAAACGGCCAATAATATCTAAATTCGAAATACGATTCAAACAAAATAAATAAATAAAATAAAATAAAAATAAAATAAAAACAACATAAAGAAAAACGAATTACGCTTATGAAAACGCAGCTTCTTCGAATAAAATAAACATTTCTTCCATTTTCTCTCTCTCTCTCTCTCTCGCGCGCTCTCGCCGATATTTAAATAGTAATATTAACTAACTAATAGAATTTTTTTATTTGCATTTTCTACTAATCCTAATAATTTTCTTCCATTTTTCTACACCATACTTTATGGATCGTAGTTGAGGGTCATTTGCAATCGAATTATTCTCAAACGCTTCACTATATACATACATACATACATACATACATACCATATTAACCTATATTATATATAATATGTAATAGCAATATTCATATATATCATATACTTTTTGCGTCCGTTTGTTTGTTTTTTTAATTAATGCAATTAACCAAGTAGAATATTAATCATTATTGTTAGTTCACTGATTGTAATAGTATCACGCTCCTGCCCAGCGTTTTCTGCGAATTAAATTCGAATATGAGTTTCAAATGACGACAAGAAAGTGTCACGAGGACTTCTACAAAATAAAAATCTACAAAATAAGTTGTGTCTATGATAAATAAATAAAATAAGCCGCGTGTGTACGTAGGTAGGTTCGTCTCTTGACAAATACTTGGATCAAATGCGACGATTAATTAATAAGACTCTTAAGAGACGTCATTTCTATTATTTGTCACATTTTCTTTTTCTTATTTAGATTTGAAATTTTGAAAAGATCAAGTAGTTCGATAGAAAATAATTTCAATTGGATTATATGCAAGTGATTTTGGAATTGAAAATCGTTGAAACGTCTCGCGAAAGATCTAAATGTATTTCTGTTAGTGAGAACTTGCTTGAGTTTGTACGCGAAATAATTAATGCGTAATAATTACAAGAGTAGAAATAAATAAATAAATAAACAAATAAATAAATAAATGAAAAATATTAGAAAGTATGTAATATGCCAAGCACAACACACAACTTCTATAGGCATCTGAACTTTCTTGAATTCTCACGTGATCTTGTAGTTTCTAAATCGTACTTCATGCGAGCCTATCTTTCTTTTCGCGAAGCATTTTTTTCTCTCTTATACATAAATAAAAAATAAAAAAATAAAATAAAATAAAAAGTATAAACCTCTTACGTTAAAACGCACAGAGTATCGGCTAAACGTGTATATGATACCCTCTTCAGGGTATTCACAAACAAACAAATGGCAACTAACAAAAAAAAGGGTTTAAGGGTTTATTTAAGAAATAAAAGAATAGAAGAAAATGAAAAAAATGAACGTTCATATTGTGATAATAAGATACTGTTTCCCTCTGTGCCGTGGAACGATCGTAGAAACAAACTATTAAAAAAAAAAAAAAAAAACGCGTTGCGATCGTTCAATGAATCCATAGATAACCGGTATATAATTAAAATATATACATACATATAACGAGGGAAAGTATATAAACGATTCAAGAAAGGCAATCTCTCAATCGTTATTTTTAATCATTATATACACGCATATGCAATTCTTTCGAACTAACATTCGCTGACTGGTTATACACAGGTGTACGCACGCAATGTTTTGTATATACATACATACGTATACAAATATATATATACATATATATAAATATAAATAAGTTCCTCCTATTTAGTTTGGAACTCTACTCCATTATTATAAATCAGAGCTTTTTACGAATAATCAACATGGATAGCTCTGTAAGATGGATTTTAGATGATTAATTATTGTCTTATGTAATAAGTTATTAATTATAAATTTTACGTACAAGTTGTTGTCATTTGTTCCGTTTATTATCGGATAAATATATTAAATATATATATTTTTGGGATTACCTTTGTTGCAGTCAGAAAATGCAATGATAACATTACGATTTTTACATAGATTGTAAAGTGAACATGTAAGGCATACTTTCTCATGATATAATATGTACAAGTATATACGTTCGATCATTGCAAATAGGTATGATTACGACGTTGATCAAGAAGAAAGAATAAGATGGGCAAGAAAAAAAAAAGATATACCATGTCAGTTACACGTGAATAGCCTCTCCTTAAAGAAACGCTGATGTTGTAATCCTATATGTGATTCTATAGCAAACAGCAAGTAAAAAAAAAAAAGAAAGAAAAAAAAATAATAAATCAAGAAAAAACTCTACCGCTATTGTAACTTTCAGAGTTTAATAAAACGTTTTCACTAACAAACAAACAAACAAACAAAAAAACTCATTTATCGATTTAAATATTGTATCGAACAATTTTTATTCGATAGATTTCATTCGGATTATAAAAAAGAGGATTATTAAAATTGATTCATTCATCGAATTTGAAAATCATTGCGATAATTTTATTTGGCAATATTTTTCATTTATATCTCGCCCACGTGATTTTACATTTACGTCATTCATTCGAAGGCTAATCTTCCGATTGCTCGTATCCAACAATTTCCGTCTCTATTTCGAATTAAACACGTATGCATGTATATTCGAAAATTTACCCCTTACGATGCCGAATAAAATTATCGGAATTAATTAAATTTACATATAAATACATATTTGGTAAATTTTCCTATTAATTTGGTCAAATACTAATCCTTTTCATTCAAGTCCTTTTCCTTTCTAAATCTTGCAATTTTTCTTATTTCTGTTGAATTTATCAATTTTATTGATAAAATGTTAAGCATCATTCATCTCATTCCAGTAACTTTTACTTGAAAATTTGAAATAGCATCCCAGTATTTGGCGATACATCACTTTAAAGGTAATCAAAAGTTACTTCTATCCAAGTTAAATTGAATTTTTTCGTGTATATTGATAAACAGATATATCAAAAGTCTCCGCGTATACTACTATTTACGCCATCCATTTTCAAAGGAACGAAATTAACTAGTAAACAAAAAAAATTAGATTACTAACCTACGGTCGGGAATGCAACTATGTCGTTATGGATTTAATTACGTGATGGTAAAACAGAAGACAATAAATTAATTTGAAAAATTTTCTTTACTTTTCTTCGTCAGATGAAAAAATAGAAATGTTTCATTTTACCATCTCTATCGATTATGAAGAATGAAATAATTTCTAAATTTAAAGAAATATTTTCATTAAAAAATGAATGTAAAATATTGTGAGAAAACATGTGTCCATCAAGTAGCAAACATGGAACTTGTAAATACGAATGTGTTTGTATTTATTTTCATGAAATTTCTTGATGAAATTAGCCATCATTTCGCAATACTTCTATATACATATATATATCAGTCAGTCGATACAATTAACGGTCGTCGAGGTCGAAGGTCAGCAATCGCAGATGACCCGAGATTGTCCCTCGATTTTCTTCACCTTTCTCGGGGTGGATGGCGCTTTAGGTTGTGTCACGAACGATCCACTTGGTTGATTGAGGTCGAGCGTTCTTTCACGAACCCAACTTATTCTCTTTTATTTTGTTCGCATTGTTCCTTGCTCACCCTTTGGTCCTTCTCTTTGCATTTTCTTTACAGGAAACAGAAAGAGAAAGAAGAAAAAAAGAAAGAGAGATACCTACCTCAAATAATTCGATCGTATCATCCTAATAAATTGATAATAAATGTTAATGACGTAAAACATTATTTGATGTATCAGAAGATTTTCAGCTAAGCGTAATTGTAAATTTATAAAGCGGATTTAAACCCATATAAACTTATATTTCTCGCACGTGTGGGTGCATGAGCCCACGTGAGTAATGTGACGAATGTTTACAGTGATAGTATCAATCGCAATACTATGTACACGTGCGTGTATCACGTATGTGAGGAAAGGTTATAGGTATTCGTATGCGTTACCTGAACAAGAAGATGATTATGGTAGTGATGGTGTTGGTGTTGGTGTTGGTGGTGGTGGTGGTGGTGGTGGTGGTGGTGGTGGTGGTGATGATGGTGGTGTATGGAGGTAGGAAAGAGGAAAAAGAAGGAGAGAGTGATGTGGGAGTGGGAAAGTAGGGGAGTAGGAGCTCGGTGTGATGGTAACTTCAGCACGATGCAAGTGGGTGGTAGAAGGGTGGTTTATCGACCAGGACGCAAACCCCTAAAGGCTCAGTATTCGCGGGACCAGCACTCCGTTAAAACGGTCGTGCGCTGGACAAAGATTTTTCCGTAACATCCTCTTGTCTTACAATATTTAGCCTTTAAAAGTTAATAAACAAGAAGAAATATTCAATTAAAAATATCAAATTATAGGAGAAGATTAAAAAGTGTCCGATGCGAGTATCATCGAATTTGTAGACAGCATCTTTTTTTGGTTAAGCGCGCGATTTTCAAAAGGAATCACAACCTAGAGATAAGCTCTTGACCATCAAAGTAAGTAACATTTGAAATAATAATTAGTTGTAGTTTTAATTTAGAAACTGCATCTTTCGTCGTTGGGTTGTGTCAGCTGTCAGATCGAAATGTAAATAAGAGACCTTTCGAGTTGATTGACAAATGTTTAAAAAGAAGAGATCAAAATATTGACGGTTAATGTTTGACTTTGTTTATGCTATCTACCCACTCGTTGCTAGAAATTGTAGCAAACGATCGCTATGGTCGCTCGCGTGCAAAACCCTTGTATATCTCTGCGCGCAGACACGCGAATCTCGTTAAAATAATTCCAAGAAGACTCCTCCTATACTTTGGAATTTTCTTCTTTCTCTTTGTTGCGTAAATTTGTATATTCTTTCGAAGAGATGCCAAATTCGATTTGTTTTTTAATCTTCTATCGTTTCCCGATCTTTTCTCAACGATCGAGTGACCCAGTTGTTGATCGCTTATTCGTCGCGGGTTCGTGAGATATTGTTGGATGACCTGTAGTGACCTATTTATCTGAAAGTTTTAATGAACCGGTGGAGGAACTTTTGTTCTCATCACGTGCATCGCAATGTGTCCCATAGATCAAATGTAAAATAATAATATACGATTTGATGGTATAGTAATGCTGGTTCGTTCCATTATACAAGGAATTTTGAAAAGCTTTCAAAGCTAGATCGTGATAGAGTAAATGATTAGTTATGATATAGGTACAATAGTATGGGGTGCAGTGACCCCGATTAGCAAATTCATCTCGTCCAATATAGGTGAACGTCTCTGGAAGACAGCCAAGTCGAAGTCGCAAGCGCTTACTGTGAGTCAACGTACGTAGGGGAAGCTTTGGAGCGAAGACATTTCCATAAATCGTCGTTGCTCCCTTTTCGAGTGTGCTCTGGTATTTCCAACTGGTCGATAAATAGGTCTTCTCTCAATAGACTCGTTTTAGGTTAAGAATCATCGAAAAAACCATGATAAATTTTCATTTATACTTTTGTATATTTTGCGGGAAACAATTAGACATAAGAATAAAAAATGGATCCTTCCACCATGTTCACACTGATTTATTATTTCCATGTTGAACACGAAAGAGCCAAGGATGCAGCTTGGCATCTTCCCGGCGAAAAGGTGAACCACCTTGATGTCGTGCTGCCTCCGATAAAAGCCGACTTGCATGCGCCATGCGGACTCACGTATTTGCATAAATAATACCCCGGGCCATTTACTTTTATCGTTGAGACTGCACCTTCGATAGGGACTTTAATTGGGCTTACTGGAAAATTTTGTAAAAGATAAATTTCGTGGTAACGTTTTGGGTCGTTAACTCACACGCAGATTGTAAATTCCAATTGTATTACGCATTTCTTATCGTTCATACAAATCTCTTATCAATCTCTTCCTTAGAGTTTTACATTGAAATACTTACTATTTAACTTGGAAATTATTCTCTCATTTTCCCTTGCCTTTTTCTTTCTTTGAATTTATTCTCGCGTCATTCATTCGACGAATATTCGACTAGCCGAAAGGCAGAGTGCATAGAAAAAGTTTGAGATTCTTTTGAAGGATAATAAGCCATGTTGGACTATTCGAATGTCACTCCACTTTGTTCATTTTTCGCGAACTCACGAAAAATAATAAGTGAAAAGAGAAAAGAAGAAAAATGAAAGATACCTTTGTAACGTAGTTACAAAGTTCTACGTGTTTACGTAGTAAAAAAGAAAAAAAAGAAAAAAAAAGAAAAAAAAGAAAAAAAAAAAGAAAAAGGGTCAAGTTTTTAATACGAAGTAAGAGCTCTAATCCAGTCTCTTTTTTCTCCGTACTTTCTCGGACTCTGAAAGCTCGCTTGGCTGAAATCCAAAGCTTAGAGAGTAGCGAACTGGTTGTACCTTGTGGTGTGTCTATAGTCGGCCTCTACTACACTACTACTACTATTACAACTACTCTACTCTCTCTTTCTTTCTTTCTGCGTTTGGTGGTGCACATGCAGCTGCAGCCATGACACCGGGAACCAGGCCACTGTCCCACTTTACGCCTTTCCGTGCAATAAAGGTTACCTCTTCGTCGTCGTTGTCGTTTTCGTTGTCGCTGTCGTTGTCGTTGCCGTTGTCGTTGCCGTTGTCGTTGAGACGACGTACACGTAACCGACTCCTTACAAACCTCGTTTTAGTGTGAATCGAAAATCAGTAACGTTGAAAATCTATAGAACGAAGGGCATAGTTTATTTGATGGAATTTGTTAGTAGTCTAAAAAAGAAGAAGAGAGAAAGAGAGTATCTACCTAAAAGGACTCACATATCGTTAGAGAAAGACTTGAGATATCTTATATCTAGCAAATAAGTACTTTTAAATAATGACTGAATTAAGCGTCTTTAGCTTCCAGACGGTAGATACTATTTTTAGGGTTTCTATTTAAAACCTTATCAAAAATATTTTCTTTATTTTTACTTGTTTTTGAAATTACGTATTTACATGAAACGTGAGTAGATACCTACATGTTAGACACCTACATGTATATAATACATGTTGTTCCTTAAACGTACGTCAAGCTTAAATAAATATGGTGTTTACACCATATCACGTACCATTTGTCATCGTGTACGCGTATTGGGATACACGCAAGACACAAGGTTTATCACTGACGCCCCCACAAACGTAAATCTAATGAAGTAGACTAAACGAAGAGTTTGTCGTATCGTTCAAACAAAATTGCATTTGACCATTTTCGATGACGCAGATGTACTTTGTGTTTTTTATTTTTATTTTACTTCATTTTCTTCTTTTTTCCTTTTTCTCTCTTATAAAAGTATAATTAATTAGATGAAAGTCAATTGGAGAAGGAAAAAAAATAAAGAAATATATATTCAACATAAATTATTTTATCTATGAATATTATTGCATAATATTATTTTTTATATACCTTCACATAATTATAATTTTGAAAAATTGACGCATATATTAGAGATATTAAAAGGGTTAAACTCAAGGCTAACGCGGACGCGTTATAATCGTGCTCTTGAATCTTACAATGGCAGTAACTAGATTTCTCGTGACGAGCAAACACACACGCATGCATATAGATATACCTAAAGAATTTGCATGTTAATTGGAAATAAAGCGTTTACTCATCATTCCTTTATCTTTCATTTCGTTTTGTTTCTTATCGTTTTGTATATATTTCTGATATAACAAACAATAATATCTAAAAATAAGTGATTCGACTAAATACCGAATAAAAAGAAAGCTTTTTGAAAGGTGTAACAAGAAGAAGAGGAACAGTAAAAAATGTATTGAAAGAATGAAAAAATAACGAACGACTGACGACTACCTGTCTGTCTATCAGCATGCAGCTTTAAGAAAAAACTACGAGTCTCGTGAGTTATTATTTTTCCACAGGATCGACACATCCATAGGTAATAACAACTCCGCATACTTAAGAAGTCCTTCGATTAATCGACGTTCCATTGGCGATGGCTTATTCGTAAAAATAAACTTAAAATAATAGTGTGATTAATGTTTGCGTCTAATATAAGATATCATTTATCTCTTTCAAAAAGTTGAACGCGCTGTGCAACACGTCGAGTGAATCTGACGTATAAACTAATGCCGTAAATGCGAAAACGTGTAATAAATCACATCCTTATTTATTCCAAATTTAAAATAATAGCTACATTCAATTTTAATGCAATATTTCAATGATGGTGTTATACAGTCAACATTTGTTGATCAATCAAAAAAACCAGAGAGGATCGTTCGTACAAGATTAAAATTCGAAAAGAAGAAAGAATAAGGGGGTGGGGTTAAGGTGGTCTCGTTAAGAGACTGGAAAGAGAACGATCGATGAGAATGAGGCGAACGGTAGAAGGACGAGAGAGCGCAGCGATAGTTTTCAGACAGTGCAGCTGCACCCCTTGTGTGCCCTGGCTGTTCGATAACCGAGGTGCAACGTCCGTTGGCCCCGAGAATATATCTAGGCCAACACCACCACCACCACCACCACCACCTACCAGTGGCACCAGCAGCAACAGCAGCAACAGCAGCAGCAGAACCGGTAGCAGCAGCACGAGCTAACAAAAGCAGCAGTATTACCAACACCACCCATATCAAACCGGTTACAAGTACTCTAACTAGACAAGTAACACTAACACCTGCTGCCTGCACTCTCGACATAATAGACCGATCCACGTGTCTTGTGTTTGCAATGCTTTGTTAGCCAGCAGCCGGCACCCTTGCCTGACAACGACGAGCTTTTTCCTTTGTTTCCTATTTCATAAAAGAATGTGTATATATATGCAAGAGTAAAAGAAAGGAAAGAAAAAAAAATGATAAAGGGACACAAGGGAGAAAAAGATTCTGCGACGCAACTAGGATGGTTCAATTAATTCAAGGACACGTCTAGGGAAAATCCGCTTTCTATTCAAATCGATAAGAGAAAAAAAAGCGATATTTCCAAGAGGAATTTTTCAATATCCTCGACCCGTTGCCACCTTCCAGAATAGAAGGTTGATAACTCGATGTATACAACACTCGTTTCCTTTCTTAGAAGAACTCTGCTTTCGATTTATTATCGGAAAAAGTAATCATCTCTCGAAAGATTCGTAGCTATTCACTCGAAATGTTGCAAAGAAACACGATTGCGCTTCATTTATTTCCTTTTTTTGAGCTTCGTTAAATTTATTTGTTGTACGAGAGAAATCTCGTTGAGAAAAAGAAAGGTAATTATTGCACAAATTAATTGTGTATACTCGTTGAATTATTCCTGTTCAATTGTAGAAATTCTTCATTGCGATTGCAAATTTTTTTTGTTCTTTTTTAATCTTTTTATTTAATCTGAAATACACTATTCTCTATTTATATTTCCAATGTAAACTTTTATTTCATTTTAGAAACAATACAATATCTAATGATGATTGTAGAATAGCGTGAAAAAGGTAGAAAAAAAAATGGAATGAAAAAAAAGAAAAGAAAAAAATATATTAGAGTATAATATTTTAGTGAAAGGACGCCCACGCGTGTGCGTTATCATATTATATCGATATGCGAATCGAGAATATAAAACGTTTAGATTTCCAAAAATATTGGGAAAATATATCGAATACATAGATTTCCATGTATGCGTATGCGTGTATAGATATTATTTGACCTTTTGCGATGTCACGTGTCGCGATAAAAAGTAATTCAATCGGAAAGATGTTTTTTTATACCTTTATAGAATCGTTTCACGGAAGGATGTCTGTCATTGACATTTTCTCTAATGAACCAAAAGAATTCTTACAATGGTAGTCGTTAGATAACATTATCGTCTAGCTCATACATAATAACATCGATCGAAACACAGCATATATGTAACATATATGTAACATTTTGGAAAATAAGCCGCGAAACGAAGTTATCAAAGTGAAACTAAAGATTCAGCCCTCCTCCTTAGGAAAGGCCCCTACTTGCTCGTGCATCCGTTAAAGCTGTTCCACTTTCCACGTCGAGCGTGCAGCTCTTCGATAACCCTGGATGATTTACACCTCAGTTGGAGGTTCTATTATTTCGTGCTATATATTAGCTATATATTACAAATTGAAATACGAACGTACTATATTCCTTTCTAATTCAAATTCCAAACGTACGTTTAAATCAATCAACAACTATTTAATCTTTCTTTATCCAACAAAAACAGATACAAACATTTCTTTCAAGGAAATAGATTCAAGCGAATGATTTTAAATCGTTAGTTTCAATCATTCGATTCTTTTTTCTAGTTCTATGAATCAGAGTAATGAGAGCTATTTTGGGATACGTCAATACACAAACGCAGTATTATTTGATAGTTGTCACTCACATTGGTTTTGCTGACGTTCATTCTCTTTGAGAATGCAAACGAGAAATATATCTAACCGTATTGTAATAATAATAATAATAATAATAATAATAATAATAATAATAATCGTGTTTACAGGATGATCACGGCATTACCAGTTCCATCGGTAAAGGTCTTCCACAAAACTTATTACCAAGAAAAGGGGACGAGAATAGGAAATAGCCAACCGGGAAGCCCATTGGCAGAAAGTGAAGCAGTCTTAGCGTTGGCTGACAAAGAACCACCAGAATATTATTTTTGTGGAAAGGTACATGAGAAAAGAAAAACATCCTTTAATATTTCAATTCATTCTTCACCCACGTATGTGAATCTCATAAGCTATTCGTAATATGGTAGGGAATGGTAGACTTTATTCCATCAAAATTTGTATCTATTACGACATTTTGATACTTTCTTCTCTCATAGTTACGAAAAAATTGAACTAGAATTTTGTTTAAATCTCTCGAAAAATAAAAAGCCTGATGGAAATAAAGGTTAAAAATAACAGAAGGATATTTAAAAGCGTGGGTATTAAGCTTAGAAACAACACACAGGGATTTTGTTTTCACTGAAAAATAAAATAATTATTTAATCGTGGCATAAGGTTTAAATATTTCATATTTTTTTACAGTAATGTGAGGAAAAAGTATTTTTTCATTTAATTCCTTTCCATTCGTAAGCATAAATAATGAAATATTTATAAAGAGTTTGAAAGATTGAAATCTTATAAAATGCAGTTTTTGTATAAGAAGTTTAAAAAAAGCATCACGGAGAGTCGATCGATATTCGATTACTACGTTATAGTAATTTTAAGTTATTGACGTAGGGGTTATAGGAAGGGAAGGAAGATATTTGTGACGTCATTCGATCCTCGTAGGCGTTACGAGAGGAAGGGCGGAAAAAGCTCTTCTCTTGTAATTTAAACGTGTATCGAGTTTTTTGTTTTATTACAAACTTTTTCATTTTGTTTGATGGAAGAGTATAATTGACATTTCAAATGAAATTTTTTAGAAGAACAGATATTATTTACCTCTTCATCTTTTTCTGTCTCATTTATTTTGTAATCGTTCGTAATTACTCGTCCAAAGTAATTCGATTAAATTGTACGCATTATCTAAGCCGAAGTTAAACGATTATTTTTCATTAAAATTAATATAATTAATCTCTCATTATAAATGGCTTAGCTTCTGTTAGGAAAATGCCAATTAAGTATAAATTTAAACTACCTCTCGCACGCGATGTTCAATGAGTTTGAGTCGATCTATATTTTGGAAAAAAATTCAATGACCTTGACCTTGGTGCTCGATAACGAAAAGTCGAAGGAGAAATTCGAACTCGGCTGAAGGTGCAGCCGAACGAGAAACGCGACAAAGAGCTACCACCCTATCGAGACAGCTATAAAACGTTCCTCAGTTCGCAGAATCAAATTGATCCCTAGAGAAACAAAGAATTACAAGATTTATGCTCTTCTCCTTTTCAAATAGAAATATCCAATCTTTTAGTGTTAATTATATTATAACTCGTTGTAAAGTTTAAAGGGTAGACCGATCGATAGGGTCATGATGTAAAAATTGTCGCCCTTTAATTCTTTAACACGTGTGTGTATATATAATATTAAATAGAATATTTGTTATAAATATTAACAGGTAAATTCTCTTCATGTTGTCGTGGGATCTCTACTTTTTGGATCCGTTGTGCTCGTCGTTGGCTTAGTCCAACTTGCACCGGGAGCCGAAGCCGCACAAAACTCGGCTGTGTTGATAGCTGCTGGATGCGGTCTTCTCCTCGTTGGTGTTTTCTTAGCGCCCCTTCGAGCACTCTGTATTAGAAGACAAAAGGCTGCTCAGAAGGATGGCACGCATCAGAGAAGTATCACCAGCATAGACAAACTTCTATCTCAAAACAGGTAGATCTCTTTAAATTTGACATATTTTTAAATATATTTTTTTATCTATTACCATTTGTAATGAATTGTACTATCAGAGATTTCACTGTCCTGACACCGGACGAACTGGAGGATCTCGTAGGAAGGCCGGCCTCAAGTTTGGAAAACAACAAAACGAGTTCGAAACAAATTCGAAGTACCTAGGTATTGTCAGCCTCGAAGAAGGTAATGCCTTCATCGCCGACGTGCTCGAACACACCATCCTCATCTACATCACCAGGAACGAACTCCTCCATTCTTTACACTCATCGTTTCGACTCGCGCGAGCACAGTCTCGTTTGAAAGAAAGTTTCAAAGCTTATATCAAAGCAAATTTCCGTAATCAGAGGAATAGGGTTAAAAAAAAGAAAAATATAAAATAAACAGAAAATAAAATTACGACAACGACGACGAAGCACACAGGAAGAGAATTCATTTAACATTTAAACATTACAATCTTCGATCATCTAATAATTTATTATTCATTCATTTTCTCCTTTAGTTTAACGCATCTAACTTGTAATACTACTTTCGCTTACGACCAATTGGCGTTTTACTTGATTATTATTATTATTATTATTATTATTATGGTTTTGGGTCCAACGAGGAAAAACGTATGTTTCTGAGAAATCGATTTTTTGTCGACAGATTCGTATTTACATTGGCATGCAAATCAAATTGTTCTACATCAGAGAATAAAATAAATACGAAATTATTATTTCATTGAAAACTTTGTATTTTTCGCATCGATGGAAATGAATGAATTCGTTTGTTAGGAAAGTTCTGAAATTGTATTATTATTAGTTCTGGATTGATGTAACTTTAAAATTATTATATGATATCATTCCAACCAAACTCAACTAGATCAACAAACAATTTCAATTTGAATGATTGAGAAATAATGAAGATAAATTTAATTAGTTGAGTAAGAAAGTTTATAATATTAATAATAACGATAATAAACAAACAAGGCCTAAGCCAAAATAATTATAATTATGATAGTTTATAAAATAACATGTGAATAATTGAATATAAACTACATAAATAAATCAGTTGATTGCATTTGAAATCATAAACAATTCATCGTAAAATCGTAAATTGAAGCTGCTGTTATTTCAAAGTATATTCATCAATTTAGAATGATTTATTCAGAGGTAAAAATAGATTCGATCAAAGCACGTAGTCCAGTGAAATTGGCAAGTTTGTGTTTCTAAAACGATTGAAAATCGTTACGTTGATGGTCTAACAAGATAAATTTGAGATCAAAGAATAATACGTTTTTTCTTCCTCCAAAAAAGATCGAAGACGAATTGATTAGAAATAAAAGTGTCGTAGGATGAGCGTGAATATTCACGACTAAAATTTCTCTATGTAGAAAGAAAAATTTAAAGAAAGTAACGTGCAAATTCGACCAATCAAAGGAGTTGCCTTCCCTTCGTCGTACGTTGTTCAAGTTGCGGTCCACTCTTTGTGTTCCAAAAAAAAAAATAATAATCAATATCCAAAACAAAACAAAAAAAGAAAAATGCATTCAATGATGCATACGTTGCAATGCATCTTGCAATCAACATCATGCATTTAAATCGAACATCTTGAAAAATGATGCTTTAAAAAAGATAAAGAAAAAAACTTTGAGCGAAATGAGTTATAACATAAATATATATATATATATATACACCCTACTATACACGAGAGAAAACATGAATAACAACATAATCATTTAATAAACCGAGACATAGCGATGTAAGTATATATATATTTCTCGTATCGTAATTTTTCTAATGGGGTTCGCACGTTTCTCCCATAGACAACGGAGAAACGTGTTTTCTGTTTTTTGAAAGATCGTTAAATGCGCGCGCGCGAAATACGTATGTATATTATATTACACGTATTATTTGATTGATGATAATACGAAGAAAATCATTTCCTCACTCTTATTATTAGATATTTGTTATTACTGTTATTGTTCTTATCGTTCTTCATTCGTAACGTTGAATATTTTGTGTCGTATCTCTATTATTAAAAAAAAAAGAAAAAAAAGACAAAATGAGAAGAAGAAAGTATGTAATTTTATCAAGAAAAAAACTAACTTCGTTATTCCGTTCAATTTCGTCTACGCCAAAGTCAATTCGTAGGAACCCTTTGTGCATCGAAAGATATAAAAAAAATCTATCGATCATCCAAAAAGAAAAAAATATAAAAATAAGATCGTTACACAAAGGGTTTAATGAAATCATTCGTACTCGGAATAATCCACGTTACAATCCCGTCAAGATATAAGTCTGAGCAACTGCCCTTATTAAAGATGATGATGATGAAGAATAAAAAGACGAAGATGAAGGAGGAGATGAAGATGATTTAAGGAACAAAAAAAAAAACAAGAGATATAAAAAATAATATATTATATATATACGTATAAATAGTGTATCTCGTGATATGCCGCGACGATCGGACTTTTACTTTTACCCCCAGTGTAAGCGGTCGTTTGGTAAATGATTACTTTCGCTAAAAAAAATGTCATCTAACGATAATCAAATTTGTTTAGATAATACGCGCGATCAATCTTCTAATTTCGCGTAAGTAAGTGAGAATGTAATTCGAATGAAAATATGAGTGGAACGTATATTGTCGTTGATGTGTCACGTGCCTAGTAGCTAATATCGTTCAATTAATTATTCGCATATTGTTTTTTTTTCTTTTCTCAAAAGACACGAATTCGCCTTCATCGTGCTTTTAAAGTAATGATTAATGACAAAAGATGCATAAATAGTATAGGAAAAGCGTTTCTCGCTTATAGTGATTACAACACCTTACTTTATCAAGTTCCTGCGAAGATTATATTATTAAAAAAGAACAAGCAACAACAACAACAACAACAACAACAACAACAACAATGGTTAAACGGAGCTTCGGCTGATACAATCTTTTCTAGCTTTTAAGCTGATTTTTTAAAAGGCAAGATAAACTTTAGAAAAAAGATTAGTTCGGTGGTACGATTGATGTTAAATAACGAACGGATTCGAATTCAAACTTGAACTCGACGGACGGTAATCCTTGCTTAGCTCCATTTTGCGAGTTAAAAAGTATAGCCTTTGGAATATACAGGGATATAAATAATAATTGTGACGAATGGGAAATTAAACTAAAGAGATATAGGTATGTGATAATGTGCAGGGTGAAAGATTTTCAATAGGAATTAACTTTCGTAAGCAGTTTTTTCTCTTCTTTTATGATTGTAGACAACAATATTTCTCTCAGGGGAAATTGACATAACGTTTCGAAAATGCAATATTTCTCTACGTTGATCACTTTTTCCTCGGTCATACATAAATAAATAAATAAATAAATAATAAAAAGATCTTTCTACGTTCCTATTTAAATAGTTCACCCTATACATATATATGTATATCTAAGTACGTCCAAATAGACGAACGTAATAATGGCTCTAAAATCGATAATATCTTCGATATTTATAGTATGCAGCGCACAAGTTCTTCAAATTTGCAAACAAATTTCAATAGTCGTTGCGCTAATTATTTTAATCAAACTCATTTCCTTTCATCACACTGCGATCATTTTTTTAGAAATGTCTCATAACATTTATAGAGAGAAAGAAAAGAGAAAGAAAATAAAAGGAGGATTAGATACTAATTTAGGAGATTAGACGAAAGAAAGAAGGAAAAGAGATAAACGTAAAGAGATCGTAGATAAAGTCATTTTTTTGATGCTAGAAAAGTGAAATTTGGATTTTCGAATTAGTACATTTTTTTCCGCTGATTCTACGATCCCAATTTTTGACGTCCTATTAGAGAAATATTAGATAACTCGACGTATAGATCATAGCGAGTGATCGATAATTGAACTTTGACGTTGTTGACAATTTTTCGACGATAGGATAATTCACAGTGTGAAATGAAATGGAAGATGACAAATGAGATTGTATTTCATTCACGCTAGATTAACGAACCCACAACAGTGAAACATACCGAGACGATATTTGTATTGTTTAATGTGCTTCATATTATATGAAACATAAATCGATGTTTAAATGTATAGAAAGAAAGAAAGAAAGAGAGAGAGAGAGAGAGAGAGAGAGAGAGAGAAATTCTTAGGTCATAAGTTTTAATTCTTATCGTAGAATGCATTAAGAAAAAGGTTAATAAAAAAGAAAAAAAGAAAGAAAGAGGAGCGTTTAGAGATACTAGATACAAATCTAAGTCTATTTGCGAATGCTTGTTCATATCATAGAACGTATAACGTCCTTTGTAATTCATCTTTTTGCTTCGAGCGATTCTCGTAGTTACGAGAATATTCATTGTCGAAAAAGAAGAGATAGTTAGAAGAAGATAAAAGAAAGCAACATTTCAGTGAGAATTTAAACGGAAAAGCGACGTTTGTTATCGATATATATATATATTATTCTAATACATCTTGTGTTAGAAAAATAAAAAGTTCTAGTTTTCGAATGAATTCGTCGCACCGTTTCTCTCTATAATTTCAATCAAAAGTTTTTCGTAAAATAACCTCGCTCCTGGTATAAAATGCAGACTGTAGAAAGAAAGAAAAAAAGAAAAAAAGAAGAAAAAGAGAAAAAAAGAAAAAGAGAGTAATAATTATATGCTAAATATGTACGAACGTGCAAAAAAATTTTAAAGGAAACATATCCATTGAGTCACGAACGCGGAGAAATATTTTTTCATTACCATTAGTGCTCACCATTTCAAAGGGAGAAATAATTATAATATATATATTACGTAAAAATACGTACATACATAAATACATAAATGCGCATATAATCACACAAACGCTACTTGCATTTTTCTCAAGATCGAGGTCGTATTTGCTGTGGTTTTCTTCCTTCCATAAATGAGAGAAAAATAGAAAAATCGGAAAAATCAAGAGTGATGTAGGAGATATATGGAAAAGAAACTTTTCGCGTAATAAGTTTCGTACGATTTTTGCGAATACGTTGCGGACGGAGGAAAAAATAAAATAAGAAGCAATTATTTTCGAATGTAATGTAAATTCGTAAAATTATAAGGAGCGTGCCTGACATATTTTAGGAAATTTTATCAGTGTAGAGATGAAGAGAAAAGAGGTAAAAAAAAAAAAAAGAAAATAAGAAAAAAAAATAGTAAGAAAACGAACAAAAAGGTGGTGGACTTTGTTTTTTGTAATTTAGCATACGAGAAAAGTGCACGCTTATTGTTGCAATTATTATCCTTTGTAATATCACAAGAGTAACAAGAGAGAGAGAGAGAGAGAGAGAGAGAGGGGAAAAGATAAAAAATAAATGTCGCGATTAGAGGTGCTTTTTTAGAATGCGAATATGGGTCGTTGAGAAACATAGTCGAGGAAAATAAGATGGATGAAAGATGAAAATCTTTCGTTATTAGATCGCGAGATACCGCTTAGTTTTGTTCCAAAAATATCTCGGGCATGATAGGCTTTAGAAAAAAAAAGATTAAAAAAGATAAATAAAAGTTGGATTTCGATAGCGTGCAACGAGAAAGCCATCGTCGTCGCGAGATAATAAAAAGAAAAAAAAAGACATTATTAAAATAAAATAAAACGCGATAAATATTCGTTAAATTGCATTTAACCTTTTGCACTCGAGGCCTTTTTCGCTTGGACGAAGCAACTACTTGAGACGATTATACCAAATTGATTATAGCACTCGAGTACAGAGGGTTAATTGATATTCAAATAAAACTCGACACGATTATAGCAAATTTAAATTATTAGGTAAATATATAATATATATAATAATATATATATAAAAAAAAATACGCTAACGAGAGACGGACTTTAGGACAAAAAAAAAAAGAATTTTTATCCTGTCGTTATTTAATAGATATATCTATAAAATATGTATATCCACGTGCTCGATACTTTTTGTTCGTTGATCGAACTCTTCCGAACTAACTTATCGATAATCGTGTATGATTTCGATTTAAAAAAAAAAAAAAATAAAAAAAAAGCAAAAGAACAAATAAAACCAAAAAAAAAGTTTGTAAAATTCATCGAAAACGAATGTTAAGGTAAAGCGTGTAAATAAATTCCTATATATCTCTTCTCATTCATCGTCGTTAGAATTCGTTGAATTTTATGAGCCAACGTAATTGTCAAATAAAAAAAAATCAATTTTTTGATCGTCGATAAATATATTAAACTATCTATTATCATAATTCTAATGAAAAAGAAAAAAATAATAAGAAATAAAAAGATAAAAAAACTTCAGCTATTACGATATAATACATATATCTATATTCAATAACGAAATGTCTTCTTTAAAATGAAGAAATCGTAGCCGTCTTTTTATCAAACTTTATCATATCACGAAAGAAGCTTCAATGAAATCGTCTTCTAACGATTGAAAACAACAAAAAAAATCATCTGACTAATCGTGTCTAAATTACGAAATTAATTATAATCTCTTACGATACTTGGGACAGTTATCAACGATATTTATACTTAATACGTATAACGATTAATATACATGCATAAATACATACATCAAAGCATACATATAATACATATAAATATATTATATATATATATATATATAGTATATAATATCGAAAAAAACCAATTTTCAAAAAAAAAAATCACGACGGCTTCTCGTTGTACACTAGAGTCCGTGATTAATATTAAGTCATTCAACGCACACTCGTAGTTCTAAGGGTTTTTATAATGGTGCTCTATGGAAGCAATTGTATTATTCGATTGAGATTTCAAAGATTAGCAACGTACAGCAAAAAGTTGTTCATTCAAGAATGAGAGAGATTTCCTGTAGAACATCATGATACATACCGAAAATTGTAAATAATAAGAATGAGATTTATGAAAGATCTGAGATTAGGACAGAAAGACAAAGAAGAAAGTTTGTCAGAAGATTGCTAGCGATCCTTTGAAAATTTCTCTTTTCATTCTTTTTTTCTTCTTCTTCTTCTGTTATCACTAAAATAAAATAAAATAAAATAGAAAGAAGCAAGAATGAATTACTCGTCGAATTAACAATTAGTTAATAAATGTAACAGAGAATGACGTTAAGTTTAAAGTAAAGTAATTAATAATAAGATTCATTGTGTAAGATTAATTGAACATGTCGTTAAGTTAAAAATAATTTTTCGTCACGAATTTTCAAGAGGAAATTTTATCCTCTGTTTTTCATTTTTGTAATCGCTCGAAAAGGATAAAAATGATTTCTATGGGAAGAAAAGAAAGTATAAACGAAAAAGAAGAGCTTGAATAATAATTAAAAAAGAAACAAAGGTAATACGCGTTGTAAGAAGTTCGGAGTATTTAATAAATGCATTTAAAGGAACGATGACTGTGTTTGCAAGCTGTGTTCTCAAATGTAAGACGGAAAAGTTAATTACTAATAATTAACACGATGATAAACGTGATGAAAATGATTCGACGTGATACGAATAATCGTTGTAAACGTTACTTATCATGTAAACGTTTATTCGAGCCATTTATACCTGGCTACAAATAAGAATCGGTACTTGTAGTGATTTAACGAACATGTCATTACTTTATCGCTTAAGAATTACGTTAATCCGTATATTTTGTAAGCCAAGATTATCGATAGTGATTAATAAACATTACTACGTATTACGATAAACCTCTATTTGATCAAGTTATGCAGAAATCTACCAATCCTTGGTCCAAACTTGGCCCAAAATTAACATGTGCACCCGTTAGAAGTAGAAAAACGTCAAAAAATGACGTATTTCGTCTGTTCTACGAATAAGGTTAGTCGTCAAAATTCTTTGTAGTATTCAAATGCTATCAAAATTCATTTCATAGTTACTTTCAAAGTAAAAGGATCAAATTCATAAACGATGGATGAAATATAGACGTACATTCGTTCACAAATTTCTACTTTCATTTTCATCGGTTGAACAATAAAAAAAGTAAAATGATAGAAAGGATCATATAATTTATTGCATGGATAGAGATAATAAAATCAGATTAATACTTTCCATAAGAATATTTTAAAAAAATGTTTAACATTTACATTTGCGCGTCTCCGTCAACGTCCGTCCTACTTTTATTGTCTTTGAGTACGTGGTTATGTATATGTCGATGGGGATTTCGATACAATATGAAAGATCATCAAGTAATTATTTCATTTAATTATCAATTCTCTAACATTATTATATTAATAATATTATTTTGATATTCATTTAATTATTTAACAGGTCTTGTATTGTTTGATAATGTACTTTTTCATTATAACGCTTCTCAATATGATATTTCTGGGTCATTTGCAACTCAGTTGCGATCATGTATCATCGACTGATAATTAATATTAATTTCAATTCATTCATAAAGATAAATAGTTGTTTTGTAATCGTATAAAATTATAATATATTTATTTTTAACGTGACACATTAATTCAAATGGTAATTTGAAGTTCCTGCGCAATCCTTGACGCATGCGCAGATACAAGTGACGTCCTAGATAGCGTTATAGTTAGTTGACGCATGTGCACGGAGTTTTTTCGGACTGTCAATTGTGCAGTGCATTGTGCAGTGTATTGGTGCATAATACGATTGTAAACATTAAAAAAGTAAGATTTATTAATCATTTATCTTTTACTTTTCGATCTTTTCTTGAAATAATAAATTACTATATATTTGTCCGATTACATGTTGAGCAGAAATATTACATCTAACCTCAAAATTACATTTGTAATTTATATGTTAATTATATCAAAAAACTACTAATAATAATAATTAAAACGTTATATATTTTTAGATGAACTTGAGAAGGCATACACAATTCCTTGCCAGAACGATATTTGTCAAGAACAATGATGTTGAAAAGGCAGCACGTACTATGAATCGTATTCTTAACAGTGAAGGTATATTTCAACAGTACAGATTAACTAGATACTTTGAAAGACCTACAAACACAAGACGACGAGTTAATTTTGAAAGGTGTAAAGCTATATACAATGAGGATATGACCAGAAAAATCAAATTGTTAACACGGACAGTTAGAGAAGAAGCTTATCCTGGTTGTTCTTAAAGCTTCTTTTTTTCTTCGTAGACACAATTAATAATTTCTATTATTAAATAAAATTCTGAAAAGAAAATGTTTTCATTTTCTGTTGATATATTGAATAAATATGCTGAGAAAGAAGAAGCTAATTCATATTATCTAAGCGACTAAATTCTTTATCATCTTTGTTACTCTTCCTTTTATGGGCTTGTGAAACCTCTATAATATCCTTCCCAGTGCTCCAAAGCAGTCATCATTTGATACTCTATTTTGTTTAATTTAGGAGCAAAAGTTATATAAATTTTGTCTAATGCATCATTCAATTGTATGAAATCCAATTTATCATCAACGAATAATTGTTCGAGTTGAATTAACTAGGACCTGCAAAATGCATATTTTAACTATAATGTATTGTTTGGTTTCCCTAATATTATTCATGTCAACATGATCATGTTTAGTATTGATTCAGTTTTGATTGAGCATATCAATAATATTTCTATAACAAGAGATATTAATAAACATTGTTTAGTGTGTTTCGGAGTCTAATGTAAATGATTTATGATATTGATTATCCTATCAACTTATAGGATTTCGAATAATTAGTTTGTTCGTCAATATCATCGTGTAAAGTAGTAAAGGGAATCTCCGGGTAAGAGGCAAATATTTGAATTTTAGACGCCGAGTATTACCGCTCTCTCGCGAGAAATTGGATCAACACGTTTGTATCGACGGATCAAACATTTTTCAAGCTCTCAGATCATAATACAAAAGAGAATAAGTTTTGTAACATGCGCACTAAAGTTCTTTGTTTTTTTTTCTTTAAATCCTATAGATCGTAAAGCAACATAAAATAGAAAAAATATGAGTTAGGAAGACGTACACCAGACTTATCATAGTGATTTTCATTTTATTCTTTTGGAATCAAATTATCATGGCGAAAACTTATCTATTCTAATAATCCTGTCGTCTAGGATATTGCCAGACGGTAGATACAGCAGGAGAATTCGTTCTTCTCGAATTTCTGGATAGGAACGGTTCTACGAGTATCTCTCTCTCTCTCTCTCTCTGTCCCCCTCTCTTTATCTATCCTTCTTTCTTTTTCTTTGATGAAAAACTTGGCACCACTTCCCATCCGTTCCTACTATCTATTCAATTTTCGCCAAGTTGGCGGAGCCGTTTGCCAAGAAAACCAACGGGACGTTTTGTCTTTTCTCACTTTTCGCGGGTCTCCTACAAGCTAGCGGAGAAAGATGAAGGAAGCAGCGTGAAAAAAGATAATTCCGCTCCCGTGGAGTTTCTTTGAGTTACGAGGCGAGATAGCGCCGGCAAAAACCGACAACGAACAATCCAACCTCGGTTTCTTTTACTCGACTAAAAGACTCAGGGAAAGTAAAAAAGCAAAAGTACGTACTTATCAAAGTTGTAATGAAAATCAATTAGGAACTCACTTAGCGAGTTACTTATCGCATTAATTAGTCCTTAACTGTTCGTCAATTTCTACTAAATTTTCAAACCGTACAAAATACGTGGATGTAATAATAGGTAATAATATATGTTTCAAGTAGATTTAATATAATCTATTTATATGCGTGGAATATGTTTGGTTATTGTGTTTATGAAGGATCGAAATACTTCTCGAGTTTCAATTATTTACAATGAAGATTTTGAATTTATTTGCCATTATAATTCTACGTTTCAATAACACTATGAATTTTCATATGTTTCACTCGAGTCAAATGAAACAATAAGTAATATTAAATTAATAGAAACACATATAAGTATATGGAAATAACATTTGACCTGAATGAACATTTTTCCCTTTATAGGAAAAATTAATTCAGAAGTAAATAAAATACGCTGTCAAAAGCTATGAAGAGCTGTAATTAATTTGAAAATATTTTATAAAGTCGAACGCGCTATTAAATTAAAAAAAATGATTGGTTATCAATCGATCTTACTCTTTCAAATTAACCGTATAATATAATTTTATTTAAATTCAAAAACATAATACGTTTAACTTTTTCTACACGTGACGCAAGTATCTACGTCGCGACGTATCAATTGTATTTGACGATTACATCGACTTATCCAATAATATTTGTTGATGTTACTTTTCGACGGGATACTCGAGAGTAAAATTTATCAAGGGTTTATCCCGCTACTTGACCTACGTCGAGCAAACATATTTGTACGATTTATCTTTTCGTTTACTATACGCGAAACAAACATTGCAATTTGTTACCTCTCATATCGTCGCCGTGTAAAACACGATTTCTCCTATTTTTATTTTTATCCTTTATTTCCTTTTTTTCTCTCTCTCTTCGTTATTAAAATACGTAAATATGCATACGTATGTAGAAAATAATATCAAAAATTAAAATTATCTATGAAAAAATTGAAATTTGTGATACAAAACAAATGCATTATTATTACAAAAGATTCTAATCTTGCTAATCTTGTAATATAAATAAGAGGAGTATTTAAACTTTAGTAATTTCGGTATGACTCAATTAAAGGGATGTTAATTATCAAATTGATGTAGAAAACTTGAGATACGTTAATGCGATGTCAAAGAGAAGACGGACTTAAAGACGAAAAGCCAATGAGAGTTAAGACGAGAAAACAGAGAGAGAGAGAGAGATAGAGAGAGAGAGAGAGAGATAGAGAGAAAGAGATTGTATACCCTTAGGGGATGAAGATAGACAGAGATAGAAATCTAGTTCTAGTAAAGTCTAGTCTTGCGAGTAGTTCGAAGGTGGTTTCGAATCCAAATTCTCAAGAGTTAAGCCAAACCGTCTTCTCAACCGGAACGTACTCTCGTTCTCTCCGCAGAGTCTGTTCTTCGGTAAGTCTGAAATGAGATCTGCCAGCTCGTACTGTCCTTGATTCTCGCATGCAAACGATCATGAATGCTCACTCAATATCAGCCAAGTTGCGAACCTCTTCGATAATCCTCGAATCAGTCAACAAACGTGTGAGCGAGTTGAGGTACGTATGTAAGAATGAGAGAAGGCTTGAAGATTCAAGAGAGAAGCTAAAGGTAGGATAGGATAAATCACGCCTTTCCGAGTTCTCTCCGCGATTTTCTCACCATTTTCCGGCTATTTTTTTTACCACTTTATACCAGTTATTCTATAGAAATAAATGAGGAAGATGTTATCTATACAAAATTGAAATAGGTAATTCAATACTTGTCTTTTTTTCGTGATCACTTTCAAAATGATATGATGTATGTAATATCTTTCAACAAGGCTTATCGATAAGAAAATTATCCTGCAATTTGATTTTGTTCTATTTTCTTACTTGTATCTAAGATTTTTCCTATTTCACGTTGTGTTATTTCTAAATCAATTTGATCGCAAACATCGTAGAAACATCCGACGTATGGAAGAACAATAGTAAAAGATTTCTAAGAATCGATATAATCGAAATATGAAAAATTCATGGCACAAGTCTCAGAAGACGTTCGAAGAAAGTTTCAAAATAATTGTATTATTTGTCAGAAGTTTTCTTGCAATATCGATTAATAATTATCTACACGTAAAGAAGAACTTTGTAAATTTTAAAGTAAGATGATATTTTCTTACAATAACGTGTTTATCCGTAGGAGAATATGTATAAGAAAGGATAATAATCCTGAGAACAAGACAACATTTTCTAGTTTGTTCTTTTTCATCCGCGTTTACATTAAAAATACAATGTGCTAATTGAATCATAACTGACTCATAGATAGAACTTATTTTTCTTTTGGAAAGCATTTATCTCATCGCATAAAAGCTATTCTCTCGTGTCCGCAAACGCATTGCTCGATATTGTTCTCGAGTTTATTTGTTCTCTGCGTTTTGTGATTTATTTCCGGTCTCGAAAAGCGTATACCGAAGTTAACCGAAGAAGGAAAACGATACTGCAATGCGGTGGTTAGTAATGCCAAATTTAAGTGGAATGTTAGCATGATACACATGGACCAGAAACGTATAAGAAGAGAGAACAGAACGGTCTTTATCATTTTCCACCATCCTAAATGCATTTACCACGCTCGAACGATTTTTTTTTATACGCTCTCTCCTTGACTCGTACCTTCAGTTTTCCACTTGATTTGACAAAATCCAAATAAATAATTTATCACTTTATAACCTTTTCCTTTCTTTTTTTTTTTTTTTTTTTTTTTTACAAGAGTTATATTCGTTTCTGTAAATACCTATATGATGTACTGTAGAAAATAATTAGTCAGAATAATTATCAATGAAAATGATTCGTTTACTCGTGACATCTACTGATTAATTCTACTCACGATCGTGCAAGCCATGCTTCTACCTATTGAAACGGAATGAGCTTGAATGAAAAGGAAAGCGTCGAGTAACATCGAATCTCGCGAGAATGTTAGAAAGTCGAGAGGAATGCAAATGTCGATCTTCGTTTCGCACACAGGATCCTTTTGTCCTTGATAGAAGCGTGTCGAGCTGGCGGAGGAGCACGTCGTAAAACGAGATTATTTGAGCCTAGACGACGAGACGATCGATGGAATGGATAGTAAAGTCTCTTCTATGTGTTATCTACAAAAGCTAGGACTGCCCCTTCCTGCATATTGCAGTAGAAGCCTCAAAATTACTTTCCAGCTCGATAGCTAATGCTTCAGCCCTTTAAATATTCCAATTCGTTACTCACCATCTCTATTTTCGATCCTTAACTTTTTCTCTCTCCCCCTCGTTCAAATAGCCGAACACCAAATCGAGATCAATTCTTCTACCTTTTCTCTTTTTAAATATTTCCACGCGATAGCTTATCCCTTTCTTTTATTATTAAACCCAATCCTGCCAATCTCTTTTCGATCTGTCACTTTTTTTTACTTCTATTTTTATTTTTGCCATGTGACGCAAATAAGTTTTAACCTATATTTTCATAATTATTTAATTCATCCTTATTATTTACTTCAATATAATTCCGTCATTTGTTTTGATGCTAATTTTACTGACCAATTAATATTTTATTAGCTTAATATTAATCCAATTTAATCATTTGAAAATTGTGGCATATATCTTGTTGTGGTTTTATAAATAATACGACATTAAAATGAAAAATGACCGCGCGAATATTAAAACTTTTCTATAAAATATTTTCAACGCGAAAGGTGTTCGCGTGCCTTAAAAAAAAAAAAATAATAATAATAAAAAAAGAGGAAAAAAGAGGAAAAAAGAGGAGAAAAGAGGGGAAAAAGGTAAAAAAAGAAAAAAGAAAGAAAACACAAAGTTTGAGAGTTGGAATTAGTCCGTTCTTTATGGTCACGTTTCTTCTGCACGACGAGAGCTAGTGAACGTCGTAAAGCTTATAGATACAGAAAAAACTTCCCGTTGGTCCATCGCAACATTTTTGCGTTCTCATTCCGACTAATGTCCGTGATATTTTACGTTAGCGATCGTTTAATAAAAAAGTTTTCCCTTACGATATGGAGAGTCATGTCGACTTTTTACGCGCGTTTATACTTGAATATATTTTGAGTTAAAAGATTTCATCTTTCGATTCGCGAATAAAAATTAAACAAGAGCCCAGAGGTAGTAGGTATCCACACGTAATAGCCCTTTTACGATAATGACTGAAGAATATTTAGGACAAAAATGTAATTACATTTAATATTTTTTTTTTCCTATAGTTTTATATTATAAAAAGGAGGAAGAGAGAAGACTCAAATATGCGTGGGTGTATACTCGTGTTTTATAAAATATGCACCTACATTATATTATATTATATTACATTATATTAGATTATATTACATTATATTTATTCCCTCTTTCTCTCATTTCCCTCGATATATCATTAATCTAATTAGTATCATTTATTTTAATTAATATCGTTCATTGTAATTAGTTAAAAAGGATAGATATACCTAGGTGTTACATTGTTATTAAGCTTGAAAACTCTTAAGGAACATCAAGGACAAAAGATAGATGAGTTGTAGGTATAGCAAGTCTATCAGAGCGAATCGAATCGACTTAACGTTAATATTTGCAAACTATATTATAGGTTACATCCGTTCTAGCTCTTCTGGTTGGCTCTTCATGGAAACAAGACGTAATTCTGGAAGCTTTCCATCTAAACATAATTTTCAGTAGATATCGAGCGAGATACGAACACAGCTTTCGGATATCCATGTAATATGATCAAGATTAACGTTCATTTCGTTCGAATCTCTCTCGGATCGAATACATACGTTAGAATCGATTCTAATAGTCAAGCAAGATTGAATTATCCTCAGGCTAAACCACTGTTCTTGACAAAAGAATCCACATGACTCTCTTCAGTGAATTCAGAGATTAATTCATCGATCGATTCAAATTCACTAATTCAAATCTTATTCTATGAATTTCTATTCGTTAGAAAATGATCTTATTTTAGAAAATGAAAAGATTTCTTTTTATCGCGTTAATCGAACTAAGTGCATAATAATTAATTATGAGAATTATGAGACACGAATCTGTCGTATCATGCTTTCTCACGTCCTAGTTCGACCGATTATAGGAAGGACGACAATATGAAATCATTCGGTCGGCGAATAATATCGTTAATTAGTCTGTAATACAGGTACAAGGTAATTAGATAGATGGCATTCAGGATGTGTTCCAATATAGAACGTGATACGTGGTAATAACGAACGATACGTTCTCATTCGTCATATCATCTGTTCGAATCTATATTCGAGTCGCATAAATTTACTTTCTTTTTTTTCTTTTATTATATCTAATTTATCATATCATAAAATAAACTTAAAATAATCGATAACTCTTCTGTCAGAAAATGTCGTTTGTAAATTTATCGACAAACTTTTCGTTTCCTCCTACAAAATAATAGTTAAATTTATCATTCGATGTTTTCTCATTTATTGAAATAATTAAGGTCTCCTGTTGTACGATAAAATATCAAAGTTAACGATTTTATGATCTTGCATATGCATCTTCCAAATTGACATTCCCTGTCGTGAGATTTAAATGAAATGAATTTGTAATATAAAGAAAGAGATCTTCTTAATATTTTGCCAAAAATCAAAGGTTTGATTTAATGAAATGCTTGCGACATCTTTTGACGAGTCTACTCTAAAAAATTAATGATCATCGTATAATTAATAATTATAATATTTTTCTAGAAATGTAACAAATATCATTAATATATGTAACACATTTCTATGCAATCCAATTATATTAGTTAGGTTCATTTGCATGTGCATGAACATTTTCAATCCATTATCTCGGAAATACAGTGGAGCTCATGCTGTCAGCGATGTTACGATTCAGCAATGTGGTATACTAGTGTAAATGCTAATGATATCTGCGCCATCGGAACAAGATAATAGCCAACGGGTTGACCGAAACGAAGGCGCTAATTAGTAAACGTTTCACGTTTAAGCTTGAAACGAGAGCATTAAATGTCGACGTGGCTTATTTGTAATAACAAGAAACGAACTAACCTAATATATTTGTATATACTTACCTATCCCTGTAGCTTGCACAGAATGCTTTAAAATTGAACAAATATCCATAGCCTTACTCATAAGCTGTTCATTTGGTTTTGGTTGAAACACATCTACAACATTTTCTGCAAAATTAAGCAAACTTTTCTTTTCTCTCGTGCTCTAAAGACATAATTCTATACAATGTCCAGATTGTTCAGATTATCCGTAACATATATAGGCAGAAATGATGTATCAAACTCGTCGTAGTTAGGAAGGTAACGTTTACGAATGCAAATTAACTTGACCAACAGTTCTTTGAGATTCAAATCAATGCAAATGGATCCTCCTTGCGTCCTTCTGATGTGCTACAGCTGTGACGAACGTTCGAGAAGTTCGTAGGATACGAGTAGGAGTAAGGAAAAGAGAGATAGGGAGAGTAGTCGATGGGTAGGAATAAGTAAATAAAAAGCAAGAAAGGACGACGCCAGACGTCCTTTCATTGACGTTTCTTTGGCGCCGAAGACTCGCGTCGATGACGCCAAAAGGATGGCGTCAATACGACGCTGTCTCCCTTGCCCTACAAATACAGAAGTACAGATCGAGAGGGAAAGGAAGGTCATAACAGATGATTCACTTATTTTTATCTTTGCTTAAATCTTTCCTTTCAAGAATTTCTATTCCCTTCAGGTAGTAATAATTTATTCATATAAAATAAGTTAAAATTGTACTTTTTATTTTGCAAATTTTTGGCCTAAGTAACGAGCAGGATTGTCCCTTGGTATTTTGAAACACGAACAGTTGGTTAGAAGCAAAAGCGTATTCTCGAATCGTAGATCAACAACCGCATCCACAAACGGTGCGATACTCACCTCAGATTCGGCTTACCGTCATGATTTCAAGCACTGTTGAATACCGCATCCGACAGATCAGAGCTGACGGACATACCACGTTACGCAGGCTATAAACGTGTTCATCGAAACCACTTCAACCTAAGCTCGAGAAAAAGGAGGATTCAATAGGATTGCCAGATCTAATGTTGCGTCAAGTTTTTTTTCTCACTCGTCACTACATTTTTTCTTACACAAAGATTAAGAAATATTATGATACTGTTACATTTATTCATATTTTTCAACGAATTATATAAAATATATTTTTCATTGAAAAACGTTCTACCATCAATTTCTCTTTTGGAGAAAAATCGATTCATTGAAGCATCATAAATTGCTAGATATGAAATTTATAAATTTATAGTCTTCCAAATTCTTGACGTTATTTCTATGACGTGTATATGGCTAGAAGAAATTGCCATGTCATCTATAGCTACGCGATCGTATCGAAACGATCGTATTAAAAGCGTGCGATAAAAATATCACACACACGTTGCTAACGAATCAACACACAAGATTAACTTACAATGTTTTACATATGTTAAGAGATGGTTAGAAGTATGTATTATACATAGTGTTACATAGTCATTTGATCGTACATTATTAAGTAGTCTATTTCCTATGAATTAAATACAATAACGTAAAGCATTAGCGATCGAACGATTATCGTACGATATTTCATGCAAGTAAGCATGATTGTACGAATTTGATAATTCCACTGATAGAAATAAAAACGTCAAACGCATAAATATACATTATTAGGTGTAGACATTAATTCGGTGCCTTTTTAAAACAAATTTAATATCTAATTAATATATTATAGTATAATTTGAAAGCTTATTTGAACGTTTGAAATATAAATTTGATATGTTTGACATATTGTATAAACTTTATAGACATTTCTGTTATAAATTAAAGCGATTTTCCTGACACGTAGCGACTTATCACAAGTCATAAGAAGAGTCCTGCAAAGGGATTCGAAATTTTCTTACTTCCATCGTATGCGCTGGTCTCGCGAGAGTGCATTAATATGCATTATTTCGCTGAGCTTATGAATGCAGCATAAATAAGAGCCGTAATAGTCGACGGTGTAAATTCTCGCGAGATCGCTCGTGGCAAAAATAGTCTGGCTTTGAGATTGCACCCGTCTTTTCGAATTACGTGTTTCTCAAACAGCTTTCGTGTTCTTCTCTTTAAATCTTTGCGAATTTTCACAAATTTTCCCGATTTTTCCCGAATTTTCACGCTCCTATCGGAATATCGGAAATAATGAATCTTTCAAAGGGCACAAAAACACAATGTACGATCCTTTTACACTACGTAGATACATATCTATTGAGGTAATAAACGAATAAAAGAATAAACGAATAAACGAATAAACGATTAGGAAATAATCTTATCTTCCGAGTATTTTTGTTTTGTATTTTTCGAAAAAACATTGCTATCGTCATATTTCATTGAAATCGATAAGAAATTTTACGATTCCATTACGAAACGCATCTAGTAATCGATTAAATTATTGAAAACTTTTTAGAGGATACAAATTTCTCCTAACTTTCTTCGATTATGTTATACGTACAAGTTTATCATATACGTATGACTAGAAATCAAACTGGAATATTGAAATGTATAGAAAAAGAAATGTTATCTCTGTTGAAAAAGTTTTGGAATACATTTAAACTGTCCGATCTTGCACGTTCGATCGGTTATTTCGTCGATGATGTTGGTGCAAGAAACGTTACGTAGAATGAGCATCTCTACTAGAAGCATTTTTCGTAGATAAGAGGTCCTTTTGCGCGGATGAGGCAGAACTCCGCGGCAGCTCGTAAAACTTTACGAGTTTCGTTTTCTACGTCGAAAGAGTCGCTTGGGAGAAAGGCCTGGCTGCCTTCGGTTCCCGATGGCTTTTCGGCGTAAAAGCATTGCCATTTCGGACTTGCAACGTTTATAGTTATTTGTTTCATTTAATTCTTTTCTATATATATATTCCTTTTTAGTATATATACAACCAAGTATATTTAAGTTTGAAACTCTTGTGTAGGACAAATACAGAAATGGTAAACATATAAGCACACATATGATATATGATCTAACCACGTTTATATACGTTCACGTTTGATATATAAACTCAAACAGATACATGAAGGATTTATCGGAAATACTTGAAACTAAAATATACATTTCGAAGATAGTTTCGTCGCAGAATTTTATTGTAAACTCGTTTATTCTTGTTTCCGTTACTATTGCTAACAATTCTTTCTTTTCGGGTTTATATTATCGTAACAGATTTTTCTTTACTATCGAGTACCTACTCTCGATATGAAAGGGACCGTGTGCTAATTTTTTATCGGTTACATTTAATAGATATACGTTTGTTAATGGATGTAAAAAGAAAAAACCAAATAGAAAAAGTGGATTTTATTTAGGGAATCGTTCGTTGTAAGAATTTTTCCGTGTCATAACCAGAAGACAAGACGTAGTTTCTTATTCGCCAATAGACAAAACATGTCTGGTTTAGGCAGTCGTTCAATAGATATCGTGCGTTCCTGCAACTTGCTAGCTTTTTAAAATTCACTCTTCGAACACTCCTGAATCTCATTCATACGAAAATAAGCTGGCGATGTCCTTGGAAAGCTTGTTCGGGAAAACGAATGGAAGTGCTTGGCGAAAATAAGAATAATGGAAAATGATGAGGAAAGCTGAGTGATTTCCGACAAATTATTATTCCCTTTAAGTGAATCTAATTTTATAATCTGTGATTATTGATTAGAACTGTTGGTGTAGGTGTTGCCAAGTGTCTCTACGATGGATTCAAATTATTGAAAATGTTTAAAACTTTGAAATAAATATATTAAATTTGTTTAAAAGAAACCGAATTAATTGATGTGCCTAATACACGTGTATGCGAATTGTACGTACGACCAATTATCTATAGTAAAGAAGAATCTTTCTCTTATTCTGTTAAGTCAAATGCGGAATACTCGCATTTCCGTGACAAACATAATCTACTTACGAGACAAATCCTCTTACCGTGTCACCGTTAGAATCTCTATTTGCCATATCACGTATCAACTCGAATAAAGTAATCGATTCGCAACTGGTCGAATTTCAGAGATCTTTATTCCTTCCGGATGTTTGCAAGCCAAAAAATAGAAAAACCGGAAACGAATTCAGTATGTTCGTTGGTCTGGAAAGGAATCACGTGTCAGGATTAAAATTTCAATACATTGTTAATGCTATATCTATGATTTTTTTTTTGCAAGACCCATATTCTGTCCTAATTTTAAATCGATATATGTATCATTACAATCATTTATCTTAACTCTTTATAAATACATATGGTGTTAACTATATATTTATACTCGTACGAATGTCGATGCTTTTCCAATATCGAAGAACTAACTTCCAATATCGACGGAACCTGGATATGACTTTAATTCCACATGGAAATTCATGTCACGTTGGAAGATGTGCTTTATATTATTTTGATTTTGATTTTTTGGTCAGTTCTTACACTTTTATCACTTTTTCATAGCTCACGTTCGTGAGTAGCGACATAAATGGATAACAGAAACTCCTATTTCGACTTGATTTTCGAACTCAACTGAAATGAAACGGTGGATTTGCTTGCAGCACATATATAGAGATCGATTGATAAAAGTCTATATATATATATATATATACAAAGTCTATATATGTACAAATATATGTACACACATAATCGAATCGTATGCAGAAGAGCAAAGTAACGAGAAGTTTTCGTTAAACAAACGAGGCGAAAATCGATAGAAAACTTCAACTTACATTAGTTAGACTTTTAGTTAGATCAACTCTATTTCTTCCTTTTTCTTTTTCTTTTGCTTTTTCTTTTTCTTTTTTTTTCTTATTCTATTTTTTTTTCTTTCTCCTCTTTTTGAAGTAAAGAGCCCGTAAAAATCGATCCACCGATGTTAATCGGTCGCGATCGTTTACTCGTAACGGCGGTAGTCGTTACTATTCAAGTTAAATGAGATTTCCCGTCGAAACTGGCGAGCTTCCATTTGAGAAAACGTTCCTGCAAGACCGAACTAACGCTTTTTTATGTCAACAGAAAAGGATATTTTTGAAGGAGCGCATTGTGAACTGTTCGATCAGCTCGTAAATCGCGTTAGGATAAGACCTCGCTGAATATCGATGAAAAGGTATTACGATTCTAACTCCATCTCCCTCACCTTCTCTGTGTGCCGAGTATGTGTCTACGTTCTTCAAACGTTTGAACTTTATTTCGAATCGCTGCGTCGAACTTGGCACTCGACAACCGTCCCCGTTCGAGCGACGAATCCGAGTAGCCGAGATATTCAAGGTTACAACACCAAATTCGTCTTATCATCAGACTTAAATACATTTATCGTTCAGGAAGTTTATCGTCATACAAATAGCTTATTAAATGTTATCTGTGTTGTTGCTCGTGTATCAACAACAAATTGAGGCTACAATTAAATTTAACTTATTGAATGTTTATCTACGTTTCTTTTGTTTTTATTTTTGCTTTATAATAGCACAATAGTTTACACTGATTAAGGACATTTTTTTTTATATTTTTTTTATATGCTTTCAATTTAAGAAGGTAATATCACTGGGAATAGCATAATATAAGAGAAAAGTTAGACGCGTTAGTTGAAGTGTTGCAACAGCTGGTACGAATGCGTTAAAAATGACACTTAAAGGGTAACAGTACGATAATCAGCATTCGTTCTCTTTTCGTCTTATTTTATATTACATGCTGCACACGAATTTTTATTATAATATTGTAACGAACTATCTCCTTATTTACGATGTCAAATTGTAATCATCCTATATTCGCATCAAATATTTCAGAATATCGTTTATCCTGTTTGCAATAACAAAGTATTCAATCAGAGTTCATAGCTAAAGAACTTCTCATTAGTTTCTATACGAATTCACGTATTTGTGTAGTAAGCATTATTCACGCATATATGATGATAATACACATATATGTATAAATGTCAGTTCACATTATTGATTTGGGCAATCGATAATCAGCGAGTCTTCTGTATTAATTAACGCTGACTAATTTCACTCATTAAAACGTGTTTACAATTAATAAGTATACATATCGTTTTTCTTTTTATACGTGTAAACATATTATTTTTTCATAGGTAGCATCATGCATATACGTAAATATATGAGAATCGTATGATCTTCTTGACGCACGTTTATACATCACGAGTTTAATAAACCAATATGTTTATTTGCAACTGTATATAATACTTACGTGTAAACATTTCATTGCACGCACGTTTCATAACTTCTCTTCTAATTAATTACAAGGATAAATCTCTGTCTCTTTCTCTACATTAATAAGAAGAGAAAAAGGAACGTGAATTCTTTCGATGAACGATACTTTTTAATATTATATTATAATCTTATAAATTGATTGAAATTCAAATACCAATAAGTATATTACATTTCATGAGTTTTATATCATTAATAATTAAATCGTTATTAAATACATGTAAAATCATTGCTACTTTCAATTATATTTATATACATGGATCTATGTGAATTATCCACTTCTCTTTCTCTCTCTCTCTCTCTCTCTCTCTCCATTTCTCGAACCAAATCCACTCAACTTTGATTTGTATTATTCATCTCATTTAACTCGTAGATTCGTTCTCGTCAATGAAGAATTTTCACTTCGTTGAAATTATCCGTCAGAATATTTCCAAGTGTGCCAATAACAGGTTGAATAATTATCGTTGCAAAGATGGAATTGACGAATCTATCGAATTAATATTCCAAACAGTATATACTCTAGTGGAAAAGATATTCGCTATTTGAAGTGATAATAAATGAACGTGGTATTCTGATATTACGTCGATATTTTATAATTCTATTATTAAATATTTAATCTATTTAAATGATGATTACCAATAACATGAATATCAACAGAAAGATCTATCGGTTAAAATATGTTATCAAATATTGGATGTTCTTGACATTAAAGGAAACAATACAACTATTGAAAGATAAAACTTGTAAATCAGATTCTTAGATAGATTAAAGCGACATGCAAATTGAAGATAAGTTCTTTCAAGGCTCGCAAACTGTGAAATAATTTCTCAAAGACGTAAGTTTCAATTCGATAAAGACTGATATCGTTGTTAAGGTAAACCGTAAATGATAGTGGCACCAGCATGTTTCGTTGAAATAGAAATAAAAAAGAAAGATAGAATGAAATGGCAAAAGCAAGAGAGAAGGAGCGATAAAGTTAGAATCCAAGAGAGTAAACTAGAGAACGAGAGAAGAATGTAGAGAGAGAGAGAAAGAGAGACAATAAAAGGGTGAAGAGGTAAGGAGAGAGATAGAAGGAGAGTGTTTGCCCCTTCCAAAGAAGTCCGGTGGCGTGAGCGATCGGCGCAAGCGCACTCGATCCGCTTCAAAGCTTCATGCCGCCAAAATGCATTTGCCACTCAGTCGTGCACGGCCGGTTGCAAAGTACGGAACTTCAAACACGCTTTTATATTTCATTCAACGTTTCATATTAAACGTTTTACTATTTATTATAATTATTTCCGTTATTCATTATTTATAATACGTTCGAATCGTATGAGATTTCGAATAGACAATCGAGATATATCGATCTTGTCACATTTGTTTTTAGTTTTAAAAGAAGAAATATTTTGAAACAAACTCTTTCACACTTTTTATTTCTTTTTTTCTAAATTGGAAAAGAGAGATAGTGACGTAAGAAGGAAAAGCATTCCTCTTGTGGGTTGAAAAAGAACAAGAAACCAACTTCGTCAATTTAATTTGGACGAGTGTCATCACGTTTATTCGTGAGAACAGATAAGGACTACAAGTATTTAAGAAAAGGAATCTAGAAATGAGAACACCTATGGAACACCAACTATCCTGGTTCGCCTTATTAATGACTGCATTCTATTCTCGTAAGTATCTCCCTTATTATTTTTTTTTTTTCGAGTGTCAAGGGTAATTTTATTTCTAGTATGAACGTATCAGAGAACAAAATTTTATTTCGTATTCTCCGTCTGTGATTGGCCTTATGCCCACGTGCTTTTAATCTCTTTTTCTATTTCTATCTTTTCGACTAGATGATTTTTTAAACTAATCAAAGTGGAGAATATTGAAAAAACTTGCCTACGAATCAGGAAACTAGCGAGCGTATTACGGAGAAGCTAAAAAAACATTTTCCCTTTAGCTGATTTCGTTCTCGCGCCCTTTTTACCTTACAGCTGGCTCGACCTTTAACGGTTCAATGCACTAACGAACGAATTAACGTATTTCCTCGATTTTTCTCAAAGATCAAAATTCGATTTGTCTCGCGAAAATCATATTACTACAATCTTTAAATTCAATCATATTATTTTTTCTTCTTCGAAAGTTAGGAAAAGAAAAAGATTTCACGATATCGCAATTATCCCTTGAGAATTAATTCGTGACACTTTGAGATTAAAAAATAGAATGAAAGAAAGATAGATAGGATAGAGATAGACAAAGGTAAGATGAAAAGATTGAAGAAAAAGAAATGGATTCCCAAAGCGGACACGAATCCGAATCGCCTTCCTCTTCCTTTCCTCCTTCCTTCCTTCCTTCCTTCCTTCCTTCCTTCCATAGATGAAGCAAAATTTCATTCTTTCGTTCATTGCTCCGAGCCGAAACTCGCCGGTAATTAGGTTTGCCGCAGATCAGGACATTTAATTAACGGACGTGATTGATATCGCTGCGAGATAAGCGAATTTTATACGTGAATTTCCTTCTCTTTCTATCTATCATCTTTAATTTGTTTTTTATATATATAACATTGTTTAGCAAAAAACATAGAAAATAGTGATAATTCGATTTTGAAATTAATTGTAGATGTTTAAAAAGGAAGACAAATATCTGAAATAATATGATTCATTTATTCGTTTCATTTCATCTCAATCATCCTTATGTTTTTTTCATACATATGCTAATAGATTATTTGCATAAATGGCAATGTCATAATTTAAACGAGAACAATCATACGAAACGAAAAAAAAAAACGCCACGTAACTTTGAAAAATATCTTCCGCGTACACAGCTACACGAAAGCTGACGATAGTAGTTACGCCGTTCGACTATTTTAGTCTCCTATCTTGTTGATCGTCTTATTTCAACGATCGCCAAGGAATTCGTTGAAAGTATTCATATATATATATATATACCTGTATATAGCATAAACATATGAGAAATTTGCGTGTGCATTTCCGTTTTGTATATTTTTTCCAATTTAAATTGCGACGAGGAAAACTTGTTTACGATCTTAATCAATTGGCATCATCGTAATATAGAAAACGTGTATTTTTCTATCTCTCTTTTTCGTTCATAGAAATGACCTATCATCACGTTGCATTCGACTCATCCTTGGATGCAATCTCAGTGCAATATCATGATATACAATTGCATGATAAATGTTGTAAACAAGTCATTTAATACTCGAAACGTACGAAAATTAAAAGAATAAGTTTAACTACTCATCATTTTAATAAATATAATTAATTATAGGGATGAGAAGGAATAAAGTCGTATTTGAAAGTTGAGTAAACAAAACGTTTGATAAGTAAAAAATAGTAGTAAGAAAAAAACTAAAGTCTACGTAAATAAATTTCTCTTTGCAATCCAGCGAAATAATCGCGCTCCTCGTAACAAGTATTTCTTTTTATTACGTCCACCGGATGCAGTTATTTCGCGTGGTAATATTTGCGAATTCCGCTTGTAAAACTTTACGCTTCTTATAATTACCACGGATTATCCTTTTAATTCGGATGTCTCCTACGACCATGTATATTCTTCATTCATTATGGAAAATATTATATATTCTCTCTCTCTTCGCAAAAATTGTATTTCCGGTCTGTATGAGGAATGAATTCATTTCATTCTGTCACTAAAGTACTGAAAAATCTCGACATTTTTCATTCGTCTACGAAAATTCGTAAATTACGGAAGCGTAACAGCTGGACGAGATCTTTTTAAAACATCGTATGTCAGGGAAATGTCAAAAAGTCCAAAAAAATCAAAATGAAGAAGAAGAAAAGTGAAGATACCCGACAGAATAACTTGAAAATGAAAGGAAATAGGAGGATGGGAGAGGAAACAAATCGTTTAACGATCATGCCAAACGTGCAAGAAAAATCCTTACCTTTAGTAGATATATTTCCTTGGAAGATATCAAGAAAAAAAGAAAAAGAGAAAAGAAAAGTAATCACGCGCGTCCTTAGAAATGCGATTCGCGTCTGGTGCAACGACCCATTTTCTACATACATAGTCTACTATCGGGTATAATAGAAAAACAAAAGAAAAAAGCAGAGAAGAAGCAGAGAAGACGAGTTAGCGAAATACTTTTCCTTATAAATCGCGTCGTCAAGTTTGACGACGATAGTAACTAGATTGAGAAGGAAAAGAAGATGAGGGCTGAGGCTAAAGTAAAAAGTCAAAAGTAAAGTCACTAAGAAGTGAGTAAGTGAATAAGTAAGTACGAGAGTATAAAAGAACAACGAAACGAAACGAAACGAAACGAAAGAGAAACGAGAAAGTAAAAGAATGAGAGAGGGAGAGGGTGAGGATAGGGGAAGGGTACGGGGAAGGGGACGGGGAAAGGCATAGCCCTTGGTAGATTGTTCTAGAAGGATCGTTTTAGAACGATCTCGCGATTTTCTCTCGAAGCGATCTCGAAATAGCGCGGCGCTTAGACCACGTGGGTGAGTCTCTCCGTTACATCGTACGAGATGACGTAGCAAGCTCCTATTGGACGATAGAATGGGCGTGCGCGTGCTTGTGTGTGTGTGTGTGCGTGCGTGCGTGTACGACGGCGAAAGGCACGTTTCTCGCGTGTATGTGTGTGTCTTCGCTGGCACATACTACCTACCTACCTACCTACCTACCTAACTATACCTCTACCTCTTGTATCAAACTTTTTTTCCTTCGTGTTCATCTTCTTATTGTCTGTTGCAAGGACTCATCGGAGGCCAGTTTCTCCCGAGGCACATTCCTTGCGGAGTTTAGGTCGAGCCCTCTCCTCTTTCCTTTTCTCCCACCTCTCTTTCTTTTTCTAACTTCATCTAACCGGTTTGAGATAACTCTCCAGACGGACGTCCGGCCAATCGTTCCTCGAGTAAACGTCATTTGACGCCATTGACGGGGTCATCATACTTCACAAATAATTGGATTGATTTTTCATCGATCCCTTCCTTTAATTCTTTCTTTTTTCTTCTTTACTTGTTTGTTTGTTCTTTTTTCTACGAGCAAGTCAACACGTTTGGAAGTGTATACTTGAGCATACCAAGTCGACTTTCATGGGATATCAAGTGGAATATATAGCTACTACTATCCCGAGGGAATTCCCTTGCACGGAGCGAATTAGTTGGCTCCGAAGCCACGAATCCTCTTTGGACCGACCAACCGAACGTTGGCACAGGTCAGTTCATCGAGAAAGAGTGAGAAAGAAATAGAGTTCTTACTCTCTTTCAAAGCAAACAGTTAACCGAGTTCGTAAAATACATTCGGAACTTTCGGTAGCGGATTTTCTCTTACGTAAGTAGCTGCGCTTAATTAAGCCTCTAAACAACAACGTTAAGAAAGTATACGAGTTAGTGAGTGAGGAAACGGGAGAGTAAGAGAGAGATAGATTGACTTCAACGAGTTTGCCAGTATAAGATAAGAAAGAAGAAGCAATAGTAGCGAATTTCGATTCAACAATAAAGCCTATTCCTATTCTTTTCTTCCTATTGTTACTTTTTTTTCAATTTTATTATCAAAAGGAAAGGACAAAAAAAAATGGAATTAAATACAACAAGAGAATAAAGAAAATATTGTACGCATATGGTAATATGATATTTTTAATAATCAATCATATACTTCAGAATAAAATAACAATAACATTAATAAAATATAAAAAAAGTATTTATACTGTTATTTAATACGATAAGGAAAATGATTGTGATATCGTCGTCATTGACGAACCATTATTAGTTAAATCGATGCGCGTTGATATGCAATGATTTACAATATCGCATAGGGTGGTCCGCGTTTTCGAGGAGGAGGAGGAGGAGGAGGAGGACCAGGAGACCGCAAGCTTGTTCGATGTATTACGAATATATATTTTCTCAAATTCGTTCTCTGTGCAAACCAGATAGAGAAGAGAGGAAACCGATGGATCTTCCGGATATATCGCGGTTATACCTCTCTTTCGACTATACGCTTCAGCAAATGCGACTTTAGCTGTGTATATATCTGTGTACCCACCTACGCATGTTTTTCTATATATTTAGAGAGATACGTGTATATACATATAACCATAAATCGCGAATGGCGTTGAAACTGGCGGCAACGAAGCGGCAGGATTTTGGAAAAACGTTATCGACGATCTCTCTCTCTCTCTCTTTCTCTCTCTCTCTCTTTCTCTGTATTTTTTTTTCTATTTCTGTATCTTTCTCTTTCACTCGAATGTGCTAAAACATGTACCCAGGCACGAACTGTAACCCCGTATGAGGAAAAGTTTATCGAGTTTTCGCATGCGCTCGCGGCGAATTATCTTCGTTAGCGTGAACGTCATCGAGAGAGAGTGCAGTTTTACCGAATATCAAAAGCTCGTTTTTTTTCTCTTTTCGATATGTCATAGTTCAAAGGATACGAGAACACACACGGAATGTAACAGACTAAAACCGACGTTTATTATCCCTGTTGTTTAATTTATCACTTGCCATTAGATAATATACTCAAAGAGATAACGCTTGGAGCGTTTCGTTTGTAAATGATATAATAGCAATCATCATACCATAGTAATCTAGAGATTAAATTAATATTACACGCGATACTTTCTATCGTAAAAAAATCCAAAATCATCATCGAAAAGCATCGAATTTTGAAAGATTTCATTAACGTTAGAAAAGCCATGAATAAAATTCGATCTTTTTTATTTCTTCTGAAAGAGAGAAAACAAGAAGGAGTAATAGAAAATAAAAGAGAGGAAGGAAACTTGAGAGAACGATCCTTCGCTTCGCAGTTGAGAAACGTCAAAGGAAAGCCAGCTTCCTTTAACGTTATAAGATAGTGGAAAGGAAGAGAACATATCTACCTTCCGGTTTTCACACCTATATCTTTCTTTTCATAGTCCTTTGGAATCTCCCTTGGAAATATCTAGCGATCCTTAGGAAAAGTAACTAGATATGACGTCGTCCTAGTATCCTAGTCATATCGTCGTATCGTTCAAAAGCAACCGAAACGACGATGACGTCGTTAGTTTCTTTATTTTCTTATATATTTCATATGTTATCTTATCTTCTTTTTTCTACCTAAATGAAGTATAATACAAATTATTGATATCGCTTGGCTATGTAATTCATTCCCATTCGTTGAATCAATATTTTTCTTTCTACTTCTTATTTTCGGTGTTTTTTTCGTTGGTCTAACCAAAGCTGACGACCATAATTCTCATTTGGTTAAAATTCTTTTTTTCATAGAAGGTAAATATTTATCAGATATCTGAATTTGAAATGATGTGAAGGAGTGAAACGTTTCTTTTTGTCGTATTCCTTTTGCTTTCAACGTAACGTAGGAAGATTCGTAGAATATTAAGTGTCGTGGCGTGATATGACGTGGCGCATCGTACGATATGACGTTATTCATGACTCACACGTACACATTTATATATATGTATACATGTACTTATAGACGCACACGCATATCAAATATTTGTGATACTATTAAAAAAAATATTAGTATTTCATTCATTAGTATTTCAAGTTGCCACTATAGGTTTTAACTATTACTAGAATAAATATTAAATAGTAAAATAGGAATATATACATTCTGCTACGAATAACGATAATTTGTTAAACAATGAATGAACGTATATAATTACGAATAGAATTATCGGTTGTGAGTAACAAGTTTATCTATAATATAAACGTCAATTTTATCAGTAATTCCTAAATAATTATATCTAGAAGACAACCCATTCTGTTAACGCAATATATCTGAATAATCGATGATTTATTTCATAAATATACACGGAACAAGTAAACGTTAACGCACATGTATCTACGTCAATAGCTACAAATGTAATACAATAGTAACAATAATGCAAATAGAAATGTAAATAAAATTAGAACAGGTAGAAAGGTAAAATAATCAACGTAAATATTAAAAACTCGTATTATATAATACAAATACATAGTATTTTCTTTAAAAATATACATTTAATTATAGACATATGTTAATTTGGATTTAAAACGATGTGTGAATTCCAAGGCGTACGAAAAAGGTATATATACACGCCTATGCGCGTGCACGTTTCTCTTAATCTTATTTTTCTTTCTCTCTCACTCAACATGACACATACGCACATACGCATATACGCACACAATTGCGAACGCTCGTTTTGCGTAAGCCAAGCACGCTTGAATGTCTGTGCACAAATCCAGTCTCTGGTTGACCGCGTGCAAAGGTGTACTAGAGAGAGAGAGAGAGAGAGAAAGAGAGAAAGGTGTAGCACCGCAAAGTACGAGGGGAAAGACGTGTATTTATAACGAGACGGGAACATCGTACGATGCCGGTACGACCAATCGGAAAGCATTTCGTGGTCTGGCCTTGCGGCTCGCTTCCCTCGCACGCAACACACCTTTGCGTGTGAACGAGCTCAAACGAACAGACGCACCTGGAAACGTAAAAAGTTCCTATTACAGTATTCAAGTGTTATTCATTTAGAAATTACTGATCTCCTTTTTTCTTTTACACGTGAAATCATTTTTTCTCATATATTGTATTTTAAACTTGTATTCAGATGTATGCATTAAATATGACAGACGTTATTATAAGAATAAAATGATTTATCGAATTGATAATTATTATTATTAATTTAAAAATATGCAGGCACGTGCGCATGATAATTCAAATTTGTTTGATAATTGAAATGCATATTGTTGACATTGTTTTATAGATGTATATATCGTTTTTGCGATAGTTATATAAAATATAAAATAATAGAGTATGCTAAAAATAAATATTTTTAAATTAGTTAATTAGTTAATACATATTAGATAATAATTTTATCAATAAAGTCGCGTGCATTGGAGAGTGGAATTGGCATATGTATGACTTCGGGTCGAAAGTTATCGGGTTCAAGTCTAAAAGTTTAATGGATATCGTTTAATCGAAACAATTAAATTCACATTTATTTTATACTCCGATAACAGTGTTTTGATATGTGAGAAAAATAATTTCAATCGTTATCGAAGCTCTAATAGCAAACACGCGTAACAGTTTTAAGAAATAATAATCAATTTTGACGTATATTTTTGTACGTCACAAATATTTGTCAAAATTTAAATGTAAATGTGAAACCATAGAGAGCACACCATAATATCGCTTGAAATTCTATAAAAATGTTTTTGGTCTTTTTCTCTCCCCCCCCCTCTATCTCTCTTTCCTTTTGTCTTGAAACTTTGGCCAAGGAATTTAGTTCGCTTTATTTCCAAATATCGTACGATAGCCCAGTACATAGTTTCGTTATAAATTTTTTACCACTAGTAAAACTATTCGAGCAGATATATCTCGCGGCAATATAGGAAGAGACACGAAATTTAATCGACCACGTTAGCCACCGACTTCGCTTCGGGCTGACGAACTTTGAGTTATTTTAGATCCATCCTAGCTGGAAATCGAAAGAGCTCTAAGGAAACAACGAAAAAACTCTTATTTCCAAGAAATTTCTTTTCGAACATGAAATTTGGAACGAAGTAAGAAATCACAATCCATCGAAATGTATCTTTGCGAATGTTATTGCAACAATTCGTTGTAAGTTTTTACAAATAATTCAATCGATAAGAAGGAAAATTGCAACTATAAGCCACGCAATATTCTTTCAAGAAAATTCACGATTTTTTTTCCATAAAGTTATTAGCCAAACTCTTGAGTAGTATTTCAATTTTAAGTCAAAAGAGTCGAATCCCTTTCATAACTCCCCTTCATGCATCGCTTTACTTTGATCCATAAAACGTTCGGATGCGTTTCTTTTTTTTTTTTTAAATCTCCCAAAGTCTTATACATTTTTCTTAGTTTTATAAAATCTTGGTAATAGTCTGAGTATACGAGTCGACCATATAACGATGGGAGTCTCGTTAAAAGGAGGAACATTTTAAAAGTTCGAATTGTTCTTACTTTTTACAGACTTATAGTGAAACTTTTCGGAGAGACCAATAAACGTAGCGTGTGTGTGGTACGTTTATTAAATCTATCGTAGACTAAGAGGAAATATAAAGAGAGAAGAAAATAAAGACTGGTAGGACGGTGACTATAAGTAAGAGAGAAAGAAAGAAGAAATTTCTTCTTTCAAGTTAGACGAACACACATAACAAGCATCTTCGATTCGTCGATTCGTCGTCGGTAAAGGAAAAAGCGACAAAATGAAAGAGTCTATCTATCGACTCGTAGACGACTCTAGGAGTCGAGAAATAGGTTTACAGGTTGGCTCACATTGATGCTCCGGGTCACGATCTAGCGATTCCCTCGTGAACGGATCATCCTGCGTCAGCTTCCAAAAGGACTCTAGGAGATAACACAAAAATAACAATGCTATCGTTCTTCTCTCTTTTCGCGAATCGATGAATTTGCACCGAATCATACTGCAATAAGAGAAAAAAAAAACACCAAAATAAAATACAAATGAATAAATGAAGTTTCATCGATGTATTTGAGTATATGTATAATATATGTACGGGATGTCCAAAAAGATTAGTTACAAATGTGTACCACGTATTGCTCAAGTCAAATAAATGACCAAAATTTATATTAACTTATAGTTGAAAATTCTTTACTATCCAAGGCAACATTTTTAATTTACAACTACGATTGCATTGGAAAATAGTAGTTAATGCATTTTGTGTAACTGTTTTACGCGACGCCATGAATACAAAACAATAGGCAGAATAAATTTGGTGGCAACCTTTTTGGACACTCTATATATGTATATGTATCAAGCCTTTGGCACCTATCGGCGAATTGACGCGTTATCAATGCGTTGATTAACGACCCAAATGTTTCTGTGATCGAATGCGTTCTCACGATTTTGATAACCGTAGGTATAGCTTGGAAAAAAAAAACATTTATATATATATACAACATATAGGGTGTACCGATTTAACTTTAATATCATATACTATACGTCCGTATCAATTTTTTGTCCATAGAATTTTTCACCAAGGATATATGGTTAAAGAAAGTCTTTTGAAATCTCAGAAAATATGATCTCGAAGAAAATGTTTCGCCTTTCGTAAGATTTATCATCCCTATTGGAACAGCTTCTTTTCGAGACAATTTTTTATAATATTAAGAGCACAGGAGGTATCAGGATAGTCAAGATAAATGGGACACCTCGTGTATACGCGTAGAAAAAGACCAAGAGAGATAATATTAAAGAGAGAGAGAGAGAGAGAGAAAGAAGAAGAAGGAAAACAAATCTCGTTCGGTCTCTTGTTTATTAAACGCAATCTCTCTCTCTCTCTCTCTCTCTCTCGCAGTAAAATTTCAAACGATCACGGGTATATAAATATGCATGTTAAATTTGGAAAACTGTAGTTCATTTTTAAACATCTTCGTCATTGATGTAGAAAATAAATTATATTTTTGTACACCCATCAAGTCGATTGATAAATTTGTAAGATTTTAACGGAGTTTGAAACGCACGTTCTATTAATACTGCATACATCTGTAACGGGCTAGAGAAAACGGCAGAGAGATGCAATATATTTGATGCGATGCACTTTTATGCGCTCTTTTCCATCACAATAGACGAACTAAATTTTCTGAGAATATAGTCGGAAGATTTCTCTACGTAATACAGATAACGCGGTTGCGATATATCATTCCGTTGGAACGATTTGCCAAAGGTACGATGTTGGAAAATACCAAGCATCCACTAGGTATATGTAAAAATGTCGGAGTTGGTGTTGCTGATGCCGTCGGTGATGGTGGTGCTGGTGGTGGTGGTGGTGGTGGTGGTGGTCTCGCATAAATAATGATCCTTCGGCATCCATTTACCTATGATCTTCTTATAATAGCTAAGATATAATATATTTTATTGTTGAAAAGTAGTGCGTTAGAGATACTTCCAATCGATTGCATTTCATTTTTCAATCATTCCCCCTATTAAACATATTTGAGTGAGTTAAATAAAGATTACCATAAAGCAAATATGTTGACCGCATTAACAATTAATGTCACTCGAATTATAGATCATATTAATAAGTATCACTAGGCGCGATATGACTTTAAATTTATTAATTACAGAGGGTAATAATCTTCGAATTTCACATTACTAATACCGATGTCACAGAGCTCTATCAGTTAATGAATATTAATGGTTTTATTTGAAATGGATTTTTAAATCATGAAAATAATTATTTCGATTGAAGTAAATATAGAGTAAAATATATTAATTTACATTAAATCGATCTTACTGAAAATAAATCTATAAATGAGTTGGATAGTATGTAAATAATTTTTCCAACTAATGTTCGATAAATAAATAACATTTTATCCCGTACATTTACATAATATTAATTGGCTATTAATTGCGTACGCAAAAGTGAAATATCTTGAAGGGATGAAATACCTAGAAAAGGATCGAATTGCAGCTAGTAGGCTCACAGGTCGTTGGAATCGAAAGGCGACGGACCTTTCGTTGCATAGATGCAAGCGTTGAGAATTAACTAATGCCCAGTCGCATAATGCGCTCGTAATTTCGCCTTCCTCCGGAGAGTCATAACGTTGCCAAGGGATGCACTTTAAAATGGTGCTCGACTTTATGGACCTGTCGACGAAGTGTTATATTCACATATACATATACTTGTACATATATGTATACGTGTAAAAGTAATATCATTGAGGGAGAGATGCGCACCAGCGCACCACCCCTACGGAAAGAGAATTTGCACGCGCGCTTGCAACAAAAGCGCAACTACCGACTCGTCCAACCGTTACTCCTGCAATTAACGCGCGAATGAAGATGAAACGGACAATTGTTCGCATTTTCCTACTGTTTCCGTTCCTTCTTTCTTGCTTGCTTGCTCTTTCTTTTATTTCGTCCTCTTACTTTTTCTTACACACTCAGATATTATCCCACTTTAATCACCTACTTTTTTTTTATCTCCTACACGAAAATTCCTCTTCTCTCCTCTGTTATCTGTGATAGTCTTTTTAATTCTCATCGTCGATGTGTTTTCTTCGATATCTGGTCGTCTAGCACAATCTTTGCGTTCCCTTGCCGTGAAACCATTACGTTTCTCTATTTCTTTCTCTTTTTATCTCGTATTTCGTATACGCCAACGGAAATGCATTACGGATCGAGTATCGGTAATATCTCTTTCGTGATGACTTGCATGAGAAACTCTTTGCTCGAGAGTGATAAGAGAGAGAGAGAGAGTGAGAGATCGTTCGTTGAAATGCTTTTTGAATTGATCGTTGCTGTTATAATGCGATATCTCAGTCATCATTTTATAGAAATGTGATTATATTGAAGTTTCAGCAAATAACATACATATACCTTGGTAAGAAATGGTATTTAAGCAAAGTTGCCGTATTCTTAGTTATTTACATGTAGCATCAATGTAGAAATTTCTTAGATACATTCCTTAAAATTGAAATGTTTCCTTTATTACTGACAATGAAATTCATTCAGTAGGACGAGTCAGCGAGTTACAAGTAGCTACTACTTAACTATGTATTGTATTCATTTACAATCTCAAGATGAGAGACGATGTTCTCGAGTAGTAATACCTTGTACGTTACGTTTCGAATTCTCTTCTCCATTTCTCTTCTCTATTTCTCTCACTATCTTTCATTGTAGGTTGTTCGCTCGTTAGACAACCGCAGTTTCCGCACGAAATCCTTTAGCTTGTTATAGTGTCGTAAGCAAAACTAACACGCCGGACGAGTAACGTTTCAACGTTAATCATCTTTAACAGAAAGGGAGAGGGAAAGAGAGAGGAAGATGAGCTTTAAAATATGCTCTTTAAATAAAAAAAGAACAAAAATAATATGAGATTTTTATCAAGGTTTCTTGATTTTCAATTCTTTCGTTGCGATCATATCAAGAAAAACGCGTACGCATATATATATATATAGAAAATTATTCAGTAACAGTTGCGTTTAATATTCACCCTTGTCTTTATTAATAGACATCATGAGCATCGAATTTTCACATTGCGAATTCACCTGGAAATACAGTCGACAGACGCGAGAATAATGCATGCCCATTCGCGCGAATCTCGTTTTCGTATAAGTCAGCTATATTTGTTCGCTTTTTATTGGTGTGCCAAGCTAAACTTTCCAATAATATGGAGATTTCCATGATTTTCTGACAAAATGAATTCCCATTTACATTTGGTTGGAAAGAAAAATAGATTTTTTCTTGATTAACGAATAGCTTATCGTAAATTAAAAATCGTTACTTCATTGCAAAGATTTAATATCATTATATATCGTTTAAATTGAATTTAGAAAAAGTTCATTTTACAAATACGCTAACGTTTTAACATAGAAATTGTTGATGGAAAAATTCTTTCGAGGATTATGATTTTTCCGATGGTACATACTACAAACGTGGATAGAGAGCATGAAACAAATATCGTTTTACGATATTGTCAGTCCGAGTACACGGATTAGAATAAAAAAGAGAAAAAAGAAAAGGAAAGACATATATACATATATACATATATATTAAATAGAGAAATAGAGAAATAAAAAAGCTGGCAAAGAAGATAGTACTTTTGAAAATCGACGATAAAAGCACTCGATGAGTTCTTGATGATAAAGAAAAGGGGGAGTGACGGACAGGTCGTCGACTAGAAAATCCACCTTTATTTTTCCTTTTCCACCTTCTTTTCTACTCTTCTCGATCGACGATCAATCTCTTTTATTTTCCACGGATCCTTTGTCTCTCTTTGGACATAATCCTCTTCCTTTCTAAGCTTACCATTGTACCTACGTCCTCGGCAAACATTAATTCCGTTCGTTCCGTGCTTCGAGTGAGACGAGGTTCGTGAGGTCGAGACGATCATTAAGATAACGAGACTTTTTTCTTCGATCGCTTGATAAAACTTCCCAAGATTTATTCGATACAGGTCCTACACGAAATAAAGAGAGAGAGAGAGAGAGAGAGAGACAGACAGACAGAAAGAAGTGTGAGATACGGAGAAATAAGAGAATAGTAATTAAAAAAAAAAAAAAAAAAAGAACTAAAAAACCAAAAAAATTCGTTTGAAAAACAATTCATTTCAAACCAAAGTAAAAAATAGTAATAAAAGAGAAATCAAATAAGAAAGGAAATAAATAAAGAACTCATCTTGAAAAGTAAATTCCAATGATCGAGCAAATACGAAGAGTAAACTTATCAATAGATGAAACCGTAGAAGGAAGTTGATGCGAGTTTCCTCTCTTATGACGATTAACTGATAACGGAAACATGGGAGATTAAACGAATCTATATTATAACAGACTAACTTGAGTATGGATTGCTTTCTCGTATAGTCAAAGTCGTTAGTTTTCAAATAAAAAAAAAGTCAAGTGGAGTAGAATAATCCTCTTAGAGTTCTTTTTTTCTTACTGCAAATGATCTAGATCTTATGCTAGTACTTAAACTGTTTCAAGAATATACCAAACTCGAGAGCAAGAGTATGCGAAGATGTTACGCACGAATAGCTGCTGCATTTGCTTCTCTCGTAATTTGAAGTTGTTGTGCGTTAGTGTGCACACGTGTATGTGTGGGATGATATCCTATCCGAACCATCAGAACCGTCCGAGAATCGATTGAACGATCATCGCTTGCTGATCGTCACCGCTTACTAGGAGTCCTCTAACACAGGCGCACACGCACAGATCATCCAATATGTAGAGTGTGTCTATCTCTGTTACACCATTGCCAATCTATCCCGACACAGTCACAACCATCGCCCGCGTTTCGACCCTCTCCAATAATTTAGATAGTTTGTAATTAAATTTAATGACGCTCGTCGTTGGAGCCTCGAGGGACCACCCAAGCCCCGTTCTAACTCGAATTTCCCTCGAAATTCATCCTACTAAAAGCGCCTTGTCCTACGCATGCGTCATTGTTCCTTTCTTTTCCATTTTCAATCTAACGATATATTATTTACTTATACGAGAACACTTTCGTTCCTTTACTAAAATAATATTATATTAATAGGGTATTTCAAATTGTTAATGAATGCAATTGAAAAACAAATAGACCACGTGTAATGCAGTTGGTAAACTGATTCTAACCATCTGTAGTTATTGCATCTGTCAAGGTTAGTGGTAGGTAATTGAAACATTTATTATGTAATTCTAGTAGTTTCCTCTTAACTAGCTTCGTTTCTGCGTCAAAGTTTTTTTTATGGATTCATTGGTAATTGCAGAAATTAAATGCTAAATATACTCGTATAAAGATGATGTGTCCCGTCAATCGGATATGACAAATTATTTCTTATTTGATTAATTTAACGATGTTTTGATCATTTGATGTAAGAAATATATAGGAAAACATTATTTTCGTATAGCAAAGTATAATAGAAAAAGAAGACAGAGTTGATTAATTATAAAGTATAATTAGCAAGACTAATTAGTAACGGGCGTTACGTAAAACGTGCGATAGAAATTTTTGAATGGTTCTGCGATAGACACCTAACTTTACTAAATAGTTGCTAAATTATGCAACACGTTAATGTATGTGTCGGTAAAATTAGACGATATTATGTAAAGTTCGCGTTTGATAATGATCGCTTGGAAATAAATTAATCGTCGGTCGGGGAGAGGGTTCATCATCCATACGGATCTAAAAGAGTAGACATACGCACTCCGCTTAATTTATTTAATTGGGGAAAATGGCCGGAGGTCGCTGTGAAAAGAGAATCGTGCGACCGTATTCGATGGGATGACAGGCACCGTTTTCAACCCTTTTATAGCGTTTAATTCGACTCTCCTTCACCATGAAATACTAAATTGCTATGTCGATTTCACGAACAAAAATGTTTTTTTTATAAATAATTTCAAGTAACGCGATCTTTGATTATTCTTCTTCGAGCTACTCCTGTTTCCTTTTTTCCTAAAATATTCAATAAATATTTACCATCAATATAAAATACTACATTTTATAATGTCACTTTGTATTTATTTTATAACAAAAATTTGTCGATAATATCGATCTCAGATAAATTCGATATTTAATCGTAAATTCAAATGAACCATAATGATATCCATATAAAGCTTTGGGGAGGAATTAAAAAGTATCATTTAAAAGGAAAACGTTCAACATATATTACACAAAAAGCGGATGATTCATTGCAATGTGTTCGCGATTCAATTATAAACCCAATCCTGTCGTTTACGAGATTCCCTCGAGTATTATGTTATGTATTATATTTAAAAGCAACGAGGGAAAAGAGAGAGACGCTCGATAGCGATGAAAATAAAAAATATCAAGAAGAAAATAGAGAAAAAAGTTTTGGAAAACCGAAAAAGAAAAAAAAAGCAAAAAAAAAAAGCAAAACACAAGAACAGAGTTGTGGTTAACGCGCCGGAAAGGTTTCACACGTTTCTGTATTGGTAAAGAGGAGATGAAAACACAGGAAATGCATTCGTGGTACGCTAACGATGACAAATGAACGCTTATTATCATGCCGGACAGTACTAGCGTAGGACAAAAAACCATTCGTTCAAATTAAGAAGTTGATTTGAATTTAATGATGCTTTGTTTACTCATTTTCCTGCATTTTTCGCATTTTCCGCATATTCGTCACTTTAGTTTTGCCCCAGCCTCTTTCTCCTCCCTCGAGACCAATCTCCTGATGACTAAGAATTATGCATCGATTAGTATTTAAAAGCATTTTTGGTACTCAATATTCACGCAACGTTCCACATTTCTATTCGATTTTTTTTCCTTCCGTTTTTCCAAAGAGAGAGAAAGACAGAGAGAAAGTTTCTCGAACGACGGAAAAGTTCGCAACGATACCACCGACCAGACGAAGAATGGCCAATCATAATTTGACGAGACAAATGGGCCAGACGTTGAAACAAATGTTTCTTGGAGTACCGGCCGTCTTTTTATGATGATCGATGTTTTATCTGGGTGTACCAAAAAAAAATAAAAAAAAAAAATAAGAAAAATAAGAAATTTGTCGTAGGTCGGGGAAAATAATTTCAAAAGAAAAAGATAAAATTGTATTTATGAAGTAATTGCACGTTAGGGTTCCAATGTAAATGTTGTTCTAATGTATAATATATGTAGAAACGACACTTGCTAAATACGCGTCACGTTAGCAAACCGTAAGAACGTGCGTTGTACATTAACGGGAAGGAAGGAAGGAAGGAAGGCTCGTTACACTCGGTTGGTAGAACCGGTCGTACGTAATCCGATTTAATCCTCGCAAAAAGGTGAGTCGAGGGCTCAAGTGGATAAAGCCCGCCTGGTGTGTTGCACAGCCTGTGTAATAGTAATAGTAAGTAGTAGTACGTCTCAACGTGCACTCCTCCAAAGACCCTACGTAAAGACCTTGGCGCTTCGAGTGCCGCCAAACCATAGACTTTTGTAGAAAAGAATGAATGGTTCTCCTTGAAAAGCCATTCTTTTCACCTCTTATCTTAAATTGCGAATTTCGAGAAGCAAATAATTGCTCTACTTACTGTCTATTTAATTCAACGTAAAATACATTTAGAGTAATAACTTAACAAAAATGAAGAAAAAAAAAAATACAGAAAACACTAATTACAACGATAAAATATCTACAGAGAAGAACTGTTGTATCTTCGAAAAGGTACGATAGATAGAAAAATTGTTGTATACTTTGTTATAGAAATCCAACATAAAAAGGATTATATTTAGAAAAGTTCAAATTGCGGTAAACTGTTCGTAGGGACCCCGTTAACGTACTCGTCCTCTCGATTACTGTATTATCCATCCCTATGAAGATTGGCATAATGATTTGATCTATTTTTATAAAGTACCTACTACGTTGAATTTATACTATTATTGAATTAGAAAAAGGTACGTTTCAGCGTAGCTACTTTGAAAGATCGATGCGAAAAAAAGTAGGACAAAGTAAGACGACGTTCCCGTACTCTTGTGGAAGGGTAATTGCGAGGGGTAGAAGCGAAGGTGGTTCTGCTGAGAAAAATTAATTTTTATCTACTTAAAAGTCGTCTCACGTAAACGTGTCTTCTTTAGCGAAGGGATGAGTGAAAAAGGTTCGCAAAGGGGTGATTCGATCAGAAGTCTATAGGATTAACCGGTAGTTTACTTAGAACGAGGTCAAGATCGACTTTTCCCTCGACATCTTTGCCTCTCAAAACAAACTTATAACGAAAAGATGGTATAGAAGGAAATAAGGCGACGATAGAGCTTAACGGAAGTATCACTTTCTGGATTAACAAATAGAAACTACCGGTAAACTAATTTCTATCTCTATCGGGAATTTTTTCTTACAAAAATGTCTTATTTTTGTTTCCTCCTTCTGTTCTTTCCTTTATCTTTCTTATTCTCCTTTCGTTGCAATACTCGCAGTTCATAATCCAGTTAGTCGACTGAACTCAGTTATATATTTCTTCCCTAGTGACTTTGAATAAAAAATCAAAAAAGATACGCTTCTGTAATATCGACAATATTTCTAACTTTGTTTTATTTATTTTTTCCTTTGTTTCTCACAGTTCTCGCAAGTTGTCGAGGTGAGGAGTGCGGACACGAAGAACTTACGAGGTGCGCCAGACCTCTCAAGAAGATCAGCAACAACAACGATCTTAGTTTCGTTACGAAGAAGGAGGATCTTCAAGAGTTATGCCCGTAAGTTTCTTAACTTAATTCGATCGAATGAGTTAACCACAGAAATTGGTTAATTGGCATCTAATTAAATGAGCTTATTACTCTTACTAATAAGACAAGTTCAATATTTACTCGAGTATCTCGAATATTCGCATTTCTCTATACATTATATAAGTACGTTTCGTATCAATTTATTAAGTACACAAGTTATTTCGCATTTGAATTTTTACAAAATTAAGTAGAAACTGAAAAAGTTTTTTTTTGGGGGTTTTTTTGGGGGTTTTTTTGGGGGTTTTTTTTGGGGGGGTGTTTTTCAATATCGTTTATTCAAAGCTTGCGATTAATATCGACGAGCATATTGATATTTCACCTGAATAATTCGACCTATCGTCGATTAATTTATTAAATTGACTCGTTAGCTTGTTACTCTACTCCCCAACGATACTTCTCATTAACATTAACCGGTATTGCTAACAAGTACATTCTAAACAAAGCTAACGTAATCGAGACTGATTATTATTCGTATCGTTGACCGTTGAAATGCATTCAAATGATAAGTAACAAATAAAATAAATATCTTTATTTTCATTTGTTCTCCTTTCTATTTTATTTTCATTTTATTATTATCATCATCTTTGGGAAAGAGAAAGGATTTCAATCGGATTATCTCATACACATTTTCAGCACTTAAATGCGCCAGAAAGGGCCTTTAACCGCACCATCGATAATTTCATTAAAAAGTGAGAACGCGCGTGGCTTGTTTGGCATTATAACTCGTAATCCGAGTACGCTCGAACCATTCCAGAGTATAATGGACCAAGTCCGATGTCACACGAGTCCTCGGACCGCAATGAAAATCGCGTTAACGGACCGGACCTAGGCGATTATAGAGAATAAAATAGGAGAACGGCTAAATGGCGTCGACCATTTTCCAATTTTTATTCTCTTTTTTGGATTATTTTATTTTATTTTTTTTTTCGGATTCCGTTGTGTCCATCTTTATTCAAAAAGAGAAATTTGTTAACGACATTGCAAACAATAAAAAAAAAAAAAGCGTAAACGTAAAATATAAAGGAAGCCCGAAAATTTATATGTAACCGTACATCCTACGTAATCCCCGCATAACGTTCAAAAACACGAAAAAGAATTTTATTCAGAAAAATAAAATATCATTGAATATGAATATCAATGATATAGGGGATTTGCATCTTTTAAAATGATGAATATAACCTTTAGGAAAAATTGACTTATTGCTGAAGCTGATAACGTTTGTATAAAATTATTAACAACCCAATATGGAATAAAAAAAATATCAATAATCGTTAATACGTAATATTTCAATTAAAATCATTGGCTGGTAAGCTCGTTGGATTGAACTTACGTCGATAAATTATAAATAAAAGTACTTATATAGCCCATTTTCTTGTCTCAATGCCTCGGGTAAGTCGAGTTTCGACAATTTTCTCGCGTGCGCGAACGATTGAAATTGAAATCTGAAATTTAGATGCTTTTTCCAGCCTTTGGCAAGGTAACGGTTTGCTGTAAAGCCTAAGCTATTTTTTGCCCTATAGAGAAATGTTGAAGAAAGCACGCGTAGAATATTCCTTTTCAACGTTAAAACCTCGACTCGCAGTATTGTTCAAGGTCGTGCAACTACTTCGATACTCGACATGAAGTAGGTACCTAGTTATATTGAAAGTTCGAAAGAAGATGTAGATTGAATGGGATGCAAGAGAAAAAAAGAAACGAAGGTCCAATTCGTAAGAGAGCGAGAGAGAGAAAGGAGTATACAAGCCTTTTGATGCACATTTTTTTATCCCTCTTTTCTCGAGCTTGCTTCTTATCTTATATCACAAGGAATACGATTTTCCTTGATTTTTTATTTTCTTTCATTTCCCTTCATGAAAAAAAATTGAATCGTAAAAAATCAAAAGAAAATATTTAGATATCTCAAAAGTTTGGTCTTTTTCACAAAAATTGTCAATGTCTACTTCAATTAAATGACTAAATTTCTAGAAATTCTAATAGAATTCTTCAAATTCCAAAGTTAATACCAGGGTATTAGATTTTCTTAGTGGTTGTTCGTAACTGACCCTATGTTACACATACGTATCTACATATGTACAATTAAATAGAATGGGAGTATCCCGAGGAACCGAGTAATGATATGGTTTCAATTAGACGGAAGATAATTAGTCGAATGAAATCGAGTGGATCGGAGAGTATTCTCCGAGAATATTAAGCATATATATTCTATTTCATTTTCTCTTTCTGTCGATATTTCTAGAGATATCCAGGCTGGCATGAGGTGCATCAAAACGTACACCGTCAAGTGCATGGCGGACGAACAGAGGGAACACTTTAACTCTTTGTACATGGGGACAAACCAAGCGATTATGGAACTTTGCCAAGATGGTCCTTACCAAGACGGTAAGTGTGCTGGACCGTCTTAACGTTTGACTCTCGCGGCCGTGTGCAATTTCCACTGGAAAATCGATAAATTCAAGACGCATTCGAGATAGCCATTTTGCTGCTTACTGCGTCCGTCCTGTCCTTTACAGAATCGACCGAAATCCTTCCTTCCTTCCTACCTTCCTCTCCCACGATCCCTTTGTACATGCCTACATATACTCACGCACGTGTATGTGTATGAGAAAGACGATACACGCGCGATATTCCCGTAATCTCGAGAGTGCCGAATGCATTATTGAGTCGAGTGCCGGTCGCTATCTCTGACCGTGCCGTATCCCTCTAATCTCGAAACACAGAGATAACTCGAAACTAGTCGCGTGATCTCTCCCCCATACCCTTCTTCTCTACCTTATCAAAGATCTTATTGGATCGCATCGGTTTCGCACGAACAATGACCTAACCCTTTACGATATAATTTAATATACCACCCTACTCTTCACCTTTTCTCCAGCTAGAATCATTTTACTTTAAACGTTCCCTTCGAATTATTTAATAAACCACAACGCACATTTGCATTCGATTAATTTATGCTTTCAGAGTATCTACGACACGCACCGTGCATGCAAAATGCCAAGAAAGACTACGATCTCTGTTACAAGAGATACGAGAGGACCACTCAAGAAATCGAGAGAGAAAATCGTACGTCAGGACCTAACCGTTCTCTTAAATCGGTTTGTTGGTAAGTGTGAGATTCTATAAACAAAGAAAATTGAACTCCATTTATCTTTTCGTTTCTCGTATTTGACGGGAAAGAGATCGATAAATTAAAGTAGCCACCTCCTCGTTGACTTCTGTTGCAATCTCTTTCTCTCTTCTCTGCTCTTGTCATCTCTTCTCCATTTCTTTCACGTCGAAAGTTTCACTTTATCAAGCTCGATACGTTCTTCGAATCGAAATTCAATGACGTTTAATGTCGAAACACTTGTAAGAGATCGTATGCACGTGCTCACATTTCTATGAAATTCAATCTTTAATTTATTTCATTGCAATCGTTCGCATATCATCACTGTTGTTTGTACTTAACTCTCTTTACCTTTGCTAAAATTTAACGAAAATACTACTACTCGAAACGGGATTGTGCATTTCAATGATTCAAGCATGCACGTTTATTTGTAATTGAATATTTAACAAATATTTTTCGATCGAAAAGTTAATTACATTCCGTACGTTTTCAAATGTTCGTATGTAACAATTATTTGTTCATCGATAACGTTTGTACAAAACGAATTTACCTTTTAATGTTATTTCATTCGAATAGATATTAAATTTCAACGATTATATTCGAGAATGAACGGTCGAATTTACATTCGTATTACGAATCTCGTACGATACATTTTTCAACAATTTATTCACTTTGAATATATCTATTCTAAATAATATCTACATCACAAAAATTCGATTAAACAATTGTCCAAAGATAAAATACTATACGTAATCTATCCGATCGAAGACGCTTCGAACGATAATCCTCCCACTTTTTATTTTCTCTTAACCACACACAAATTATTTCCAAGCTATTTCATTTTCTGTAAACGGCTCGAATATTGCCATGAAATATTACGAATATCTATCGACCGATCGAAAAACATATATATTATACCACTTCAAAGAATAAACTATTATAAAGTCATCAACAAATTCTTCTTTTTTTTTTTGCTGAACTCGCATCAAACCGACCTTGACATTGTTTCAATGTCTTAATTGTAACAATTAAATAAAAAAAAACACACCATGCCAATTAATTCGCGAGAATAAATGTATCGATGATAAATATCTATCGTATACTTTGTCTTTCGAAAGTTAATTTTTCAATGTTTCCGGTTTACGCACGCGCACTCGCACAAACAATATTTCCACTTCCTCGGATCTTCTCTTTCTCTTTCTCCCAGAGGATGAGCGAGTTCAAAAGCTGCAACAGACCGTGTTAGAGATAGGCTAATGACATTACACTCTATGTACATCCATCAACCTGAAAACCTGCCTTGTGTATTTACACGCGGTTGTTCGCGAGATCACAACGGCGAAACGATGCGACGGGAAAACTGAGAAGGTCCGTTTTCTCCCTTTGACCAGCAAATACATTTTTCCCCTTCGTATCCATCATCTATCATTTTCAACATTTTATAACAAAACTAAATAATTTTCTAAATTTTATGATACGTGATCGATTTCAATCATTTGCAAAATCTTATTCCTCGTTGTAAAACAAATTGTTTATAATATTTAATTGTTGTTTTTTAATCTGTCTGTTGCAGTGCCTTCAAGGAATATCTAGAGTGTTCGCATCATACGGTACGTCGACAGTGTGGTGATGACACGGCGCGATTCACAAAGGAATTCCTCGACAGGATGTCAAATTCGCTTTTGAAGGTAAATATTTGCTACTTTTATCCTGGCGTGGAAAACTTGTCGCTAGAGTAGCTTCGTTTTACTGCATCAACTTTGCGTCATTTATTCTTCATCTTTTCTGTTTCTTTTTCGTCAATCTTTTGTCACACGCGAATCGATTAGTTGTAACTCACCGGTGACCCAAATTTCAACAATTTCACGTTTTCTCTTATCAATGTCTCACAATCTACATATTTTGTTTCCTTTTTATCTCAATAATTTCTTATCATTTTATTCTCCTTTCTTACGAGTTTGTTTATTCAATACTATCAAGGAGGACTCGTATCTTTTTACGCAAGTTTTTGTCTTCCGTTTCATCCCACCATGTTCTAAAGAAAAATTCAACTAATAATTTATTCAATTGATTAATAGCAAAAAAAAAAAGTAAATGTATTTAATCATGAAACGAACCATTTAAAGCTTTAGGCATTTTAGCATTTTTGTTTTTTCTTTTTCGGTTTCAGATGCACTGTGCATCGTTCAGCCATGAAGAGTGTATAGGAATCTATAGTGGAGCTGGTAGAACGTGGAGTAATGTCGAGTTGATCGTGCCACTGGTGTTTGTTTTTCTCGCGAGGTATTTCACGTAAACGTTGCGATGGGTTTCAGCCTTGGTGGCCGTCACCTACGATGCGGAAAAATGGGCAATTTCCTTGTCTCTACTGCAAGGCCTTTTTTTTCTCGATACGAAACAAAAAAGGGCTATCATTTCGAAAGAAACGATATCAGTTTAGGGGAAGCAAGATGCTGGAAGGAAGAACAACAACAATATCATTTGTTTTCTTCCCTTTTATTCTTGTTTTTTTTGGAAAATCAACAAGAGTAAAAGGAAATAAGAATACGAAGATGAAGAAAGAAAAAAAGAAAGAAAGAAAGAAAGAAAGAGAGAAGAATGATGACGAGATGAAAGAGACGAGCTGGAAGATTCTCTTCGTTACGAGAAAACGTCGCTCGTTTCTGCTCCGATACGCGACTTGATGCGACTCGACGAATTTTTCGCGTGTAAAAAGTAACGGAGGACAGAGATAAAAGTCGTCAAGAATAAGAACACAAACTCTTTGCTAGAATGAAAACTAAAAGAAAGAAAGAAAGAAAGATAAAATCCACTCGTTCTTCCGACTGCTTATTCCTTTCATTTCGTCCTGAACCGTGAAAACACGTATTACGCGTTAGTTCCTTCGCGAGTTGTTATCGTTAATCTTTGTCAATATAATATTAAATATTATATAATCGTCGTCGTGTCCTCGCTAAATCAATGGATATTTCTCTGGACACTTTTCGTGATACCTTCCGATTTATTACAATTAGATAAGTACATTAGAATTCAAGTTATTTCAAAATGTATTATTCGTCGCCGTTATATAGTCGTGTTAGATTAGAATTACCGTTTAACATACGGAACAACGAAAGGACCAGAAAGTCGATGATTAACTATGCACTGCCGATGATCAATAAGCCGATGATCGGCTAGCATAGATCGATTAAGTTTTTTTCTTTCCCTCCCTCCCCCTTGCGATAAGAAAGAAACGTATTTGAAGATAAGATAGAGTGAAGAAGAAGAAGAAGAAGAAGAAGTAGTAAAGAAGAACTTGCACATCCTTTTGAGAAAAATGTTAGCCACTCTACTTCGTTACCGAAAAGCCGATTCTTTCAAAAAGATCGTCTGAGTGGGAGAGAAACACAGATGTATATACCTAAATACATTTACCTCTCTCTTTTTATATATATACAGGCATGTATGTATTTATGTGTGTGTGTGGGTGTGTGTACAACATATATATGTAACTATGTAATAGAAGGAGAAGAAAAGAAATACGTTCTGGCGTCGAAGCACGTGCCATTTCCGTAAAAGGAAGAAGTAGCAAGGGGTTGGTAGCAAGAGGGTGGTGGCAAGAGGATGGTGGAGAAAAGATAGTAGAAAGGGAAAGGGGGCTGGACGAGCACGAAGAGGAATACTGATCTTTCTTCGGGAAGTAGCAAGTTTTCCACTAGGAACGATAGAAAAAGCGACGTATCACTCGAGCAAGAGTACTGGTATTGGTCCGTTCGGGGTTATTCATCGAAACGACATCTTCTTCTTCTTCTTCTTCTTCTTCTTCTTCGCGAGAACGTAGATGGGGGTTGAAGGAAGAAAGAAAAAGAAAAAGAAATAGAAGAAGAAGAAGGAGAAGGAGGAACGAACGTTTTCTTTTTACGAATGTTCTTTCTTTCCATCTTTATTTTTTTTTTTTTTTTTTTTTTTTAAATAAGTAGGTAAAGTCTCCCCTAACTCTCGTCTTCCATTACCGTGCTTTTCATTCTCTCTTTCATTTTTATTCATCACCTGATAGGAGATAGAAAAAAGGAGACACGAAAAGTGCGTAAAGGAAGAATAAGAAGAATCGTTAATAGGAGAAACGTTTCTCCTGTCTCGATCGCAATCCTAAATGCTTTTTTTCAATGAGATCTTTCTTCCTTCTTTCCTTCCTTCCTTCCTTCCTTCCTTTTTTCAGATTCACTTACACGAACGTTTGAAAAACTAGTCGTCTCGTTGTCATCGTCGTCGTCGTTTTACCGTTTTTCCGAAAATTCAAACTCCTCGTTTTTCCTATAATCTCGCTCTTTTTTCTCTTTCAAATTCTACACGCGTAGAAAAATCTTTCTATCTCATTCATATATTTCCCATTTCGCTTAGATTATAAAGAAGCTTTACGATCAATGTTTTCCTACTTAACGAAAATGATTAATGCTCTTTTCATAATGCTCATATCTAAAGAAATTTCTTCCAAACTTTTCTTTTATTATTTAAATTAGAAATAAATATCCAAAGAGAACAATTGATTAGAGATTTTGAAACGCGTCAATAAAAAGAATGAATCTTCGTCTTGCTATGTTTTTCTTTTTAATTATTTATAGGAACTAGTCGAAAGTAAAAATGATTTTCGAATGCGAGAAATAGCGAAAGACATAGAAAGTTGTATCTAAATGATATTTAAGCATGATCGCGTCTAATGCGCATGAACGCACTGCGTTGCGTCATAATAGGGAAATCGCGATGCTTTGTCGAGTGTACTTTCATGTGTATCCATGCATAATGTCACTTAACGATGGTCAGTCATAATTGGATTTTAAATCCCTCGTGACATCCCGCCTTTGCTCGAAGTCATTTCAAATACACACACCCACAGATAAGCACTCAATCGAATACGAAACGTTCGATATTTGACTACATTCATTTTCTAAAATCGACGTTCATCATCTAGAAAAAAAAAGATTAAAAATTGCATAGATTATAATGCAATTATAGAACAATAATTAGATAATCTAATCAACGAAGAGAATAATAACGTCTCGTATTATTTCATAGAAAAGCTAATTCGTCCAAGAAATATACTTTTTTCTACGATACAATTTTCTACAATTTCTACCAACAGTTATTAATAATCGAAAGAAGAAGAAAATAATTTATAATAATTTATGAATATGTTAAATGTCATCGTCGATATCGAACAAGTATCATGAAAATTCTCAAATACGTTTCTCAAATTATTTTCTTTTGGTTATTTAAAAATAAATATTTGTTAATGTTATTTTCGTATGAAAATATCTTGTTGTATTATCGTGCACGTTTGTCAGTTAAAAAAAAAAATGATTTTTGTTTAAGAAAAAAAAACACCAATCGCAAATACAGAGAATATTTGTATGCGTGTCTCTAGACATCCCACCGATTTGTGTCTATCCTATGACGGAAAGACCATATAAATAAATAAATAAATATATATATATGTAATATAAGTCGAGGAAAAATACCATGAAAGAGGAAAAAAAAAATAAAATAAAATAAAAAATGGTTTGTTACATAAATATATAACGTATTTCTTTGGCTATATATAAAGAAAAAGGAAAAGAAAGAAAAAGATTTAACAATTTAATACTTCGTATTTTATCGTTCTCTCGAAAAACTTTTCTAGGACAGACGGGCAGGCAACGTTTGTTCCTTCGTAGAAATCTTTCACGACAAAGATAAAATGGTGACTCGAATAAAATGGGAAGAAGATCATCGAAGAAATATTTAAAGTGAATGGGATCGTTCGAGAGAGAGAAATGTTTTATATAATATAATGCATATGTATGAATGGTATGTATATGCAGTTACATACATTCACGTATGTTTACGTATATGAATGAATGTTTGCTGTGTACGTGTATTAGCTAAAATATGATTGGAAAAAGACACTGATTTTTCTTTGCTCCTAACTTATATGATATGCATCTAAGAGTGTACGCGTGTTTTGTAAATATATTCTACGATGATGTGTATTTACCAATATTTTAGATCATAAGCCTTATAAAAGAACAAAATGATTTAGATTCATAGAAATACGTTATACGTCCTAGATATATCTATGTAGATTTTAACTATAAGGAATAGTATTATTGCAAACGAAAAGCCTCGTAATAAGAAATAAAAACAAGAAATGTACCTTTTACCTTGAAGTATGCGAATGCGAATGCGAATGCGAATGCGTGATAGAAGAAAACAGATTTAAAAAGAGAGAGTGAGTAAACGTTGCTTTGATTTCCGGATATAAGAGATAGTATGAAGAGGTACTACAGCAATATGATAGGTGGAAAGCGAAGAACACCAACGATGTTCCTTTCCAATTTATCTATATTATGTATATCTAGATAAAAAGAGAGCATTCACCTCGAACGCAAAAGAGAATAATTTATTTGTAATATAAATAAATATATTATAAAACCGCTATATGTACATATTAAGATAGATAAAACTCGACTGTGAGTCGAGATAATTGTAAGATAACTTAATACATTAATACGTTCTCAATAAAAATCGATTATTTTTCGTTAATCAAGTTAATCGATTATTCCATCCTCTAATAAAATATCATCCAATAATATTTCACGAATAAATTGAAATATATTAATCTATGCATGAGAGTAATTGAAAATGTTTCAGGTAAAGCTATCTTATATTAAAGGATTTTTATTTCAGAAATTAATACTCGACTGAAATGCAAATGTTAGATAAATGTTCATAGAAAATCGCGAAGAAAATTAGATTTTTCAACGAACAGAGAACGCGAAAAGTGTTAGTAGAGATAGCCGACGCGTTTTGGCTCTTTTTCGAAAAGAAGGAACATACCGATGGGATAAGATAACTTAGAGTAGAGAGAGAAAAATACTGCTCTCGCGTGTATACTTGAATCGTTTCACATCTTTACCTACTACACTTCTATCCAATACCTTTGGATATCCCTTTGGATATCCCTTTGGATTTTGATGGGAACCGAGCATGTAGATATTCATGTATATTTATAAACTTATATACACATATATATATATGCGTATATGGATAGGTATGTATTATCGAGAAATGTATCGACTGAAATTTAGTGCGATATAAAGGACCAGTGTATTATTCCGTTCTATCGAGAAACGAAAAGCGTCGAAGCACGCGTGTCGAAACACGCGTCGAAGCACGCGTCGAAGCACGCGTCGAAGCACGCGTCGAATTTCACGCTTATGGTAATCGTACCGGAAACGTGTCTCCTAGATTTCAAGCTACGAAGTCGAGTTAATCGTTATGGAGTATGCTGGTCTTGTGAAACAAACTGACAGAGAAACAGAGAGAGAAGTGATGTGAATTATCGAGAATACGTTACGTTGGTCCATTTGAAAGCAACTATGGTAAAAGGGACGAGTCGAATTACCGTGAAACGAGTGATGAATAGGCGTAGGAACTTTAGTAGTTTCATTCCATCTACCCTTGTTTAAATATTGCAAACCGTTCGTTAGGAGATTATCGAAAATTACCTCCTCAGAGAAGAAATTTATTTGCAATCAAAAGTTACAATTAAAAATTCATTATTGTACAATAATTGTAGAGAGTAAAAAATGTCTCTACGTTATACTTTCAATTACGTTTTCTGCTGGTCATATGAGTAAAATCGTTCTAGCATCAAAAGCTATCGTAACCAGCAAGGAAAGACAGTTATATGTAATTTAAATTTAAATGAAATTCGTTCGACGTATGTTCTCCTGTTGAACCATTCGTACGGTCACCGTCAAGTATAACTTTTTAAAGGTTCAAAGAACAGCGCGTTCCAATTACTCGTTTCGAACACAAGCAAATAGTAAAAGGTAGGAAAGTTTGAAACGATGCACGGTTGTTCTCCCTTCTTCTCTCACAGGATATAACAACGGTGACGACGACGGTGACAACGAAATGCTATTGGAAAAGATCGATCTCTGACCGAATTCGATATATAACCGCAATTTTCAACGAAATTCTCATCGCGAGAATCTGTTAGGAATTATCCAAGAGATAGACGTCCCTCGCTATTTCCAGAATTTCGCTTAAACTTCACCACAAAGGTATTGTTTTACATCGATTTGGTACCGCGGTGGTTCGGATCGTAAACGAAAGAGGATGAAAGATAAGAGCTATATCACTGGGCTTGATTATAGGGTTTGAACTCTTGGGAGAACGAAAGGTAGGTCGATGAGTACACACGTTATATATTCTCTTTCTTTTTTCTATTGTATAATAATTTATTAAACAAAATATGAATCCATATTAAATCATTGTATTATACATTGTATGGATAGTATACATTTTTCATTTGCAATATATATGTTTTTTTTTTTAGCTACTGATATTACTTTGTTCGCGATAAATAAGTTCACTTTATGTTTATATTATAATAATATTTAATAGCTATGTAGGGACTACAGGGAATGGAATGAGAGATCGATATGCGTACATTTTATCAACCCTCTTTTTTTCTCGTGTAGCGAGTTATCAAAAGAGTATATTATGAATTCATGCTAAATCATTGTAATCACATAATGAAACTTTTTACACAATACAAAATATGTATTTTTCATATATTACTTGTACGTCCAATGCATGTACAACATATATATAAGTATTATAATATTTAACAGAAACCTTTCCTCTATGATTTCGAGAGTATCAGAAATTTTTAATGAACGGTATACGTTCTCGTCCCATGTGTTTCGTCTGCTACCTGCGAAAATGATCTCCTGGGAATTTGATATTTCGACACTTCTCCTAGCAAAGAACTGTACTAACCTACCCGTAATTCAAATCTTCCTCCTTTGAAACTATCGTTTTCTCTTAACGAACAAAATCTTTCTAATATTCTCCGGCTAAAAAATATTCGAGCTTGCTTGTTTCATGATAAAAATGAAGATTTATTTTAGCAATTTCGGAAAAATATTAAAACAATGGAACCGTGAAAATGTGTATCTGATATTACTTAAATGAAATACATAGAAAGTTATTAAAGTTATTAAATAAATGAAATACATACAAATGTACTTATTCAAATCTCTTCTTCTCTGCACGAATAGTATATATTTTCTATAGAGTCGTATGTACGAGTAATATAGTACACATAGGTACTTATATAGGTATTCCGTGTGAGTTGGTTTCCCTCGCATATTCGCATTTACGCGAAAGCTGCTTTTAGCTTCTGGACATTTCCCTGCACGAATTAACCAATTATTGGGCCAGGTGAACGCGATCCAATGCGATGGCAATTAGCGCATTTCGAACACCGAAATCCTAGCATATAGAACAAAATCCTCTTTTGCTATGAACGAAGCCAGCATAGATCTGGAAACTGATAAACAAACGTTCCTACGAGATTCTTGTCACAGGGATATACACGTGCTGCTATATTATATTCAAAGAATATTATCACATTTGTTCGACACGCAGCAAATTCTTACACGCCTCAATCAATTTTCATTCGTTTTGTTTTATTTTATTTATTTCACTTTTAATTTTGTTCAATCAATGAAAAGCATTCGCATTATATTAAACCAGACTATT